>NC_137063.1:24913450-24975950 GCF_032717465.1 Coenobita brevimanus | reverse complement strand
ATTCTCATATTTGCAAGCAGTGTATACATATTCCACACCTTCTCACTGATGTGGTCAGTCAGAGATAGTCTGTTATTGATAATCACACCTAGGTCCTTCTCTCTTTCTGATGTGTGTAGGGTTTTATTTCCTAATGCATAATCCCAATCAGATCTTTTTCAACTTTTACCAAACTTGATTACATGACACTTGTCCACATTGAATCCCATTTGCCATGTATTACTCCAATCATTAAGTTTATTTAATTCTTCTTGTAGCTCTTTACAAGAGTCTGTGTTAGTAATTCTCCTTTGTATTTTTGCATCATCTGCAATCATATTTAGATAGCTTTTATTTCCAGTGTTACTGTCTATATCATTTATATACACTAAAAACATGACTGGTACCAGCACTGAGCCCTGTGGTACTCCGCTAGTCACTTCTTTCCATGATGAGTAATTTCCCCTTAGTACTGTTCTCATTTCTCTTTTTATGAGAAAATCTTGCATCCAACAATACAGTTTGCCTCGAATTCCTCCTTGATGGTACAGTTTCCATAAAAGTCTTTGGTGTGGTACTGTGTCAAATGCTTTCTTGAAATCTAAATAGATACTGTCCACCCATCCTTCTCTTTCCTGTATTGTGTCTGTTACTCTGTCACAGTAGCTCAACAGATTAGTAACACATGATTTTCCTTTTCTGAAACCATACTATCTTTCTGTTATCATATTACTGTATGTTCTTCTAGATGATTTACCCAATCTTTTCTTATAAGCTTTTCTAATACCATGCTTACAACACTGGTTAGTGATACTGGTCGGTAGTTGAGTGGATTTTGTCTATTCCCTTTCTTGCATAAGGGAACAATGTTTGCTTTCTTCCAAATATCAGGTAGTTTACCTTGACTCAAGGATTTCTTGAAAATTAAAAATAATGGTTTACTTAAGTCCTCTGCACATTCACGTAGTACCCAACATGAAATTTCATCAGGACCATTTGCTTTTCCTTTGTCTAATTTACTTAGCTCCTCCTGTATTACTTTTTCTGATGTTTGTATATCTGGTTGTATGTGTGGGCATGCATGTTCCACATAATCCCTCTCAAAAATTTTTTCCTCTGTAAAAACTGATTGGAAATCCTTGTTTAGTGCTTCACAAATATCCTTCTATTGTGTATAGGTGATTCCCTCGTCCGTAATGGACTGTATTTTATCTTTTACTTTGGTTTTGCTTCTGATGTAGCTGTAAAATAGCTTCGGTTGATCACTACTTTTATTTATGACATCCTCCTCAAACTGTTTTTCGGCTTCCCTCCTTATTCTTCTATAATTGTTAATTGCCTGTTTGTAATTATTATATGCCCTTTCATTATTGTGTCTTCTGTATCTATTCCACAACAAATCTCGTTTTTCTTTTGATTTTTTACATTCTGTATTGAACCATTTCTTTATTTTCTTTTCTGCTTCTTTGTGCTGTGGGATGTACTTCTGGACTCCTATTTCATAAAATTCACAGAATTTTTTATATACAGCATTTAAATCTTGTCCTTTAAGCTCCTTTTCCCAATCAATTTCTAAGAAGTGTGTGTGTGTCTGTGTGTGTGTGTGTGTGTCTGTGTGTGTGTGTGTGTGTGTGTGTGTGTGTGTGTGTGTGTGTGTGTGTGTGTGTGTGTGTGTGTGTGTGTATGTGTGTAGTATACAGGAATTGAGCAATGCTCATGTTGTCCTGTCTCCATATCCACATTTATCAAGTCTACCTTTACACACATGAATGTTTTTCTCATGCACCACCTCTTTGTCTAAGTCGTTCCAAATATTTAAGAATATACCTAATTGTGATATACACGGAATGTACTATGCTCGTGGGTTTCCGTCGCTGTTTCTCAGTAAGTCGAATTTAACTTTAAACTCGTTTAAGTTTTTTGACTGGACGATCTCTTTGTCCAGGCTATTCCATAAGTCTATACTTCTGTAAGGAAAGCTATATTTCTTGATATCCTTCAAGCAGCTTGACTTTTTCAATTTCATTCCATGTCCTCTTGTTGCTCTCTTACCCCATATAAAAAGATCTTCTTTGTCAATTTTATCTACTCCCACCATGGTCCTGAACACCGCAATCATGTCTCCCCTCTTTCTCCTTTCCTCTAACAAAGGCAAATCCAGTTTTTCCAGCCTCTCTCTGTATGACAGGTCTGTCAGACTGGGGACCATCTTGGTTGCTGTTCTTTGTATTCTCTCAATCTTGTTTATATCTTTCTTTTTGTGTGGGCACCACACTACCGCTGCATATTCTAACCTGGGGCGGATCATGGCCACTATCAATTTTTTCATCATCTCCTCATCCATATAATGAAATGCTACTCTTAAGTTAGTCAAGAGCTTATAAGTCTCTCCAACTATCTTGTTAATGTGCTTTTCTGGTGACAAACTATCTTGGACCAGCACTCCCAAATCTTTCTCTTCTCTCCTTTTTGTGATTAATTCATTACCCAAAAAATAATTCAGTGATGGTCTCCTGGTACTTTTACCCATTTCCAATATTTTACATATCTTTACATTAAATTTCATTTCCCACGTCCGGCTCCAATTGTGTATCCTATCCAAATCCTCCTGCAGTATTTTACAATCCTCCTGAACCTCTATCTTCCTCAAGATCTTTACATCATCAGCAAACAGACTCGCATAACTGTTCACTCCATCTACCATATCATTTACGTAAATCAGGAACATTACTGGCGCGAACTCTGAGCCTTGAGGGACTCCACTTGTTACTTCCCTCCATCCAGACATCTTTTCCTTTATTACTGTCCTCATTTGTCTGTCTCTCAAAAAGTCTCTCATCCATTCCAGAAGTTTCCCCTTTAGTCCTCCTATATATTCTAGTTTCCACATTAGTCTCTTATGAGGTACCTTGTCAAAGGCCTTCTCTAAGTCTAAGTACACACAATCCACCCAACCATCTCTCTCCTGTACCACATCAATCGCTCTTGAGTAAAAGCTCAACAAGTTTGAAACACATGACCTTCCACTTCTGCATCCAAACTGACATTCAGCCAAAATATTCATCTCTTCCAGATATTTTATCCATCTGTCTTTCAGGATTCTCTCACACAATTTTGCGACCATGCTGGTTAGAGACACTGGTCTATAATTCAGGGGTTCTTCCCTGTTTCCTCCCTTGTAAATTGGTACCACATTTGCCCTCTTCCATTCTTTTGGCACTTTCCCCTCTTCCAGTGAGCATACAATTAAGCTGTGAATTTTATCCGCCAGTTGTTCTCTGCATTCCTTCAGTACCCAATTAGAAATTCCATCAGGTCCTGGGGCTTTCCTTACATCTTGAGTTTCCAGTAATTTATACACTTCCTGCACCTCCAGTTTTATATCTTTCATCACCGGAATTTCTAATCACTCCCTCCCCTTCCACAAGCTCCTTTTCTTTAGTGAAAACTGACTGGAAACGTTTGTTCATTATTTCTGCTTGCATTGCCGCATCCTTAAAGACCTCTCCATCTACTTTCAGCTTGGTGATTCCTTCCTTTTGTTTCAGTTTGCCATTAACAAATCTATAAAACAGTTTGGGTTCATCCTTGCATTTGTCAACTATACCTTTTTCAAAATTCCTTTCTTCTTCCCTACGTATTCTTGTGTATTCGTTTCTTGTTCTTTTATATTCTTCCTTTGTTCTGTCGTTACCTCTCTTTCTCCAATTGTTCCACGCCTTATCTCTCTCTTTTTTGGCTATCATACACCTTCTATTAAACCACTCCTTTTTCCTGTTTTCTTTCCCTCTTACTCTTGGTACAAATTTTTCCACTCCCAAATTATAGAGGTCTAGAAAGATATCCCACTTCCTCTGTATCTCTCTTGTTTCTCTGAATTTTCTCCAATCCGCATTTTCAAAAAGTTTCTCAATCCTGTAAAATTTGCTTTGCCAAAGTTGTATCTTCCCTGTCTATGAAGCTCGTCTCTTGGCTCGACGTTTCCTATTAACATCTGGAACTCAATGACCACGTGATCACTTTTTCCCAAAGGACAGAGATATTCCAATGATTCTATTACATCGGGTTCTTTGGTGAACAGTAAATCTAACCTTGCTGGTGTGTCCTCACCTCGAAACCGTGTCTCTTCTTTGACCCACTGCGTCATCACATTATTCATTATTATATTTAATAACATAGTGCCCCACGAATCCTCGCCGCCTCCCGAGTACCATTCCTCCCAGTTCACCTCCTTACAATTAAAGTCACCCACCAAAATTATATTATTGCTTTTCTCAATTATTTTTTGCAAATAGCTAGCCATATCTGACAACATCTCATGGTATTCGTCATCCTTCCATGCTCTCGTCTTTGGGGGAACATACACTACCGCCATATCTCTCTTAACATTCTCTCCAGTTTCTAATTTCATATATATCACTTCAGCCCTGCCTTCTCCCATTTCCACAGTATCTACATTTATGTTGTTCTTCACTGCTATCATCACTCCTCCTCCCTTTTTTTCTTTTCTGTCTTTTCTCCACAGTTTGTATTTACCATCTCCCAAATGAACATCAATATCTTCTCTTACTTTGGTCTCTACAAAGCACATGACATCAGGTTCATATTCTCTCAAGAAATCATTAATTTCGATCCTTGTCGATATGAAACCATCAACATTAGTATATATCACCTTCAAATTATTTTTGACATTATTAATACCCTCTTCTCTCCTACTCTCTGTCCATACCACTTCCTCAACTTCTGATCTTTCACAACCATCCCCCCTAGTTTCCTTCACTTCTATTTCCTTAAATACCATTTCCTTACTTTCATATCCAATACTCTCCAAAAAAAAGTATTACGTTCTTCCCCTGTCCTCTTATCATTTTTTTCCTTTACTTCTTCCTTTAATGATTTTAAAACTTCTCTTTCTTCTTCATTCAGATCTTTTCTTATTATAATATTTTCCATCCCCGCCTCTTTGCTTAATTTCCAGGTCACTTTAAGTATCTCATTTATTACACTTTCTGATGTAAACTTGAATCTCATTGGTCTTGTTTCCCCTTTCTTATAAGGCCCTATCCTCCTTACTTCCTCAATTTCTTTTACCCACTTGTCTCTTTCGGGGTCAATCTTGCCTAATATTCCTCTCACCATGTTCGTGTCTCTCTCGAGTCTTGCGAACCTAACCTTTTCTTCCTCTTCCCTGTTTCCAAATACTACCACACATCTGTTCCTTTCTACAGTTTCTCTCACTATTTTCTCTTTTTTCTTCAGTATTTTCACTACATTTTCTTCCATTTCTTTCTTGTTCATTTCCCTTTCTTCCTGGATGATCTCTCTTAAGCTGACCACTTCTTTCTGTTCTTCTTCTACGTGTGCCCACTTTGCCTTATGTTCTTCTAATACATTACTCACCTTCTCCGTTTTATTAGTACTCTCTTCAAGTTTCCTCCTCAGTTCAACATTTTCCCTCTTCAAATTCCTAATCTCTTCATTGGCTGTTTTGTTGGACTGGATTAAACTCTGTATGGTGGTTTCCGTATTTCCTGACACATCCTTTATCACTAGATTCTCTACTTTTTTTTCGAGTTCACTAATCCTCATAATTAATGTTTTCACCAGGTCCATGACATTAGTATTGGCATCAAATCCTTGAAATTCCATTCCCTCATTGTTTACATTTTCGGCCATGTTTAATGTAAAGTACCTAAACAGCTGTTACCGAATAAGCCACAAACATTCATGTATACTATTTCCAACAATTCTTTACATTTTTGGTAGTCTACTAACTTCCATTATTTTAAATTTAAAGAAAGACCCTAGGAGACAGGACAGACAAAATTCCTGAAAATACTCAAGGTTAGGAGCGATGCCTGGGATGTCCGCTCTCTCCGGCTGTGTGTGTGTGTGTGTGTGTGTGTGTGTGTGTGTGTGTGTGTGTGTGTGTGTGTGTGTGTGTGTGTGTGTGTGTGTGTGTGTGTGTGTGTGTGTGTGTGTGTGAGTGATGGCAGTGGTGTCAGTTGACATAGGAGTGATAGTTGCAGTGTCAGTTGTCATAGGAGTGATGGCTGTGGTGTCAGTTGTCACAGGAGTGATGGCAGTGGTGTCAGTTGTCATAGGAGTGATGGCCATGGTGTCAGTTGTCATAGGAGTGATGGCAGTGGTGTCAGTTGTCATAGGAGTGATGGCAGTGGTGTCAGCTGTCATAGGAGTGATGGCAGTGGTGTCAGCTGTCATAGGAGTGATGGCAGTGGTGTCAGTTATCATAGGAGTGATGGCAGTGGTGTCAGCTGTCATAGGAGTGATGGCAGTGGTGTCAGCTGTCATAGGAGTGATGGCAGTGGTGTCAGTTGTCATAGGAGTGATGGCAGTGGTGTCAGCTGTCATAGGAGTGATGGCAGTGGTGTCAGCTGTCATAGGAGTGATGGCAGTGGTGTCAGCTGTCATAAAAGTGATGGCAGTGGTGTCAGCTGTCATAGGAGTGATGGCAGTGGTGTCAGTTTTCATGTACTCCTTCTCTGATAAGCCCTTGTGAGACACTGTAGGTTTAGTGTAAAACAGGAGGGGAACAGTAAAAATTGGTTAGGAATTTTCAAATCTGGCTTTCTCTGAAAATATATAAGAAACACTTATACACCTTCCTCGCAAGCACATTGCACTGTACAGTATATAACACATTATCACTACAACACACGTAAGGTATGGACAGTGCAGTAGTGGGAAATGCGGGTTTAAATGGCCAACCGAGCGTTCACACACCCTTCAAGCCTGACTTTCGGGAGAATACTGAGCTAAATATAGACTGCTTGCCTCTCTGATAAGCTCCAGGGTGTTGCCATATTTTTCCCCTAGATGTGGCTACCCTCAGCTTTGACTCAACCAAATTTGACGCAAATCCATCCACAGGAAAAGTTTCTACGACCATTTATAGGGAAGTTGCATCATGTTGTGTCATCAGTTACTCTTCAGATTGCAAAGATTATGGCTCACATTGCATCACCGTGCACGAGGAGGTTAACTGTACAAATAATCATTCTTAGGTAGCTATATAGGATGTCTTGTTTGGAGAGGCAAATCAGCTGTTACTGTTCTGCCCTGGCATCTGATTAGACCCTTTCTGTTTAATAATAATCCTAAATCTCTTATCAGCTTATTATTGCAGCTAGTGCCCTGGCATAAAAGGTCAAAATCTCTCCATAATATTTCCCTTGAAGCCTTTTCAGCCAATATTCCATAGGATCAAACTCTTCAAACTCTACTTTCTTATTCAAAAATTTTACAACTAAGTGTTAAGGAGTTGTCTTATTGATGGAAATCTACTAATATCTGTCACAGCTGGCTCAGGTACTACAGGATCCAGGTTTACAACAGTAATCTCAGCAGTACTAAACTGTTTCTGCTCAGGCCATTCCTTAGTACGTAACCATTTATGACCCCTAAACCACAAGTTATCTTTGATCAGTCTCTTTATTGTCAAACCTCTTGAAAGCAGATCAGCTGGGTTTTATTTGGAGGATACATGCATAAATTTAAATTTGGAAGACAGTTTTCTGACGGTCTTCACTATATTGCAGATGAAATAAATTTTCCTGACTTCCTTTCCTATCCAGTAAAGACAAATCTCAGTCAGTCCATATATAAATATCCTCAAACTGAGTATCAAGAATAGTGGTTAAATACCTGGCCAATTTAGTTCCTATTTCCATGGAAGCCTATTCCATTTAAGGTAGGCTACTTCCTTTAATTGGTGCAACTCTAGCTTTGGACATAATAATCTTACTATCATCTCCTGTTGCACAATAAGCTACTGCTCCATATAGCTTTTGAGAAGCATCACAAAATATATGTAAATGTGACTTCTCATTACTGTTTTTCTTCCTGGAAATACATACACTTGATGTTTTTTCTTATTCCTTTCTAATCTGTTCCCATTGTTCAACATACATCTCACCTAATTCAGTGTTCCAGTCTAACTTTTCTCACCAAGCCTCTTGCACTAAACATTTGCCCTTAATAACTATAGGACTGACCAATCCTAATGGGTCAAATAACATGGAGAAGCATCACTCTATTCCAGCTCTGTAACTGCAAATTTGCCTTCCCACATTTGGAATTGGCTACTTCATACACCCACCGCAAACTGACTTAGGACCTACACACACAATTGCTATGGGAGAGTTGTCTGTCTTTGCTTTGTGTTTCCACCTCTACCAAGTGAATTTTTTCGGCAAGAAGTAACTGGCAACTCCTCTGGTGTTGGCTGAAGGTGGTGAAACACTCAGCACGTCAGTGCTTGCCCAGAAGTGAGAGTGGGTGTATATGTTCCCGTCGCTCCAAGCTTGCACCTCCCTCTTTTTTCATATGCATTACTGTTTGCCCTGTTTTTTTCCTAGAGTCACATTGTCATGCTCAAGGGATGAGAGGGTATGCATCATTGCATGGAGGCAGGATGATGTCTCTATCAACACGATTTGTGAACGTACTGGATGCGCAAAGTCGACCGTCATGAAGATTCTTGCGGCCTGCCTCCTGATGTCATACCAGAGCACAAACATGGTGGTGGCAAGAAGAGGACAACTTCCAGAGGTACAGATATGCTTCTGAAGAGGGAAGTAATCACGAATCTTCAACTGACAGCTGCAAAATTGAAGAGAATGAATCCCCAGCTGTTACAAGACGTCTCAATTTGAACTACCCGACACTGCTTGCAGAAGGAGCTGGGTTTGCCAAGCCGCACCACAGCCAAGAAACTGCTTCTCACTGACCGCACGAAGAAGCAGCGCAGTCAGTTTGCCAAGAAGCATGCTAACTGGACATCGGATGAGTGGAGAAAAGTTATGTTTTCCGATGAAAGCACATTTCAAGAGTTGCAGGTGTGTTCTGCCAAGGTTTGTCGCCCTGCCTCCCGCAGTCGATATGACTCTGCTTACACAGTGCCGACTATTAAGCACCCACAATCAGTACCGGTAATGGTATGGGGATGTTTCTCAAGTGAAATAGGAAGGGGAGACCTCTACTTTCTTCCTAAGAACTTGATGACGAATGGTGGCCGGTCCATTCAAGTTCTGAGAGATCATTTGTTAAACTTTTTTGCCATTCATGGGTGCAACTTTTTCATGGACGATTTAGCCCCAAGTCACAAGTCAAGAAAGGTGACAAAATGGCTTCAGGATAATCGGACTGAGGTCCTCGATTGGCCTGGCAACAGTCGGGATCTATATCTGAGAGAAAGCTTCTGGCCAAAGATGAAGAAAATCATGGCAGAGAACAAGACACTCAGTCTGGACAACCTCAAGATTGAACTGACAAATGTTTGGTGCAAAGAAATGTCCTTAGATTACTTTAGAGATCTAAGTGATTCCACACCAAAACGCATCCAACTGGTCCTGAAAAACAAGAGAAACATGATTTCATTTTAATGAATGGCATTTCATGAACAAACATTGTGATATACTAAGATTTCTGTGTTTTTTAATACCTTGTGAGGGGTGTCAATTTGCAGTAGCTGTAAGCCTTCAATGCTTCCATCTCTGTATCAGCAACACCTTGCAAACTATCCTTATAGAAAGCCTGCCCTATTTCTGGGAACTTGGCCTTTTCAAAATGATGCTTCAGAGTGTTGCACAGTAGGAAAGGACTAGCACAAGAGCCAAAGAGCACCGATCAGAAACAGTAAGTTGTCAATGGGCTATCCTCATTTTGTGGGTCTTGAGGCCAGAGGAATTTTGTAAATTTCCTATCCTTCTCTTTCAATCCTATTCTGAGAAAAGCCTTACTAATGTCTGCTGTATATGCATAAGGTTTCTCCCTAACTCATATTAAGACATTCCCCAACTTCTTTGTTAGTGTAGGTCCACAGTATAGTCAGTCGTTCAAGCTAGCTTGTCCTTTGGACGCTTTACTACTACAACTGAAAACTATCCTTATGGGAGCTGTTCCTGCACCCTTGCTTACAGCATGATGTGGTAAGTAATGTCCTTCTTTATTGTTAACAGGGAATTCTACCTCTTCCATAAATTTATTCTTCAACTGATCTTTTATAATATTATGATATATGGTTAGATGTTCTGGTTTGTCTCTCAACTTTCTTAGAGAATTTAACTGAGCCTTAGCTGCTTGGTAATTTGTTGGTATCTCCGAATGGTTTAGTTTCCATGGTAATCCTACCCAATACTGTCCATTTCTAAATTCCACAGACTGGTTATACAAATCCAAGGTTATTTTATCTTCAGGGGTTGGTTCCTCAGAGTGTATTCCTACACTGTCTAGGTCCCACAACTTGTGTACAGGTTCAATTCTTTCATCTAACAAGTCATTTATCTGAGTAGGTTCTAACTCCGCACCTATTCTAGCTACCATCAATGACTGTGTGGGGGTAACAAAGACTGAGTTTGTCTGTTTGGCCTCTCCTTTGGCTTGGTTTGGAAAAGGCAACTGACCCATAATAAGGTTACCTCCTGGACTCTTGAACAACTGTACTTTATTGTTCTTTAAAGTCCTATGTAGGAATCTTCCACAGTAATCTAAACCAATTATCATTTCTATAGGACCCAGAGTATCTGATTTCATATTCTTTTTAGCCAACCTTATCCCTGAGCTCTGTAGATGATCAGGTGTATCCTTCGGTCCTTTTACATACATACAGTAACTTCTCAACTAATGAGAGTTTTAAAAACGCATTTTCGATTTAACATGAGCAAATATTTAAGGAGATATGTTTAACTAACAAAGGTTTCTCGATTTAATGCAACTTTACATGTACGTGATGGTTTCAAATTAGCTGCACGCGCCTTGGACAGTTCCGAGCTGATAGACCGTGTGTGGCAGTTTATGCATAAATACAATTTTTTATTTGCCAGTTGCTTAACCTGGTTTTATTTGAACTATAATATTTGAAAATGAAATCTGGCCCCATTCTGAGCAATTTGGCTCATTTTCAGACAAAATTTGGCCAGGAAAGTGATGGCAGATCTAAATTATTACAACTCGATGCTGCAGAACAGAAAGAAGAAAACCACTCAGACCAAGATAAAGCAGTTCTTTATGAAGAAGACAGAAAACTTAAGGGAGTTATCTTCATCACCAGTAACACGGGAGTAAGAGGAAGAGGAAGAGGAAGGACAGCAGAGCGAGGAAGGACAACAAATTTAGGGTGGGGAGCAGCGGGAGGTGGGGGAGCGGGGTGAAGAGGGACAGCAGCAGACAACGAGTGATGCATAGATGAAGTGAGGCTGTGTGTTGTTATTGTTTGTGACCTACATACTGTAATGAAAATGTTGCTTTTACTGTAGTGTTTCTATGACCTACTAATAAATTAATAATGTTGAGGAACTTTCACAATGCCATGAAAGAAGCAGAACTGAAAGAAAATCCACGTATAAAATGAGAACAGTATGTATTTGGGGAGAAGTAAACAAAGTTTTGGCCCAACTAGGGCTCAAATGTTATTTCTCCCTAAATATCCTGTTTTTGTTTTTTACGTGGAATTTCTTTCAAATTAATATTGTTGTTTTAAAGTTTAAAGTAGCATAACTCTCCTAATGGGTAGACTTTCCCAGAGTCCAGGAAAGTAACCCCCAATTTTACCACTGTTTCTTATGGGAAAATTATGTTTAAATAACGCGTTTTTAACTAACACGACCTCTCCAGGAACCTAACCCTCGCGTTATTTGAGAGGTTACTGTATATTTGTTTCCATTTTATCCAGTACAGCTGCTGTTATATGGCATCTATATCTGCCAAGTTGTATTATAGGTCTAACTAAATCAAAGGACTGTGCCTCCTTAGTAGTTAAGATCCCTGTAATGGCTAGATTTAATTTGCTGATAATAGGTAACTTTAATTTCTCTACAATGTCTGCAGAAATGAAGGTTTTCTGTGCACCTGTATCAAAAAGAGTACATGCTAATATGTTTCCATTTTCTATCATGGATGGTGAGGAATTGGAAAATGTAAGTACGTTTAAGTACTTGGGTAGTGTGATGAGTGAGGATGGAGGTTTGGTGGGTGAAGTGCTTGAAAGGGTACAGCAGGGAAGAAAGGTTGCTGGTTCCTTGACAGCAGTGATAAGAAGCAGGTAAGTGAGCATGGAAGTGAAAAAGTTACTACATGACAGTATTGTGATACTAACTCTAACGTATGGAAGTGAAGCTTGGACGTTGCTGGAAGGACACAAGTCAAGAGTGAGAGCAGTGGAAATGAGTTATTTAAGGGGAGCCTGTGGAGTAACATGGAGAGACAGGCTGACAAATGAGGATATAAAGGAGCATTGTGGTGTGGATGTGGATGTGATAGGAAGCGTTAGGAGGAATACACTGAGGTGCTTTTGCCATGTGGAGAGGATGGAGGGTGAAAGACTGATGAAGAGAGTGTATGTTAGTGAGGTGGAGGGGGGATGAGGGAAGGGGAGGCCGAGGATGAGATGGAGAGATGGGGTGGAGAGGTATATGAGAGAGGGGGATGTGAGTTGGGAGCGGGGCAGTGAAATGGCGGGGGACAGGGAGACTTGGAGGCGATTTGTTTGTGGCCACCCCGAATGGGATTGAGGCATCTGGCAATAAATAGATAGACAGACCTTCACATCTGCAAATGGAACTGCAGCTGGCATTGTTACTGGAGTATTTGCTTTTGCAACCATCATACTGACACTTGCGATTTTAGGAACCTCATACTTGATCATCCTCGGGCACAAAAATACTGTGATGATTGTCTTTTTTGCACCTGAAACAAA
The DNA here is from genome assembly GCF_032717465.1 of Coenobita brevimanus. NCBI lineage: Eukaryota > Metazoa > Arthropoda > Malacostraca > Decapoda > Coenobitidae > Coenobita > Coenobita brevimanus. The sequence continues at coordinate 24,963,256 of NC_137063.1, read as the reverse complement.
GATTTAGTTTGCTTTTGCAGTCTGCTGAAGTGTGTCCAGAATTCATGCAAATCATATAACACCCCAGTTCCTGCAACCTCACTATTCTAGAAGCGTTGTCAAGATAATATTGACAAGATACATTGGAATGTTGTTCACTACAGACAATCTTGTCCTTTACCATGGAAATTCTTACCTCCTTACTTTCATCAGCTTGTCCTTTCCTTGTCCTTAATGTCTTCTTCTCAGATTTTAAGGAGCTAAGAAAAGTGCTAATCTCTTCTTTAGGTACAGGCTTTGCCGTCCCTGACTTAGGTTTCCCAGCCAGTTGGTTAGTGATTCTTTTCCTTATTTCAGCCTTCTGTTTATTTTCAGCAGGCTTTACTGTTCCTTGCAAATGTTTACAGAGTTGCATTAACCCGCCCCATCTCGATGTTTTTGGAGCTTTTTTTTTTTTTTGGCTCAAACATCCACTTTTGGTGAGAAACATCGAAAATTCATAGAGAAATCACTCACCTGAGGTTTTAAATACGCGATTTAGGCACAAGTACTTCCTTACCTGACTGGGTTTTCTAACAGGCTGGCACCAAAGAAAACGAGTTCTATGGGAGGGTAACTATTTTATCCACTCATAAACAGTATTTATTTATTTACTTGGTACGAATTTATATGTAGTACAAGAGTATATTGGTTTTCAAACAGTAATATAGGCATTATAAGCATTGTTTCACTCACTAACTCATCACCATTCATGACCTTTTTTTTCCCACATTACCTGATCATCATTTCTGAATGTTTCTTCCTCTAATGCTCAGTAAACTTTGTCCTCCACATTGTCATCGATTGGGGAATCACTCTGGCCCTGAATGTCTTTATTGGCCAGGTCACTGATAACAGGTGAATTGCCAAGACAATGACGTGCAGGGGTGGGGGGAGATTACATGGTGTAAGGCATTGTTCCTGCTTGGCATCTTGTAGAGGAATAGAGGAAGGTGTCCCGTGTATACATGCCAAAAATCACTCGCGAAATCACTCGCGAAAATTGAAAATTGTGCAAATTAGGGACCTTGCAATGGTGCCGCGTTAATTCACGTCGCCGGGACGGTGCGGGTTAAGCTCTCCTCAAACTCCTCATGGGAGAAATAATCCTTTTGGTACCTACCATACAAGGTATCCTTGGTTCCAGGTAGAAGCTTGAAGGACAATCCTAGAACACACCCAATCTGCTGCTTTAACATCTTCATAAGTACCTAAAGCCTTTAAATTACAACTTACTGCAATTCAAAAATTTTACAAGGAATCAAAATCATGATTATGTATGGGTAATTCAATTAGAGCCTTCAGTAACTGGGTAATAACCTGCTCCCTGTCTTCATAATTCTGTCTAAGGATAGTCAAAGCTGCCTCATAACTGTTTTCTTAAACAGGTAATTTCTTTATCAATTTGTAAGGCATCCCCCTGACCTGTCCTAATAGATAGGAGAGTTTACTCACACTGAGGAGATCTGTTCTGTCATGGACTAAGTATTTAAACTATCCCAAAAGGATTTTCAATTTTGCTCCCATCAAACTCTGGAACTGTAATTTGTGGTAGTGCAGCTTTACTCTGCTCTCTCACAACTTTTGTTTCTGCGATAGTATTAGCCAATTTTGACTCAAACAGCTTCACAATTGTTATTTAATCCTCTAATTTACTTTCAAATTTGGTAGTCTCTGACTCCAAAAGATCTTTTTCATCATCTTTCACTACTGCTGCTTCTAAATTAATGTAGCTTTCTTCATACTTAGTCCATCTGTCTTTTAATATTTTCAACAGACTACTTAATTTCTCCCTTGACTGAGGTGTTTCATCTCATTACCCATCCTGTTTAACCACTGGATGACCTCTGTAACAAGGAAATAAACATTTTGACTGATTTCTAATTTACTTGAATTACTATTACCGTAAACCCTCTCTAATTCGGATTAACTGGGGGGAACTCCATGTTGAAATATCTGAAAATTCAAATTATCAGAGCAGATGCCTGACCCTGTCCCCAAAGCACACCCACGCTCACTAAACCATGGCTTTTTCACAAAAACATCGAACAGTACAATAGAGCACAGTACTGTACCCATGTCCCGTACCACCTGCCACTGCCTGCCTGTGTTGTGTGGATGGTTGCTGCGATGAGAAGCGTTTATTTGTTTATTTCCTCGCTCCTCATTTCCTCTCAGAACTCTGAGCATGTGGTTCCAAACTAACTTTAGTTAGGTCTAAGCACTCAGAAAGTGCTATAAACACAAGAAAAGCATTTATTCCAAAGGAAAATGTAAAATTGTTGGACAAAGTGACATGTGATGTGGGAGTTTAAATGCAAACGATCAGACAGATAAAATGAGTCAGATGTGTTTACAATGTGGATAGTTTCTCTGTTGGAAAAAAAAAAAAAAGTTAATGATGAAGGAGCAGTAAAATTCAAGTTTTTGCCTTTAGTGCAATGAGTGCGAAGATGAAGAAGATGAAAAAAGGCTTTGTGCCTGACCTTTGTTTTCAACTGAAAGTCTTTGGTTGAGAAAATTCAGCTCTTATGGTATGTGAAGACACTACATGTTGACGTAAATAGTTGGGTAAGATGATTACAGTATGTGAGTCCAGTTCTTGTGAATTATACTGTCATACAAGTTATACTGCTTGGCTGACTTGTGTATTATTGAGAAGTGAAAAGAATGCTATTACTCCATGCTTAAGACTTCAGTATATATATATATATTTTTTTCCTTTACTGTTGATGACTGATCACTTTCAAAAAATGTTTCACACTTCATTTTTTTTTTTTTCTAATGAGTGCGCCGAAAGTTGCGTGATGCTGGGTGGCCATTGAGGTGCTGGTTAGGTCAGAAGTTTTTTCTTGATTGGTAATGAGGATTTTCAAGAGGCTTAATGACAATCCTTGGTGGTTGAAATTTTAATGGGGAGTATTAGGGGGCAGAAATAGTTGGTTAGGTTAGGTTAGAATGAACTGATGTGTCCAGTCGGTGACATCATAAGTAAACACACTGTCTTGGGTGTTCTATGGCTGACATATTTGTAATAACTATCTATCTATCTATCTAATGCCAGACGCCTCAATCCCGTTTGGGGTGGCCACAAACAAATCGCCTCCAAGTCGCCCTGTCCCCCGCCACTCCCAACTCACCCCCCCCCCTCTCATATACCTCTCCACCCCATCCCTCCATCTCGTCCTTGGCCTCCCCCTCCCTCTTCCCCCCTCCACCTCACTCACATACACTCTCTTCATCAGACTTTCACCCTTCATCCTCTCCACAAGGCCAAACCACCTCAGTGTATTCCTCCTAACGCTTCCTATCACATCCACATCCACATCACAACGCTCCTTTATATCCTCATTTGTCAGCCTCTCTCTTCATGTGACTCAACAGGCTCCTCTTAAATAACTCATTTCCACTGCTCTCACTCGATTTGTGTCCTTCCAGCAACGTCCAAGCTTCATTTCCATACGTTAGAGTTGATATCACAATACTGTCATGTAATAACTTTTTCACTTCCATGCTCACTTCCCTGCCTCTTATCACTGCTTTCAAAGAACCAGCAACCTTTCTTCCCTGCTGTACCCTTTCAAGCACTTCATCCTCCAAACCTCCATCCTTATTCTTCACATTACCCAAGTACTTAAACGTACTCACATTTCCAATTCCTCACCATCCAATATCACTGTACATTCACGGACTTCACCTCTCTCAAAGACCATCACTTTACTCTTCCCTACATTCACCTTTAAATTCCATTTCTTACACACTCTCCCAAACTCATCCACAAAGCCTTGCAGCTCTCCTTCGTCTTCACTCAACAACACAGTATCATCTGCAAACAACAGTACAGGGAGTTTCCAAACACTACCCTCTCTCACCAGGGCCACTCCAACATCCACTACTCTACCTTGTACCTCTTTTATTACCCCATCCATGTACAGATTGAACAACCATGGAGACATGACACATCCCTGTTTCAACACAACCTTCTAAGAGAAAAATTCACTCAGTTCACCATCCACACGCACTGCAGCCTTGGCACAATCATACATACTCTTCACAGCATTCAACAACTTCCCATCTACTCCATATATTCTTGATACTTTCCACAATCCTTGTCTATCTACCCTGTCATATGCTTTCTCCAAATCCATGAAAGCCGCATACAACTTCTTTCCCTTCTCTAGAAACTTTTACACTAAAGATCTAAGAATGAATATCTGATCTACACAACCTCTTCCCTTCCTAAAGCCTCCCTGTTCTTCTCCAACTAATTCCTCTGTTCTTTCTCTAACTCTGTCAATAAGTACCCTACCATACACTTTTCCTATTATACTAAGAAGACAAATGCCCCTATGATTACCACATACTTCTTTTTCCCCTTTTCCTTTGTACAAGGGAATAATTATACCTGACTTCCAATCCTTCGGGACTCTACCTTCCTCCCAGGCCAATCTGCACATTTTCCACATCCATCCTACTACTATCTCTCCCCCATGCTTCAGCATTTCACCACACACTCCATCAATTCTTGGGGCTTTCCCCAATTTAACTTTCTTCATTGCTTCCACAACTTCTATCCTACTGATTTCTTCCTGTCTTCTCACCTCCCTCCTTCTCCCAGCCATTCCCCAGCCACTTATACTCGCATTACTTCCATCCTCTATGTTCAACAATTCCTTAAAGTGTTCTCTCCATCTGCTCACTTTCTCTCCCTTCTTCACTAGTAATCTACCATTTTTATCTTTCACTCCTCTGCTAACTTCACTTCCACCCTATCTTACTCTTTTCACCTCTTTCCAGAACATTTTCTTATAGTCCCTCCACTTTACACTCAAGTTCCTTCCAAATTCCTCATCCGCTCTCTTCTTACTCTCTCTTACTAATCTTTTCACCTCTCTCTTTCTTTCTACATATAACTCTCTCTTCCTCCTCTCAACTTCTTCCATGCCCCTATTTCTCTCATCCATTCATTGTATGCTTTCTTCTTTTGTGCCACAGCCTGTCTCACCTCTTCATTCCACCACACTGTTCCTTGCACACCCCTCCGTCTTCTCTTCATCCCACACACCACATCACATGCTGCACAAATTTCTTCTGTAAATATCCCGCACACACCTTCCACGTCCCCCATCTGCTCCAATTCAACATTGCCCAATCGTTCCTCCACTTCTCTCTTATACTCTGCCATTTTCTCATCCTCTTGTAATCTTTCCACTCTCCTTACAAATACTCCTTCTTCCCGTCCTTCCCTTCTTCTATTTCTCCATCCTAATTGGACCTTGATTCTGGCCACCACCAAGTAATGGTCAGAAAGGCCACTCCCCCAACCTCTATAAGCTCTTGTATCCATTACACATCTTCACGTCCATTCATCCACACACACATAATCAATCATTGCCTTCCTTTCATTCAGTTCACCACCCACCCTTCTCATCACTCACCATGTATACCTGTGGATCATTTTGTGCCTGAAGAGGGTATTGGCTATCACCAACCCCCTCCCAGCACAAATGTCCACTAACGCACTGCCATTGTCATCTATCTCAGCAGGGACACCCCACTCACCAACTATTCCATCCACCTTCACATTCCCTACCTTACCATTCATATCACTAATCAAAAACACTCTCTCATTCCTTCCAAACTTTTCCATGCACACTTCCACATTCGTCCAGAACTCTTCTCTCACTCTGCTTGCACGATCTTGCGTTGGCGCATACACGCACACAATCGCCCACATTTGTATTCCAACTTTCAATCTTACCCACACAATCCTTGACCCAACTGATCCATACTCTTTTACGCTCTTCTTCCATCTTTTACTCACAACTATACATACTCCTTCTTTTGCCCTCTCATTCTCACCTAATCCTGCACATATACCCCATCCATGCTCCCATTCTCTCACACTCTCACCTCTCCATTTCGTTTCAGTTATTCTGCATACGTCAACTTTCGCACCCTCAAGCACCTGGACAATCTCTCTCTCTTTCACCTCATCATTCGCTCCCCTTACATTCCACGTTCCGATTACCATGTCCTTTGTCCGGTCCTTGGTCGTCATCTTTTGGTCAGTCCTTGTCCGTGGCTTATTGATTGTCTTTTTAGTTAGTTGTTTTCCAGGGAGGGGCACTAACCCTCCGCCAACCCTTTTAATCGCCTTTTACGACAAGCAGGGATACTGGGGGAGTATTCTTGAAAAACCCCCCTACTAAAACCTAACCCCCTATGTTACATGTAGATACAGTAAGACCTCATTATGATGGACTAACGGGGACCCAAACCTTTCTGAAAAATACAAAAGTATGATAAAAGCAACATCCGGACTTCCCCCTGCTAAACCAGACTTTTTCCGATATATCAGACACTAGTCCGAAGCACATGAACAGTTTTTAAACTGTTTTGACTACCACTACGGTACTGTACTGTGTTATAACCTCACTACATTAATCAAATGGCATAATATATATAATAATACTGTACTGTACACTGATAAACATATCTTTTACAGTAATCCCACATTATACGATGCCTCTTTATACAATATTTCGCTTATACAATGTTAAAATTTTAGTACTCTATGCCCACTATACAATGGGAACAATTTGCTACAATGATGGATCATCCGTGCTCAGTGAACAGCGAATGTGCAAACGCAACAAAAACGTCCTCACACTGTTGGCACTGGACCACACACACTTGTCCATCGGTCCAGCCTCATTAGTTAGCCCTGCCCAGCCAGCCAGTTCTGACATTGATGAGTGAGGGCTGTGACTGTGAGGCCGAGTCGGGACAATTCGCCGTCAGGACGATTCCCCATCATTTATTTACGTATCAGTTTATTTAGCAAGTACACTAGTTTTTGAATTATGTAAGTTATAAAAGTGATGGTGGTTTATTGTTTATATAGTAAATGTAAAATATGGCATCAAATCATGGGCATTAAATGAAAAATAATAATATATTGAAACGTGAATCAGCTAATTTATGATCGTTCCTTCATCTTAGCATAAGGCTACATATGAGACATTGGCATTTATATAAATGCCTAATTACCTTAAGTGAACGATCGACATACTTTGGAATTATACAAATAATCTTCATATTATGTTTATATAAATGTTTCGGGACAATTTGCCATCAAGTCAATTCGCCATCACAACAATAACAAGACAATTCGCCATCGGGACTTTTCGTCGTCAGGATGATTCTCCGTCGTTTATTTTCACATCAGTTTATTTAGGAAGTACAGTAGTTTTTTAGTACTGTACTTGTACCTCTTCAAAGTCGTTTTAAAATATACCCATGATGTTGTAGTACCAATGGAAATTAATGAAAACAGCTATGGGTGATGCTAGAACATAATTCAAAGTCAACTACAGCAAGGTAGAAACAAGTTAAATATTGTCTAAAAGTGCAACTTACAAATGATATCCAAAGCCAACGCTATTGAATGAAATGAGACTTTGATAGATCCCCCTGAAAATTATTATTATTATTATTATTATTTTTTTTTTAATAACAGAACGGAGGAAGGAAAAACAAATGGGGAAAAAAAAAAATCCATACACCAGATTACTGGTGTCCTCTATTCATAAAATATCTGTAACAGTTAGACTTGAACAGTTGTAGGTTGAAATTTGGAGGAAAACAACTCTGGGGAAGCGAGTTCCAGAGAGATGCAGTTCGGGGAATGAAAGAACTCTGATAGGCAGAAGTTCTGCAATATGGTTAAGTGACACTCCAGTCATGAGCGCTACCAGATGCCCGTTATTAAAGTACTGTATGAGTTAATCAGTAATAAGTATATTTATTGAATGACGGGGAATTGTCCTGACCGGGGAACGTCCATACTATGACAGCGAATTGTCGACTTCATGGCGAATTGTCTAGGAACCACATAAACAACCCCTGCTTGCTTCAGTAAAGGTAAGAACTGCTGTATACTGTAGTTTTCATGTTTTTTTCTCTTTATTCACTATTAATGTGTTACTTTAAATGTTTAAACATAAGGATATTTCATATATGTGAGTGTTAAGGTGTGTGTGTATGTGAGAGTTTAGGCACGTCTGGGAACGTACCGGTATCCCCATTGACTCCATGTTAAGTTGTCGGGCAATCCGGACTGCTTCTGGCTTTATCGGACTTTTGCCGATATACAGTATAGGAATTTTGTCCGGTAGATCCTTGAGTCCAATAAACGTGAATTCCGGTCGATTGACATCCGTTATATCAAGGTTTTACTGTATGTCATGTTTTAGGATGGAGACCACTCAGAGCATGTCTGTTATGGAAAGAGACTTGGGCTGAACTGAGCAGCGTGGCGAGGAAATATTGTTTGGTGGGAATTCCCTGACTGGAACCCTTGTTCGGACTTGTCTCGCTTAATTTGTATTTCTATCCGAATTATTTGTCTGGCAGTCAAAAAGATCTGAATTAACCGATATCTGATTTATTCGGGTTCGAATTAGAGAGGCTTTACTATACAGGGATGTGTCATGGTTGTTCAATCCGTACATAGATGGGGTAATAAAAGAGGTACAAGGTAGGGTAGTGGATGTTGGAGTGGCCCTGGTGAGAAAGGGTAGTGTTTGGAAACTCCCTGTACTGTTGTTTGCAGATGATACTGTGTTGTTAGTGAAGACAAAGGGGAGCTGCAAGGCTTGGTGGATGAGTTTGGGAGAGTGTGTAAGAAATGGAATCTAAAGGTGAATGCAGGGAAGAGTAAAGTGATGGTCTTTGAGAGAGGTGAAGTCAATGAATGTACAGTGAGGTTGGATGGTGAGGAAATGGAAAATGTGAGTATGTTTAAGTACTTGGGTAGTGTGATGAGTAAGGATGGAAGTTTGGAGGGTGAAGTGCTTGAAAGGGTACAACAAGGAAGAAAGGTTGCTGGTTCCTTGAAAGCAGTGATAAGAAACAGGGAAGTGAGCATGGAAGTGAAAAAGTTATTACAAGACAGCAGTGTGATACCAACTCTAACGTATGGAAGTGAAGCTTGTGCGTTGTTGGAAGGCCGCAAGTCAAGAGTGAAAGCAGTGGAAATGAGTTATTTAAAAGGAGCCTGTGGAGTCACATGCAGAGACAGGCTGACAAATGAGGATATAAAGGAGCGTTGTGGTGTGGATGTGGATGTGATAGGAAGTGTTAGGAGGAATACACTGAGGTGGTTTGGCCATATGGAGAGGATGGAGGGTAAGAGATTGATGAGGAGAGTGTATGTGAGTGAGGTGGAGGGGGGGAGAGGGAGGAGGAGGCCAAGGATGAGATGGAGGGATGGGGTGGAGGTATATGAGAGAGGGGGGTGTGAGTTGGGAGCACGGCAGTGAAATGGCGGAGGACAGGGCGACATGGAGGCGATTTGTTTGTGGCCACCCCATACTGGATTGAGGCATCTGGCAATAGATAGATAGATAGAAACTTAATTTTCTAAACACAAATTTACCTAAGTTTAGTAACTATTAACCCCTAAAGTACGCAATTCGCTCAGCAGGTCTGTCCCTCCAACCACAAAACAGGGTCGATTTTTCAACTTTCACCAAGGTAAAAAATTTTCTTCCACATTTGAAGAGACTGAATTTACACACCTGAAAATGTATGTTTCAGCCAGACTGACCAAATAGTTATCCCACAATTGCCCGTCAAAGATGCAAAAAAGTTACCAATCCCCCATGGGCGAAAATAGAAAATGTACAGAAAATGCATTATTTACAGTAAATAATTATACATAACTAATGTCAATGTAAAGTGTTCCCTAGGCATGAAATGTCAGTGTGGCATACGCCCAAAGCAACAAAACAGGCCAGGTGAAAAGTGGAGGTGGAGTGAGTATGGCTGGTGAGAGGAGGAGGATGGAGGGATAGGGGAGGAGGGAGAGGGGAGTAGGGTTGTTATGCACACACACCGCTGTACAGGGTATGTTGGGGTACAGTTGGTTGGGAGGGGACAATATGGAGATGAAGCAGTGGGGCTGAGGGAGGTAAAGTGACAGTGGTGGGGGGGTTCCTTCTCCCCCACCTTCAGGGACCAATCACGCCATACCACCTCAGACACTCTAACTCTTGTTGGTCTGATCCTACATACGTCACCAAAGGGGGGGAGTTACCTTCCCCCACTTTTTTGTGTGTCTTTATCGACCATGTGGGATATGCTGGTGTGTCAAATTACACAAAAGCACGATCGTGCGGCTTCGGTCTTGAGGGGTTAATCATTTTAAATTTTGATGAGTGTAGGGATGGGGTTTAGGGTATAAGACCTAGCTCCCTGGGCTGTTAAACTGCTTGGGTTATGTCTTCATCCCTACACTCGTTTTCCAAAATAAACTAAATTTCCCTGAGCTCAGAACCAATTGGTATCTTAATATAGCATTGGACAACCCATTGCCTGTACAGTGTAGAATCGTTCTCTCTTTAACTCAATGTAATTTATAATTTTTGCCAGAACCGCTTCTCTCCATGATGATTCCAGTGTACACCATTGGCCTTTAGAGTTGCCTGGATGGGTTGTGCATTAAAGTGGATAAAATCCTTTCCCTTACATATCCCCTGCAACTTCCTACTTACGGCCCTGCTAACTAATTTGTACGTACCGTAACAAACTGGTGTTTCTAGGCTCAAAGGTTTCTAGGCTCAAAGGGTTATGGTTACTGAGGATTTACATGAACCTTCAATGGCTCCAACCACGGCCAAAATGTTTTCAACAATTTCATTAACTTTCACGTCTTCCTCAACGTCATTTCCTTCCAGGAAAAGGATAGTACAATCACACTCCCAGTCCAACACGGCATTCAGATGCTCATCATCAAAAATGGTACTTGTCCTTCCACCAGGAGCCCTGTAGATAGGTATTTCCGTGTCCGCTACCTCTACAGAACGAGGAAGTAAACTATGTCCCACAAACCCAAACTCATCTAACACCTCTGCACACATCTGTTTCCTCACTCAGGGCACCAAAATGTTAGAAATTTTATACACTCCTTTTCTTTGACGAGTTTTAGTCTAAACATGACCAATACTAAATTTAAATAATAGAAGTCTCTTAGGAAATTTGGGTGTAATTAATACTCTAACTCACCAGTAATTATCTCCTTATATCCTACCTAGTCCCCTGACTTGGCCAAATAAAAATGGGTTTCTTAGTTAGACAGAGTCATAATAACAGATGAAGACGGGCATTAGGTCTCGGTCAGTTTGCCTGGGGCCTTCCAAGCGTCCTTAGGTGCACTTTACACAATGTGCAGCTTAAACGAGCTTCAGGAACAAAGTGAAAAAATGGCGAGTCTCTCTTCCCTCATAGGATTCAGAGCTGCTAACTATTATTTAATTACAATTAGCTAAATACAGTTGAATTACTTCATGAAATATACAAGGAAAATCTAACTCAATTTAAACTTAGTTTCAATTAAACTAAAGCCAAATATTCCCTATGTGAATAAGTATTAAACCTTCCTCTGTTTTTCTCCTCGGGACACATGTCATCCTACCACACAGGCGCAGCTAGGTCAATGGAAGAGTCCCAAATACTTACAGGTATTTACAATGTAGTCGTCCACAAGAGTTAAATGCAGTAGCATTTAATTTATTAATATTAAGAATTATTACACAGAACTGGAACGCAATCTCTGAGCTAGAAAACTGCTTGAATTAGTCATTAATGCTCTCTGGGTTTGGACCTCTACTTTCAACAGGGACAACTATTTTAAAATGTAAAGAGCACAACTGCTCTGAGGGAAAATATTTCCTACATCTCTCATATAGCGAACTGAGTTCGGTAATCCCTCGGAAATACCGACCCCTCGTATATAGCGAACTTTTGGATATACAGTAGCGACCCATCCCTCCCCCCAATTAGTTCATTATATCGAGGGTTCATTGTATACAATTTATACCAATATAACCAATTTCTGGGGCAAATAAAATCCATGGGAGTGTTTTCCTTTGTGGGCGAGTCCAGGCTGCCCTCATGGCATTTTCTCTGATCATGTCACACAAACTTTCAGAAAACTTTAGGTGAGCAAAGGGGTTAAATAAAATATAAAGTAGGAATTTAAATAATTCCATAAAACTCAATTCATGGGTAATTTGCGGTGGTTAGCTGTGCCATAGGTGGGCAGCAGTGCACTACAAGTAGCGCATGCTACTAGCGGCGCTACAAATATTTGTAGCAGCACTTATAGCGTCGCTGCCTTTTCAACGTGTGACGATTTTCGTAGCATCGCAACAATTTTGAAAATTTTAGACAGCTATAGTGCTACCGCTACATTGTAAAAATTGAAAATGGTAAACAAAAAAAGTTGGTATATTTGGCTTTTTTATGCAAAGTCTGCAGAATTTGGCATTTTCTGGACCCCCAAACCTAGTAACCCTGCTTGTGACTGTAACTGTGGAGCGGTGTCACTCATATTATCTGTTAATGTATTATGTAATCCAACTTCCAAGATGGACCGATTCCTTAAAGCTGGTTCCTGCCATGCTGACAATAACGTGCACAGTCATGAGGAATCACAGTTCAACCAGCGGGATGTGGCGTAGATCTCATCATCTTGCACACTGGCTGCTGTATCCAGCTCGTCTTCTACACTGCCCACAGCTACTGACTGTCACTACTAACCCTTGGTCTTTCATGCATAAGTATTTTAGTTTTGTTGATGATGAGGAAAACAACTCTGAGTTTAAGTGCATGACATGTGCTCCCCAAATGAAGTTCCTGTCTGTCAACAAGAAATCTATGTACAGTATAATCTTAAGGTATATGTTGGCTGTGTGCATCCAAGTATCTACACAGAGGTCAACAAACGTATTGCCCTGGGCACCAAGGAGCAAAAGGGGTAGAAAAGTACCACTGAAGAAGACAACACTTCAAAGAGACCTATACAGCAAACCATTGAGCAGGAGATGGCTAGCCCCTGCGGTCGAGTTGTCACACAGTCTCGCATAGACAAAAATGTGGTTCATGTATTTGTGGAGAATATGCTGCCTCTGGAGGTATGTAATTTATTTCTACTAATATGAAATGTTAGTGTTCTTGACGGGAAACGGGAGATACTTAGAGCCTGTAGGCAGTAACAGTGTCATAAAAAATAAAATCCTGGTCACAGATTCATTTTACTGAAATTTAAATAATTATTCCTGGAAAGGAGAGGGAGGGTAATTCTAAGACTGGCTGAATATAAATAGCCAAGTAGGAGAGGATACACCAGTAGTATATGCTTCCAAATATTTCTGTTACATTTTTTGCAGGGCAGTGAAATGGTGGGGGACAGGGCGACGTGGAGGCGATTTGTTTGTGGCCACCCCAAACGGGATTGAGGCGTCTGGCAATAGATAGATAGATTTTTTGTAGTGGTGGTGACCGCTACGTTCTATTTGTCACGGTAGCAGCAGCGGCGCTACATTTGTTAGGATGTAGCAGTAGCGATGCTACGTTCTGAAGCAATCGTGCCCACCTCTGACTGACCACTTGGTGTCAAAAAGATATGGAAACAATCACCAAACCTCGCTCACTCATTATGCACGAAAACACGCTTCATACTGGTATACGGTACTTTACTCTGGATACAACAGTTTTGTCCCAGTGGCAAGTCTGGCAATGAAATGCAATTCTGAAGATTATGTATATTATAAACCAACGTAGTTAACTGAGATCTTTGATTCTGATGACTAGCAGGAAATGTGACCAGAGTAAAGTCATGAGGTTCCAGTATAATGCCATCATTCTATGTTTTTAGGGCATCAAGCTTGTGACCTTTGAGTCTACTGTGTCATTTAATCAACTGGTGACATGAAGCTGATAATTTTGACCAACTTACAATGTGAAGTTCCTTGTTTCTCCATTGACTGTATCCATCCATAAAAAGTAACTTACAATGTGAAGTCATGCAGGACTTGTCTGATGTCGTCATTTTGCCTCTTGAGTGCATCCAGCTCCTGCACAGCCCTTTGGAGACGCTGTGAGAGGCGAGGGTCTGAAGATGAAGGTGAGGGGACAGGAGGGGCCAGCAGTGCCACCCCCACCAACCACATCACGCCCACTGCACCGCCCACACGCCATGCCCACCCGCCCACCCACCGCATCACCTCACCTCACACCTGCAAAGACAAGAAAACACATACACAATGAAATGTGTCACTTCATATTTAAAATCACAGTCACTATTTCGTACAGTGCATCATCGATCCTACCTATCCACCACATTACCCAGTACAATAAAACCTCAATATAACGGACTTCAATAGACCAGAATTTGCTTTTATCAAACTTGAGGAGCTACCGGACTAAATTCCTATATATCAGAAAAAGTCCGATAAAGCCAGAAGCAGTCCGGACTGCCTTACCAATTCAAGTATGTTCACTACAATAAGGTAAATAAAAGACATGTTTATCGGTGTACAGTGCAGTATTATTATATATATAATACCATTTGATTAATGTAGTGAAGTTATAACACAGTACAGTACCACAGTGGTAGTTAAAACAGTTTAAAAACTGTTCATGAGATCCGGACTAATGTCTGATATATCAGAAATAGTCTGGGTTAGCAGGGGGAAGACCAGATGTCGCATTTATTAGAATTTTGCGTTTTTCAGAATGGCTTGGGCCCCAATTAGTCCGTTATAGTGAGGTCTTACTGTACTGTACTGTGAAAGAAGGTTAGTTACGCCTCTCAGGGTTTTCATGTGCGTTTTCCATGAATGAACTGATTCTCACCATTTTAGCAATTTCATGTCATTTATTTTTTTTAAATAAGAAGAATGGTCATACACACAATGTTTTCTTACATGTGGCAGGACCATGCATGGAAAACGCAACGGATGCGAGGAGACTACCAGATGTATTTTAGGTGAGGAAAGACAAACTGTCAGGAACCTTAAGCATCGACCAGTCCTCACCCCTAGGGGATGGACAGTGTACACCAACTTATAATGTATGGTATGAAACTTTAGCACAAATGAACTATAGTCTGACAAATCTAAACGTAGGGTTTGGGTGGAGTCACCCCCTCCCTGCACTGTTGCCACGTTTCCGAGCTGACCTCTCCATCAGCGATGACCTTGACACTGTTTCCCTCTTGTGATCTCCGTTTTTCTAATACCCCCTATACCCCTGCCACCAACACCCCCTATACCCCTACCCCCAACAACACCCCCATCAACAACACCCGCTATACCTCCACCACCAACACCTCCTATAAATATAGACCCCCACCATCAACACCTGTATAATAATTAGCCGTTGATAATTGCTATACTTTTATTGAGAGCATACATTCAACCCTATTGCTCAAACTCCCTAATCTTACAATCCCATCTGTCTTAATCCTTCCCACTGCCTTCGTTCCTAAATCCCTTAATTGATCTATTTTTAACCTAAGTGTCCCCACACCTTTTAAACCATTTACCTCTCTGTCACTATTCTCCACCATATGTATCAACTTGTATTATATTGTGTATAGAACTTTCATACTGTATGCTGTACTACTGTATAATGTATAAGAATACCCACTGTTTAGTGGAAATAAAGTTTTATTATTATTATTATTATTATTTCTCTCTCTCTCTCTCTCTCTCTCTCTCTCTCTCTCTCACTAGATTTTGTTATGTGTCATCCATGGTTTTTTACTTCCATTTTTATGTATGGATTATAATTTTGACTTTATTTCCGCACCACCCTTGAGGTAAAAGTCACGGCGCGTTTTTTTTTATAGAGGTTTCCCCAATAGGCCTAAATCCTGTAGGGGGTTGGTGACCTCCCATAGCGTACACACAAACACGTGTCGCGTGAGTGCTGCCACCCCAGAACTGTTTGATATATTTATTTTAATTATGAAAGGATTGCCCCTTCCCACTTTTATCCCTTCAAATTTTCTTGCAATTATACTTGCTAAATTAATTAGCAATGTTAGAAGTGTTGGGGAAGTAAATAATAATTAGAATATTTTTAGAGCAACACTGCCAAATTTTTATGCCACGTTTCTCTATTATTGTATAATATAGTATGCAGAATAGTTTTATTCTTCCTTGATACATGTCAGCACTTTCATTACAGTTATATTAGTATGAGTTATGTTTATGTATCATTCCTACTACACAAACCACAGGCGTTATACATCGTAGGGTTAGGAAACATGGCAATAGTGTAGGGAGGGGGTGACTCCACCCAAACCCTATGTTTAGATTTGTCAGACTATAGATACCAGTCATTCTCCTTTCGGGGCTTCACTGGAAGCTTTGCTATTGCAATTGACGTTTCAAAGGCTTTAGATCAAGTATGGCATAAAACTTTAATTTCCAAACAGCTCCCTTGCAGTTTCTATCCTTATCCCTCTTTCTGTGCCTTCATTTTTAGCTTCCTTTCTGGTCGTTCCATAACTTGTTGTAGGAAGCTACTGTTCTTCTCCCAGAGCTATCAACAGTGGTGTTCCTCAGGGCTCTGTCCTATCACTAACTCTCTTCCTTCTATTCATCAATGACCTTCTAAGCTGTACATCAAACCCTATCTGCTTATATGCTGATGACTTCACTCTTCACCTTTCCATTTGCTTCCTGCACCATCCATCTCAGCAGTTACTTTAACAAACAAGGGATGTGCCTGGCACACCTAATGTCTAATGTGACTCATTTTTCTGATCGGGGTTAAAGTAATCTTGTTTTTAATGGATCAAAACAAAGTTCGTACATCTTCCAATCCAACAAAATCTTCTGCAAGAGTAGCTTCTAATTTTAAAAAATATCCAGCTCAATGCATCATCTTTAAAAATACTTGGGATTTCGTTCTCTTGGGATTTATCTTGAAAAGATCCTATTACTTCTCTTGTAAAATCTGCTTCCAAGAGATTAGGTGTGCTGAGCCAACTCCGTGCATTATTAACATTATTTTTTTTTATGTGAACCAAAGGCTGAGCCCACAAAACAGCTCCTTCCAAGAAAAAAACAAAAACAATACAAGAGAGCAAAATTCAAGATCCGTTCATTTCGAGATGCCTGGACATGCTGCGTTTGAAAGACAGGAGTTCATAGGAAGTAGGAAATACAGACAGAGGGAGACAGTTCCAGAGTTGACCTGTTGCATAAATGAAGGACTGGGAGTAATGGGTAACTCTTGCATTAGAGAGTTGGACAGAAAAGGGATGGGAAGTTTGTTGCAAGACGGGTGCTAGTCACCTGTCGTAGAGGTGGAGGGATGCAAGCAGACAGTTCAGAGAAGCAGTGACCATTGAAGCAGTGACAGAAAAGAGATAAAAAGGCAACAGTGCAGCGAAGAGACAGAAGTTGAAGGAAGCCAGTAAGAGGAAGAGAGTTGATGAGATGAAAAGTCTTTGACTCCACCCTATTGAGAAGAGCTGTATGGGAAGCCTCCCCACACATGAAAGTTGTACTCTAAACAGAGGCGAATAAAAGCCGTGTATAAAGTCAACAACTGTGCCTCTTACAGCACCTCCAAAAGGCCGTGCAGAAGCTGGATGCACTCAAGAGGCAGAATGATGACATCAGACCAGTCATGCATGACTTCACATTGTAAGTTACTTTTTACGGATGGGTACAGTCAATGAAGAAACAAGTAACTTCACATTGTAAGTTGGTCTAAAATTACCAACTTCATGTTTCCACAAAGTTGTTGACTTTATACATGGGTTTTATTTGCTCCTGTTTAGAGTACAACTCTCATGTGTGGGAAGGTTCCCCACATACAGCTCTTCTCAACTAGGTGAAGTCAAAGGCTTTTCACCTCATTAATTCTCCTCCTCTTACTGGCTCCTTTCAATCTCTGTCTCTTCGATGCACTGTTGCATCTTTATCTCTTTTCTGTTACCACTTCAATGGTCACTGCTCATCTGAACTGTCTGCTTGCATCCCTCCACCACTATGGTGGGCATGTAGCATCCATCTTCCAACAAATTCTCATCCCTTTTCTATCCAACTCTCTAATGCAAGAGTTAACTAGCATTCCCAGTCCTTCATGTATGCAACAGGTCAACTCTGGAACTGTCTCCCTCTGTCTGCATTTCCTAATGCCTATGATCTCCAGTCTTTCAAATGCAGTGTGTCCAGATATCTCAAAATGAATGGATCTTGAATTTAACTCTCTATTAACTAGTTTTTGCTTTTTCTTGGAAAGAACAATCATTGTGAGCTCCTGGCCTGTGGTTCTTTCTTCCTTTCATAAAAAAAAATTCTCATAAGTGAAATATCACACTTTCAACACCAGAAATATGACTCAAGCTTTCAGGCAAGACCTCTAGTTCATGTATGGAACTATAATTATTTGACACGAGTTACATCACCCACTTCAAAAAGGGAAGGTCTACACCATGTGCAACAACTCAATGCATGGACCTTATACAGTATTGTACGCCACCCATTCAGTCAGGCATCAAACGGGTTTGAGTTACATTTCCAGCAGGTACAAGATAATCAGAGTAAAACCAGATCTCATCCCCATCCATTCCAATTTTTGTATTTATGACTGTATTAACCAGCCCAATGCCAAACGATTTTCCACCACTGCCCCCCCCCCCCCAATCCCGACCAATTTTGGAAAAAAATTTTTTTGGCTCAAACCTCCGCTTTTGTTGAGAAACATAAAAAAATTCATAGAGAAATTGTTCACCTGAGGTTTAAAATACTGAATACAAGTAGCAGTACCCCTTAGCTTACTGTGTTTTCTATCAGGCTGACTCCAAAGAAAACAAGTTCTATGGAAGGGTAACTATTCTACACCACTCATAAACGGTATTTATTTATTTATTTGGTACGAATTTATATGCAGTATGTGAGTATATTGGTTCTCACACAGTAATATAAGCAATATAAGCATTGTTTTACTCACCAAACACATCAACATATCTGACCTTTTTTGACGACATTACCTGATCGTCATTTCTGACTGTTTCTTCCTCTAATGCTACGTAAGCTTTGTCCTCCACATTGTCACTGATTGGGGAATCACTCTGGCCTTGAATTTCGTACCGTGGCACGACATGTCTTTACTGGCCAGGTCACTGGTAACAGATGAATTGCTGAGACAATGGTGTGCGGGGGTGAGGTCATGCAGGGTAAGGCATTCACCCTGCCTGGCATCTTGTAGAGGAAGGTGTCCCGTGTATACGAACCAAAAATCACAAGCGAAATATGAAAATTGTGCAAATTAGGGACCTTGCAATTGCTGCGTGTTTATATACACCAACGGGAGTCACAGTGACAAAACGTGTGGACGTATATATACATCAACAGGAGTCTGTCGGTTAATAAACTATGTTGAGCTTATATTAAGCACTCAGTCATTTGCATGTTCTTTTTATCCTCACTTATAGAGCTACCAGTCACTTCACAGCCAAGCTAAAAGTGAATAATAATGTGTGAAATTTGACAAATATATTATTTATGATAATACAGGTGGTCCCCTACTTATGAACAGGTGATGTTCTGAGAAACTGCTCTTAAGTCAATTTTTTCATAAATACATTTAATGTCAAAAATGCATTCATACACCTAATTAACAGAACATCATAGCCTAGCCAAGCATACCTTAAATGTGCTTAGAACACATAAGCCTACAGCAGGGCAAAATCATTAACACAAAGCCTATTTTATAATAAAGTGTTGCATATCTCATGTTATTTATTGAATACTGAACTGAGATCGTCGATTGCGAAAGTCCAAGTTGATGTGCGATGGCCATTACGAGCTTGCTGCCTTCAAGCTCGGCAATTAAATTGAGTTTCCTCTCAAGAGTAACTGCCTTCTTCTCCTTTTTCTCACCAGTAACAGGTGAGACAGATGGAGATTTCAAAACATGATGGATGCACAAAACACAACATAGATACAGGGGGTATAAAAAAAATAAATAAATAAATAAATAAATGAAAAAATAAAGCTGGCAAGACGTCACTGCAGAGTAGATCGTTTACACTACAATGTACGAGGCAGGCTAGGAGGTTCTGGCCAGGGACAATTCCCCGTCAGCAGGCTGAGACTCTCAAACTTTCATGTGTATATACTGTACATGTAACATGTGTAGGCTATTAGTATCATTTTAATGTATATCGACAATACACTTAAAGTTATCAGACAATTAAATAAATGACAATGTCTCTTATGCTGCCTAATGTTAAACAATGAAGTGAAAGTTATCATACATCGCCTGATTCACATTTCAATATTATATTTTTTCTGTTAATACTGACCATTTGATGGCACATTTTACATTCATAACAAAAACAATAAACCGTCATCACCTTTAAAACTCACATAACTCAAAAATTAGTACTGTATACTTGCTAAATAAATTGGTATGTAAATAAATGATGGGGAATCTTCCTGATGGGGAACTGACCCTGAACCTACAGGCTTGCCACCTTCATGATGAGCATCAGTTTATTTCATGAGTAATTACCTTCCTCTTCATCTCACCAGCAACAGGGGAGACAGATGGGCATTTCCTAAACATAATGGATGCACAAAACACAACATAGATACAGGGGTTATCCAAAAAAATAGCTGGCAGCACAGAACACTGTAGAGCATCAGCGCATTGACTGTTTACACTAACAACTGCTTTGGCAGACTGGGACTCGGCTCGCTGCCGCTGCATTGTATTGCACATCGGTAGCCCAGGAAAAAATCAAAATTCAAATTTCGAAGTATGGTTTCTACATTCGTAGAGTTGAAAACTTGTAAGTCAACCGTTCACAAGTAAGGGACCACCTGTACAGTACACCCTCCCTTTTCACGGGAGTTACGTCAGAGATTCCTGTGTACAGTATAGTGAATTTCAGTGAACACTCGTCATGTCACCTCAAAGGGGCTTTAGTAACGATAAAACAACATGGTTGCCTAATCACCCTTTGCATTACTCCAACATACAAGACATTAGACAACACTGTATACTGTACTGTACATAATTTTACAACTGAGGCTAATAACTACCATGCCACGTTGAGTACACCGCTTCCCATCCGATCAGCGAAGTTAAGCAACGTTGGGTCTGGTTAGTACTTGGATGGGTGATCACCTGGGAACACCAGATGCTGTTGGCATAACGTTCTCCCTACGTGTCAAGTGGGGTTGGTGGAGGATTAGTGCCCCTCCCTGTAAAACAATTAACTCTAAGCCCTTGGCCACCCCGTTTGGGATACATGGTGTCTAGCAATGGATGGATGGATGGATGAACGTAAGTTGATTCAGGTCTGACCCTTGATACATCCTGACCTTAAGGGTTCCTAAATAGATCTCTTGGTAAGCTGCTGTACTCACGCAGTTGCAAGCGCTGGTTCGAATCCTCGCAATTCTCCCTACGTGTCAAGTGGGGTTGGTGGAGGATTAGTGCCCCTCCCTGTAAAACAATTAACTCTAAGCCCTTGGCCACCCTGTTTGGGATACATGGCATCTGGCAATAATACAGTCATTACTCATTTTATGATGTTTTGGTTCACGATATTTCACTACAACAATAACAGAAAAGTTACATCCCAAAATCCGATTTACGATAAATTTCCCGCTATAACGATTTTGCCATTGGGAAGCACCAGGCACACGCAAGGTGACCGTTGCTTGTCTCAGGCAAGATGGCAGCCCTGGAGTGCAACGCATTGTTATGGTTCAGGTCCCCTTCAAAGCCATGTCTTTTCAACTTGTTCGTGTGTGCCCCTCTGTTATCGTCACCTCTCAACCAAACGTCATACTACAGTACAGTAATCCCTAACACTTACTGAAAACTGACAAGCACAGGCGTAGGTGGAGACACTTTAGCACAGTCTGGTGCATTAGCCATCACTGCCTCCCGTATGTTACATTCTGCCTACTTTATTATACAAACAGTTGACTTATTCACCCCCAAACATATGGTTCCGAGACAGTTCCCCATAAAGCCAATTCACCGTCAAAACATGGATGATTCCCCGTCAGGACAATTCGTACCTTGGACGATGCCCTGTCATTGTATAAATATACTTATTACCGATTAATTAATACTTTAATAACTAATTTTCAGGGGGATTTTATAACTCATATAAGTAAAAAACTAGTGTACTGTACTTGCTAAATAAACTGGTATGTAAATAAATGACGGAATCGTCCTGACAGTAAATTGTCGCTGACATTCCTTCCCTAAGTTTGTCCAACACTTTAACTTTGTTAACAACATCACTTTACGAGCCAGCTTTGGTGTGTTACCACATGCATCACTAGCACTATGCTTAGGCCTCATGTTGACAAACAAGGCAAGCAATCACTGGAAGGCAAAAAAATAAGCCACAAATAATAAGTCGCCAGTCACGCACGGTTCGACCGTCAGATTCAAACTCACTGTGTGGTGCGTGGTAGACCGACCTCCCACCCACCCACACACACACACACACACACACACATGTATGTGCACTGGCAGCAGGTAGGCATTTTTATATTTTATTTATTTCTCTCATATATTAAAATTATTTATTTGAATACTATAATTTTATGTTTTAATTACTGCACGAAAAATTCGTGGATAACCAAAATCGCATGAAAAAAGTTCGCGTGAGTTAAGGGTTTACTGTGGATTTGTGTGCCCAGTGGTAAAGTCAGTGCCAGTGTAGGAACCAGTGCTATGGTTGGTGCAGGTATAGGTCCCAGTGCTAAGGTTGGTGCAGGTTTGGGCCGGATTCCCCTCCCCCTAACCTGTTCCTATCTGACTCAGAGGCTGACCACTAGTGCCTGTAGGCACAGGCTGTCCCCTAGCCTCGGGGGGGATGACTTGGAGATGACTTGGACCAACACAAGAAGGAATGAAGGTGGGTTGTCATTTATGGTTCAGTCTTGGTTAGGTGACTTTGGTTGGGAAGTTGAGTTGACATAACCCCCCTTTTAGAATGGGTTTCAATCTATCGATTTACAATAAAATCGGTATACAATAAGGTATGACCTGATGCAACCCCATCGTAAAACGAGTACTGACATTACTGAACAGTCTGTACCTGCTATTATCTATCTATCTATATACCTAGGCTGCTTTCCCCAAGGAAAGGGAGGTAGCCGAGACAGGACGACACACTCCCCATTTACTCATCCATTCAAACACATTCATTTGCATCTTAGCTCCAAAGGGGAGAACGGACAGATCCTCACCGCACCACACCGCACAAAGGTCAACTGCGCAATGCAATCAGTGACATCCGCAGCAGGGCCCGACAGCAGAGCTGGTTTACCCCTGCCACATCATAACAGACCCATCCCCTTACTATTAACCACAAAGTATTTATCTTAACCTCTTTTCTCATACCCAGTATAGTCACTGTTCTTAAGCACTTGAGATGAGTTTGTATTCATCATCCATCCATAAAATGTCAAGGAAAATAATTCAACATCCAATTACAGTTAAAACCTCGATATGACGGACTTCAATAGACCTGAATTCGCTTTTATTGGACTCAAGGAGCTATTGGACTAAATTCCTATCTATCTATCTATCTATTGCCAGACGCCTCAATCCCGTTTGGGGTGGCCACAAACAAATCGCCTCCAAGTCGCCCTGTCCCCCGCCATTTCACTGCCCTGCTCCCAACTCACACCCCCCTCTCTCATATACCTCTCCACCCCATCCCTCCATCTCATCCTCGGTCTCCCCCTCCCTCTTCCACCCTCCACCTTACTCATATACACTCTCTTCGTCAGTCTTTCACCCTCCATCCTCTCCACATGGCCAAACCACCTCAGTGTGTTCCTCACAACGCTTCCTATATATCGGAAAAAGTCTGATAAAGCCAGAAGCAGTCTGGACTGCCTGACCACTTCAGCTATGTTCACCACAATAATGTAAATAAAGACATGTTTATCAGTGTAGAGTACAGTATTATTATATATATTATACCATTTGATTAATGTAGTGAAGTTATAACACAGTACAGTACCACAATGCTAGTCACAACAGTTTAAAAACAGTTCATGTGATCCGGACTAATGTCTGATATATCGGAAAAAGTCCAGATTAGCAGGGGGATGTCTGGATGTCGCTTTTAATGGAATTTTGCATTTTTTGGAATGGCTTGGGCCCCAATTAGTCCATTATAGTGAGGTCTTGCTGTATTTATTTAGCAGTGGAAGTAAACAAATACCTACAAATGTCTACATATCATCCACTTCCACCTTGTTCTCACTAGTAGGTGTGCTGATTGTTGTTTACACCTCCTATCACTGATGTGTTTGGTATGGTGCAATACCTCCATGATCTTTGTATATCTATCTAACCCAAAGAATACTTAGTTTACCATTTATTTATGATATTCAAAGGAATTTCCTAAATCACTTAATTTTTAATCTCAGATTCATAACATGCAGCAACATCATGCAACAGTTTGCAACATCATTAAATCATGGAAATTACATGAAACTTGTGGATGCAGCCTCAAAATTGACACTTTTCCAAGGTCTTGCATAATACATGCCACCAGTACCTCAAGTCCGCATCCTCATGTCTAGCTGGGCATAAACCAATCATAGTCAAGCATGGCAATTACTAAACCAATCATATTCAAGCACAGCACTTACTACAAGCCAATCACAGCACTTCCCTCCCACGTCAAGCATGAAGGACGTGTGCGCTTGATGCCCTGGCCCCCGGCACAGTGCATTGTCTCCTCTCTGTTCTTAGTGTGTGGTTTCTGTGTGGTTTACAAGAGGATTAAACCCCTCCATGCACCCATGTTTCCTCCAAATCGAAGATATGCACCATCTATGGCAACAAGAAAAAATTTTGAAGTATGTTCGTGCCTATAGATCGTGACCTGTTAATTGCTGTGTAAGATGCCAAAGCGAGGCTCTCACCTGGACAGACAGGTGTTTGGAGTTGTTCATAAAACAGCAGGCAAGATACAACCTTGCAGTTGATGGACCAACACCGTGTACGAAGGCAAGGCTGTTCCACAGTGTCGCCTGTAGACGTTGTCCTACCACCTCAGAGAAACCCTTCTCTGCAAGTTATGGGTGGTTTGCAAGTTTTCTCTGAAGGAAAGGGATCAGAAATGTGCACCCAAATGGCCCAGTCCGCCTAAAGCCTCGGAACCTCTCCTTCCCTCCCCCGTCCATTCAAGCAATGTCATCAGTCAGAGCCAGATAAGAATCTTCCAATATTGTTCATGCCCATTAACTATGCTTTATACACTAATTTCTTTTCCAGGCTGTTTGTGTTTGATGGTGACCAGTTCGATGTACATTTGGGGGCAAGGGGGACAACTTTTCCAAGATGATGGACCCATTAGTAATTTTCCACAAAAGATTAGTTATTTCTATATCACAGACTTCTCAAATTGCGGAGTGTGCTCACTACCATAAAACCGCGATTTAGATTCCGCTGTATTTATGGTAATGCACCTTTATCTACATTTGCACCATTGCAATCTTGTTTGAAAATCGAAATCTCCAACAGTGATGCAATACATGTGTGTGGGTGAGTGTGTGTGTGAAACATGTGAAAAAAAGCGTCGGAGGTAAATATTTAACATCGTAAATTACTCGAACATCAATTGCATAGTGCTTTAACAGTGACACAAACCATGTAAAAGAAATATTTTTGGAGACTGCCACTTACCAATAAATCTGCTTTTGATAAATATGAATAAAAATCATTAGCTGATGACAACTGTTATTCCATTTTTTTTAACCTATCCGTCTACCTATTACCTAGGCTGATTCCCGCAAAGAATGAGAGGGTAGCCAAGACAGGCAAGGAAAATGGACCCCAAAGCTACAAGCCCACAAGACTATTCCCTCCAAGAAAAAAATAAAAAGATAATGCTGAGCCAAATTTAAGATTTCTTCATTTCGGGATGTCTGGACACTATTTATCAATCTGCTGCCAGACACCTTAATCCCATTAGAGGTGACCACAAACAAATCACCTCTATGTCACCCTGTCCCCAGCCATTTCACTGCCCTGCCCCAGTTCACATCACCCTCTCTCATATACCTCTCCAATCCAACTTTCCATCTCACCCTCGGCCTCCCCCTCCCTCCCACCCCTTCCACCTCATTCACATACATTCCCTTGATCTGTCTCTTGCTCTCCATCCTCTCCACATTGCCATACCACCTCACTGTATTTCTCCTAATGCTTTCTACTTCATCTACATCCACACCACAACGTTCCTCTCCATGTAACTCCACACGCTCCTCTTAAATAACTCATTTCCACTACTCACACTCTTGACTTGTGTCCATCCAACAAGATCCAAGCTTCAATTCCATACATCAGGGCTGGTATTAAAATACTGTACTATCATGCAACAACCTTTTACTTTCATGCTGACTTCCCTATTTCTTATCACTGCTTTCAAAGAACCAACACCTTTCTTCCTTTTTGTACTCTTTCAAGCACTTCATCCTCCAATTTTCCATCCTTACTCATTATACTACCCAAGTACTTAAATGCATTCATATTTTCCATTTCCTCATCATCCAGCCTCACTGTACATTCAGTGACTTCGTTTCTCTCAAAGACTACAACTTTACTCTTCCAAACATTCACCTTAACCCTATCCCATGAGGAGAGGAACGTAAATTTTGGCTCTGTGCATAACTCTCGCTCAAGAGCTTTCAGACCAGTCGCGTAGAATATTTTACTTCTAATGCTTGTAGAAAAGTTAACATTCATCATAGAAAGGCCACTTTGGTCTCATTTTGAAGATGAAGAGTTTTGCTTTGTTGTACATCGTCCAAAAAGACAATATATACAAATTAAAATGCAAAAAAAGTGAGCAGAATTTAGCTGACATTTTAAGGTTTACACTGTTCTTTAACCTGCCCCGTCCAGTCGACGTATGGGTACGTTGCAACGATTTGCATTTGCCAGTCCCGGCGACATACAGGTACGTCATGCAATTGCAAGGTCCCTAATTTGCACAATTTTCAATTTTCGCACGTTATTTTTCGTATGTATACACGGGACACCTTCCTCTATTCCTCTACAAGATGCCAAGCAGGGACAATGCCTTACACCGCATAACCTCCCCCCTCCCCCCTCACGCCATTGTCTCGGCAATTCACCTGTTACCAGTGACCTGGCTAGTAAAGATATTCAGGGCCAGAGTGATTCCCCAATCGATGACAATGTGGAGGACAATGTTTACATAACATTAGAAGAAGAAACAGCCAGAAATAATGATCAGGTAATGTGGCAAAAAAAGGTCAGGTATGGTGATTAGTTAGTGAGTGAAACAATGCTTATAATGCCTTTATTACTGCTTGAAAACCAATATACTCTCATACTACATATACATTCGTACCAAGTAAATAAATAAATACCGTTTATGAGTGGATAAAATAGTTACCCTCCCATAGAACTCGTTTTCTTTGGTGCCAGCATGTTAGAAAACCCAGTCAGGTAAGGAGGAACTCCTACCTGGATTGGGTATTTTAAACCTCAGGTGAGCGATTTCTCTATGAATTTTCGATGTTTCTCACCAAAAGTGAAGGTTTTAGCCAAAAAAAAAAAATTTCGAAAATACCTCGGGACTGGGGGATGTCAGAGGTGAGGAAAACCTCGGGACGTGACGGGTTAAAAAAATATTTGCCCCCAAAAAACTATTCAAGAAGTAATAATAGTTTTTGCTTCAATATGTCTATCTATCTCTATCTATATACCTAGGCTGCTTCCCCCAAGGAAAGGGAGGTAGCAGAGACAGGACGACACACTCCCCATTTTCTCATCCATTCAAACACATTCATTTGCATCTTAGCCCCAAAAGGGCCCATCATCCAACAAAAATGTCGACTCCCTAAATATTTCTTTAGAGATTACATCGGATGAAGGGCAAAGTCGTCATACTGACGTCAGAGGTTGACAAATGCATGACAACCCAGGTTGTCATTGGTAAGTCAAAGGGTTAAGATTCTGTTTCTTACACACTCTCCAAAACTTTTTCACCAAGCCTTGCAGTTCCCCTTTGTTTTCACTAAACAATACACTGAGAGACAACCACGCAACCAACAATCCACAGAGGCTTCTTGGAATAACTGTGCATATCATATAAACACTACAGTGCAGCCTGCATCATGACCATCTTGGAAGAGAACCTGTCCACCATGTCCACAAGGAAGCACCAATATGTTTTCATATATTTTTATTTTCAGTATGTTCTAAGACATGTACAAGATTATATAACATGAAGAGCATACACATATGGAACCATGTGATGTACATTTTATATCCTCCACAGTCCACACCAGGGGCGTAGCGAAGGGGGGTGCAGGGGAGGTGCCCCCCCCCCTTGAGGGTCTTGAAATCATATGGGGCTAAAAAAATAATAAATCTTTAAAAAATAAGTAAATAAATAAATCAGAGAGAGAGAGAGAGGTGTATATATAGATATATAGTATAATATTTTTTTTCTTAGAACAGTCAATTAAAAATAGCAGACAAGTCTAAGTAATTTAGTATATTTTAAAAGCTTACCCTTTTAGTTTAACCAAGTAGGTAGAATTCCAATGCATGGCACATTTATAATTATAGATGATGTATGGACTATGGAAGTGGTTCTTAATATGTTACATGATACTGAGTCTTGAGGTACCAAGAGATTTGTGAAATATTTAAAATTATATTGCTTTCCTTTAGAACATAGTAATATGTTTTTGTTATCACTTTTTGTCAGATAATTTTGACATTTCCAGGTTCCAGCTAACTAAGCTAAGATTATTATGCTCTCAAAGGCGAGGACAATGCACATGAGACTCCCATATGCACATGTGTTCTTTTATTCCATAAGGATCATTAAAAAAGATTCTTCTTTCAGCCAAAATAATTATCTTGCTCTATTTTTCGCCATTTTCACTATAATGAGTTATCTAAATATTTCAATACATACTTTCATAGGCCTCAGAAAGCCCCTGGAAGTACTTAAATTTAAAAAATTTCCTAGGGGAGCTCACAGCATCCCCCCCCCCAGACCCCCCAGCTGCAGAGACTTGCTACGCTCGTCTCCACCTTTTCAAGAACCTAAAGACATCCTTCTCCCGCCCCCTCCTCCCTTGTGAACTTTCTGGCTACGTCCCAGTCCACACACAGGAATAGTGTTACCTTATGTGTATGATGCTGAACCCCTTCCAACAAGTGACGCGTTTCAGTATTCTGTCTGCTTCCAGACAATTTTAATCAACCTTTGGGAGACCTCTTGTGATGACATTTAAAAAGCTTCTCTGGAGCTTAATACAAAAGTATGATGATAACAAGACTAAACATAGTAACTGGCACATAATATGAGAAAATCACACACACACACATGAGCGTGCATGCAGAGAGAGAGAGATGGGATTAATCCCCGAGCCAGGCCTCATCAGATCATATAGCATTGCTATACCTCATACCAATTAATCTGGCCAGGCATGTATGGCAACACTGTTCCTGCCGAGATTCTGATTGGCTGGAGGTGTTTGTTCGATTTCATTGTTGCTTAAACTGATAGTTCCTTTATTATCAGATGTGACACTGAGTTTGTCGACAATACAATCGTCAAAAGCAATAAGAAATCCGTTATATACTTATCAACAATAAAGTTTTCGTAGGAAGATAGAGATATGAATCAACAAAGTATTATAACAGTCCAAGTCAAGGTCAGCATTCGAACAATTCTTTTAAATCTCCGACAGTCTGTAATATAACAGAAAAGTAAGGAAACCTGCTTACCCCTACACCGCGGTCATGTTTTTGCG
The DNA here is from genome assembly GCF_032717465.1 of Coenobita brevimanus. Lineage (NCBI taxonomy): Eukaryota > Metazoa > Arthropoda > Malacostraca > Decapoda > Coenobitidae > Coenobita > Coenobita brevimanus. The sequence continues at coordinate 24,933,566 of NC_137063.1, read as the reverse complement.
CTCCTTGCGCGTCCCGTGAGGATATTCGCTCTCCGACTGACTTTTTAAAAATATTTGCCAAAAATCAGTTATTAATCCTAGAATATTATAATTAAATGTGCATATGGCACATACCTTCAGCTTTCTCCTGGGATGTTTGTTGGGCCTTCGTCAAGTACCGTAGGACTTGTGGAGACTTCTGAAGTTGGGTAACGAATTCTCCACTTTACACTTCCCGACACCCCGTAATACGATTACCACAGCCTGATATTATCACTAGAAACACAATTCTATGATTTTCAAGTAGTTTGGAATCCATACACCAAAAAACAAAAAACACTGTGAAAGCAATGAAAATTACGAGCACTTACAAGCTTCCCATTTGCGCTCGTTCCTCGCTGGTATTGTCATTTGTTATTCATAAACACACTCACACTTTATATTCCTATTACTTTATTACACTTATATATATATATATATATATATATATATAGTATTTATCCATAAGTTTCCTTCAGTAATAGTAGTTTATTTTCACTCCAGGCATTAACTTTCTCGTTCAGTAAACTAGAATGGAGAGCAAAGCTTTGACTGTCATTACTCCAAGTATTTGTACTCATATTCTTACATTAGTAATTATTTACATTTCTATTGTATTTACACTATGTTATACACTGTCACTTCCAGTAAATAAGGGCTCCTTTCCCTTGGAGCCAGGATGAACTTGGGACACTGAAGCACTCGTAGTTTATTACCATTTCCTCCACTGGCTCATCACACGATTTACCAGAAAGATTGTAGTCACTGTCCATCATTACCATGGGTAAATTAGCCAGTTCACACCCCACAGCAGAGTCATTTAGTCCTTTACCCCTTCCCACACGAGGTTTAGTAGGGGTAGAGGTCACAGGGCCCTCTAGAAGTGGCGGAAATGGAGGGGCGCCAGTGCTACGTGCTTTCATCTCAAGAAACAACACTGAACTAAATGATGAGGCGGATATGGGGCCGCCAAGGGTTGACAACGTCAGCGAGGTGACAGCTGCTAATTTATATGCTGTGAAATGATTGGCAGGAAATTAGGTAGTTCCAGGTGAATGTAAATATCACTTAGGCTTCTCCCTTCCATTCTTATATATATTTTTATTATGAGAATATATTATACGGCATATTTCAAGGGGAAATTTCCAGGGAAAATTAGCGAACAAGTGCACGTGGGGTGTTGCCTGGTGATAATTAGCCAACTCCAGGTTCATGGCACTATTAGTTACCTTATTTTTTTTTGGCATATATTATTTTGTATAAGAATAGGGCATAGGGCTTATTTCAATGGATAAAATCAGTGGAAAACTCCGGGGAAGATTTGCTTAGTGCAGCGCGGCCGGGCAGGCTAAAGGAGAGGGTAATGGTGGGGAGGTAGGGAGGGGAGTCAAGAACGGGGATAAATAGCTAAATTGTCAACAATGGATGGGAGTACAGATGACATTAGCAGTGCTGACTATTGTTGGACACTGGCAGTACTGACAGATGATACAAGCCACCACTTGAAAGCCCGGGAGAATTCAACATAACACAGAATCGCAAACGTGACGCCCTGCGGTATGATCCATTGCGCCTGAGCGTCACGAAAGTGACACCCCAGGGTTAAAGGGTTAATCTAAGTGTTGGTGTAACACACATTTAAATTTTAAGATCTGTCTATACTGTGATAATAGAGGATATAATCATAATGAAATAGTTTTCCTTTAAGGCTGGTTCACACGAGCTAAATCGCAGTTGTTTTTTTCACCGATTTGTGGGGAAAAAATGCTGATTTCGGCATTTCTCCTGGAAAGGTGTTCACACGTGCAGGGACTGCAGAGGCAGGAAGGCAGCAACAGTGTTTACAAACAAAGATGGACCACCATACTCGTACTTGGTGCGCAGTTCTTGCTCTTACACTTTTCCTACTTCAAGATAAGCCCTCACGGACGTGATTTAGCTCGTGTGAATAGGCCCCCCTGGGGGTAGGGGGGTTTGTCAAGAATACTCCCCCAGTATCCCTGCTTGTCGTAAAAGGCGACTAAAAGGGTTGGCGGAGGGTTAGTGCCCCTCCCCGGAAAACAACTAACTAAAAAAACAAACAATAAGCCTCGGACAAGGACTGACCAAACGTTGACGACCAAGGACCGGACAAAGGACATTGCAATTGGAACGTGGAATGTAAGGGGAGCAAATGATGAGGTGAAAGAGAGAGAGATTGTCCAGGTGCTTGAGGATGCGAAAGTGGATGTATGTGGAATAACTGAAACAAAATGGAGAGGAGAAAGTGTGAGAGAATGGGAGTATGGATGGGGTATATGTGCAGGAGTAGGTGAGAATGAGAGGGCAAAGGAAGGAGTATGTATAGTTCTGAGTAAAAGATGGAAGAGGAGCATAAGACAGTATGGATCAGTTGGATCAAGGATTGTGTGGGTAAAGTTGAAAGTTGGAATACAAATTTGGGCGATTGTGTGTGTGTATGCGCCAACGCAAGATCGTGCTAGAAGAGTGAGAGAAGAGTTCTGGACAAATGTAGAAGTGTGCATGGAAAAGTTTGGAAAGAATGAGAGAGTGTTTTTGATTGGTGATATGAATGGTAAAGTTGGGAATGTGAAGGTGGATGGAATAGTTGGTGAGTGGGGTGTGCCTGCTGAGATAGATGAGAATGGGAGTGCGTTAGTGGACATTTGTGCTGGGAGGGGGTTGGTGATAGCCAATACCCTCTTCAGGCATAAAATGATCCACAGGTATACATGGCGAGTGATGAGAAGGGTGGGTGGTGAATTGAGTGAAAGGAAGGCAATGATTGATTATGTGTGTGTGGATGAAAGGATGCGAAGATGTAAATTGGATGCAAGAGTTTATAGAGGTTGGGGGAGTGGACTTTCTGACCACTAGTTGGTGGTGGCCAGAGTTAAAGTTCAAGAAAGATGGAGGAATAGAAGAACGGAAAGACAAGAGGAAGGAGTAGTTGCAAGGAGAGTGGAAAGGTTACAGGAGGATGAGAAAAAGGCAGAGTATAAGAGAGAAGTGGAGGAACGATTGGGCAAATATGAGTTGGAGCAGATGGGGGACGTGGAAGGTGTGTGTAGAATATTTATAGAAGAAATATGTGCAGCATGTGATGTGGTGTGTGGAAGGAAGAGAAGACGGAGGGGGGTGCAAGGAACAGCGTGGTGGACTGAAGAGGTGAAACGGGCTGTGGCACAAAAGAAGAAAGCATACAATGAATGGATGAGAAATAGGGGCGTGGAAGAAGTTGAGAGACGGAAGAGAGAGTTATATGTAGAAAGAAAGAGAGAGGTGAAAAGATTAGTAAGAGAGAGTAAGAAGAGAGTGGATGAGGAATTTGGAAGGAATTTGCGTGTAAAGTGGAGGGACTGTATGAAAATGTTCTGGAAAGAGGTGAAAAGAGTAAGACAGGGTGGAAGTGGAGTTAGCAGGGGAGTGAAAGATAAAAATGGTAGATTACTAGTGGAGAAGGGAGAAAAAGTGAGCAGATGGAGAGAACACTATAAGGAATTGTTGAACGTGGAGGATGGAAGTAATGCGAGTATAAGTGGCTGGGGAATGGCTGGAAGAAGGAGGGAGGTGAGAAGACAGGAAGAAATCAGTAGGATAGAAGTTGTGGAAGCAATGAAGAAAGTTAAATCGGGGAAAGCCCCAGGAATTGATGGAGTGTGTGGTGAAATGCTGAAGCATGGGGGAGAGATAGTAGTAGAATGGATGTGGAAGATGTGCAAATTGGCCTGGGAGGAAGGTAGAGTCCCGGAGGATTGGAAGTCAGGTATAATTATTCCCTTGTACAAAGGAAAACGGGAAAAAGAAGTGTGTGGTAATCATAGGAGAATTTGTCTTCTTAGTATAATAGGAAAAGTATATGGTAGGATACTTATTGACAGAGTTAGAGAAAGAACAGAGAAATTAGTTGGAGAAGAACAGGGAGGCTTTAGGAAGGGAAGAGGTTGTGTAGATCAGATATTCATTCTCAGATCTTTAGTGGAAAAGTTTCTAGAGAAGGGAAAGAAGTTGTATGCGGCTTTCATGGATTTGGAGAAAGCATATGACAGGGTGGATAGACTAGGATTGTGGAAAGTGTTAAGAATATATGGAATAGATGGGAAGTTGTTGAATGCTGTGAAGAGTATGTACGATGGTGCGAAGGCTGCAGTGCGTGTGGATGGTGAACTAAGTGAATTTTTCTCTTTGAAAGTTGGGTTGAAACAGGGATGTGTCATGTCTCTATGGTTGTTCAATCTGTACATGGATGGGGTAATAAAGGAGGTACAAGGTAGGGTAGTGGATGTTGGAGTGGCCCTGGTGAGAGAGGATAGTGTTTGGAAACTCCCTGTACTGTTGTTTGCAGATGATACCGTGTTGTTGAGTGAAGACGAAGGGGAGCTGCAAGGCTTGGTGGATGAGTTTGAGAGAGTGTGTAAGAAACGGAATCTAAAGGTGAATGTAGGGAAGAGTAAAGTGATGGTCTTTGAGAGAGGTGAAGTCAGTGAATGTACAGCGAGGTTGGATGGTGAGGAATTGGAAAATGTGAGTACGTTTAAGTACTTGGGTAGTGTGATGAGTAAGGATGGAGGTTTGGAGGGTGAAGTGCTTGAAAGGGTACAGCAGGGAAGAAAGGTTGCTGGTTCTTTGAAAGCAGTGATAAGAAACAGGGAAGTGAGCATGGGAGTGAAAAAGTTACTACATGACAGTATTGTGATACCAACTCTAACGTACGGAAGTGAAGCTTGGACGTTGTTGGAAGGACACAAGTCAAGAGTGAGAGCCGTGGAAATGAGTTAATTAAGAGGAGCCTGTGGAGTCACATGGAGAGACAGGCTGACGAATGAGGATATAAAGGAGCGTTTTGGTGTTGATGTGGATGTGATAGGAAGCGTTATGAGGAACACACTGAGGTGGTTTGGCCATGTGGAGAGGATGGAGGGTGAAAGACTGACGAAGAGAGTGTATGTGAGTGAGGTGGAGGGGGAAAGAGGGAGGGGGAGGCCGAGGATGAGATGGAGAGATGGGGTGGAGAGGTATATGAGAGAGGGGGGTGTGAGTTGGGAGCAGGGGAGTGAAATGGCGGGGGATAGGGCGACTTGGAGGCGATTTGTTTGTGGCCACCCCAAACGGGATTGAGGCGTCTGGCAATAGATAGATAGATAGAATAGGCCTTTACTGTCACTCAGCTTTCCGGTGGCTTCAGTGGCCATATGCATAAATTTTGTTAAGTATAAAATCATGTATATGATTCCTTGTGTATACCTTTAACTCATACTTAAATAATCATACTTTTATACTCATGCTCATACAGATACACCCAAACTGGAATGAACGTTAAAGTGAGAGTAGTAGTAGTGTAAATACAAAAGATGTTGCACTGGACTTCGTTCCCAGAGCTTTTCCTTGTTCGATGCTTCTGTTTAAATCGGCCCGGCTTCTTTCTCCCAATTCCGGCAAAAAAAAGACCGACATGTCGGTCTCTCCATACCGGCAAAACAAGTTGCCGGAATTTCTGCTGAGAAGCAAAATCCGACAAAAAACGACTGCGATTTTGCTCGAGTGAACTGGCATTTAGCTTACCTTGATTTTTCGCGATATTTTCAAACCTCCCTCCCTGCAGAACTCGTCTTTTCATTAGAATTTTTAATTAATCAGAGTTGTGGTACGATTTAAGGGTGTGGACTGATCTCAAAATTTAAATGTGTGTTATACCAATGCTTAGATTAAGCAGGTTTCCTTAATTTTCTGTTATATTACGAAGTGTCGGAGATTTACAGGAATTGTTCGAATGCTGACCTTGACTTGGACTGTTATAATACTTTGTTGATTCATATCTCTATCTTCCTACGAAAACTTCATTGTTGATAAGTATATAATGGATTTCTTATTGTTTTTGATGACTGTATTGTCGACACACTCAGTATCACATCTGATAACAAAGAGAGTATTGGTTTAAGCAACAACGAAATCGAACAAACACCTCCAACCAATCAGAATCTCGGCAGGAACAGTGTTGCCATACATGCCTGGCCAGATTAATTGGTATGAGGTATAGGGTCGCAACCTAGAGAGAGAGAGAGAGAGAGAGAGAGAGAGAGAGAGACGGGGGGAGAAGCTCCCTGACACAAAATGTCTGGAGAAGAAAAAGGAGGAGAAAATAATAATGATGATGATGATGATGATGATGATGATGATGATGATGATGATGTCGGCAAGGATGCCAACATGGGATGATGCTAGGGATACCTTTAAGGGAGCACAGATGCCCCACCCCCTCCGGCATACATTCATTACGGAAGAACCAACTTTTCCAACAGCCGTCTCGGGTCCCTGCAATGCCTTAAAACTCTCACCCTCCTGTGATGTACTGTACTTGCGCTGAACAAAATCGTCTGGTATGAACTGGAATATCATTAGAGTTGTCCTTATCCTGAGAAATATTGGCATCAGTAGCAATGCTGGAGGGTTCTTGTCACTCAATCTCAGGTACGTACAACTGTCTGGTGTTAGCTGGCATTGCATAAATGAGTTGTTCCTACCATGTGAGGGTTAATTATGGGTACCAACAACCAGGTTTCTGTAACTCATTCTCAGCTGAATAAAATCGTCTGATGGTAACTGAAACTAATACTAAAATGTTCCGACCATGAGAGTGTTACAATTCTTCACAGCTGGGATTTTTTCCCTGGGTAATGCCACACGATTTTCTTTAGACTGAGGAACCTCTCGTTGTGAAGAAGGGTTTTATATCTCTTCACACCTAATATACTACTCAACTAACTCTTACCCATATTACCACCATTAGCATTACCACCACCATCACCTTCCTAACTATCCCTAAAGTATCATAAAATGGTTAGATGGGATCCAAAAACAATTTCTGAACTTTTGTTTTAATGTGTGGGCGGGTTGTTCTTCACTTCACAACAGATGAAACAGCTGCATCACTGTTACTCAAATCATCATAAACATCATCATCATCAGCAGCAGCAGCAGCATAAACCTATTCCAGAAACAAGAAATAAATGAAACAATAAAAGCAAGTGAGGTATTGTAAAAAGGATGGGTGGGAAACGGGGGAAAACACAGACACAGGCAAACTTTGGTTACAGTGTCCAGGGGAAAAAGGGCCACATCTTCCTTCATACCTTTGCATTCTCACTGAACATCGCGCCAACCCCTGAGGCAACCACGGCATTAAATTCTATTTTTACTGCTACCACACATTTATTTTCAGCTTACAAGGGCCCCGCAGTACTTAAAGGTTTATTGAAGGCTATACTGCAACATCTTCAAATCAAGAAGTCACGCCTGACCTGAATACCATCGTCTGGATATACCAAAATATAGAAGGCATTATGCTAGTGAAGGGATGAAAACTCTTAGGCTCCTATCAATACAACTGCCGCTTGTTAACTGGAATAACAGAGTTGGCCTGCCATGACAGTACCAACACTCAAGCTCCTCAGGTATTAGTTGCAACAAAATACTTAAGTTACGCCAACCATTAGGAGCATACCATCCACACCTGCCTTTACCATTTCCAAACTCCACACAGACCCAACACATGTATCATTTACCAGCATCTATCACTGCTCGCGTATCTATTAACATCCATCACCCCATTTCTGCCTGGAATACTGCACACCCACCCTCTTATAATACAACACACCCACCTGCTTACAGCGCTGCACATCCACCTGATTACAATACTGCACACCCGCCTATTTATAATATTGCACACACCCCTACGGTACGCTACACTTACATACAGTATAACACTGCTCACGGTTGCTATAATACTGCACATATAACCCTTCACCCGTACCATTAATACTACACATACACCACCACACTCGTCCCTATAATACCCGACAATTGCTTAAAATACCCTCCATGTGCCTAACAACCCATCAACCAATACCTACCACCTTCTCACACCTGTGTATAATGACTCCTCCATCCTCACCTGCAGCAAGGGATATTTACTCTTTGCAGTACTCTGAAACCTCTGGCTAACGGCATACCAAATGACCCGCCAGTGTGTATCTCCCTCAGGAATGAAGACTAACCAACGATACGATGACGTTACCTTTGTTTTACACTTACGGAAGCCACAAGATTTTATTCAGTCAGGGAATGGCCTCTCGAATCAATGGTGGTTAAAGGTGTTCGTTTCTAACCCCTTAACTACCAGATATCTCGTAAGTTGAAGAAATTCGTCTGATAATAGAGTATAAAGTACAAAAGACGTTGGCGTACTTATTGGGTTAAATTCATTATATATTATGATCTCCCTTGCACTCAATTAACTCTGTTTGTAATGAGAAGGTATGGTTGCCAAATGGTAGTGTAGTAACCACAGAGATGAATGGAGCTATTTCTAACCCCTTCACTTACACAGGTCTCTCATGTAAAAAAAAAAAAAAAAAAAAAAAATGTGGAAGCAGCAACTACGCAAAAAAGACGTTTTTATGGTGGCTGTGTAATTGTGGCATGTTATACCAGGATTTATTATTATTATTATTATTATTGTTATTATTGGGCCTCGACACAACAGCGTGGAGACATACTGTATTTCCTCAGTTTCTTATGAACTTTTTTCAACTTGGTGCCAGCCTTGTATTTCCTCACCAGTTACTGTAACTTCATACATGGCACAATAATGTTCCTTGGGCCACTAACCTCCCAAAAACCTTTTTCATTTCCTTAATTCAGGCCTTTTAACCAGCAATTTGAGGTCAAACGTCAAACCATATAAAAAAGATTAATCCTATGTTCTCACGTTCATTTATCATGGCAATTTGCACAGAGGGATGTCAGTGTACTGTCGCAGTGTGAAGACCATCTTGTATTCCTTTGGGAATGTTGACAATCCTTGAAACTGGTGAATTTCTCCCTAGATATGGTGTAAGGACCTAGCCCCAAACAATTTATTTTGTTCCTGTACAGATCTTGGTGGCGCTGATTCAGATTTCTGCATATATCTGACAGTTTCATCTCTGACAGCCCTGTCTGGACAGCCTTTACTGCGAGGAGTTTGCCGTCCAATATGAAGTCGTAAACAAAATCACGTGATTCTGTAACGTCACTGGAAAAGGTCTATAGGTGCATTCCTAAAGTTAAGAAATACTTGGCAGACAGATTCTATGACTCTGTGTATTGTGCAGAATGCAATCGGTTCATATTCACGGCCAATAAGTCGATGTTGTTTCATTCCACTATGAATGGGTGAAGGTGATGGAGTGGAGTACCTTCACGCAGAAGTATGGATATCCATTGTCTGGTTGTACAAACGTCCTTTAATTCCTTCCCTATTCCCTGCTGCGACAAGATGCAGACCATAAGAAAATGGAAATTGCAACCTGCACTCCATCAGGTGCACGTCTACATAAGCCTGGGGTGACAACAACCACAAAAACCGCAATAATAATAATATGCATAGGTAAAGAATCCAATCAAGTGTCCCACTGAACATCTGCCAAAAGATGCAAGTGGAAATGGAGAATAAATCAAATAACCTACTCTAAATGTAACAACTGAAAGATTGTCATTTATCTGCATAACTCGGCAAAGAATTTCTGTTGGCTTATTAGTGACAGTTAAATATCTTTCCTCCACTGAATCAACATATGTGAGGCAGGATTTTTGGCCCCTTGATCGCCATGATGTTGTAACAAAAATCCCATATAGGCTAATCCATTCATGATCACCAAGGGAAAATGTCATTTTTCTCATGAATGATCCTCAGCAAAGCTCATTTCCTGGCAGTTCAGTGATTTGTATTTAATACTTACTACTGTAATTACTTATAATACTACATATAATAAGCAATTACTTTTAACAAGTATATTACTGACTATATATATATATATATATATATATATATATATATATATATATACAGAAACCAGAAACCATAGAGAGAGAGAGAGAGAGAGAGAGAGAGAGAGAGAGAAAAACCATTTACAACGCTGGGTGGTAACCATACAACCAAACCATACGTGCTCCCTACATGTCAACAAGTGGGTTGGTGGAGGGTTAGTGCCACTGCCTGTAAAACAAATAACTCAAGAGTTAAATGGCCACCCCTTACGGGATTATGGCGTCTGGCAATATATATATATATATATATATATATATATATATATATATATATATCTATATCTATATACCTAGGCTGCTTCCCCCAAGGAAAGGGAGGTAGCCGAGACAGGACGACTCACTCTCCATTTACTCATCCATTCAAACACATTCATTCGCATCTTAGCTCCAAAGGGGAGAACGGACAGATCCTCACCGCATCACACCGCACAAGGGTCAACTGCGCAATGCAATCAGTGACATCCGCAGCAGGGCCCGACAGCAGAACTGGTTTACCTCTGCCACATCATAACAGACCCATCCCCTTACCCGCACCTGACCTGACTAGCTGATCAGACCAAATGCGGGAGAATATCCCCTCAGGGCTGCGTCATCACTTATTCATTCACAATTTCTCTCCATTTATTTCTGTCACGCACAGCCACTCTTCCTTGCTCAACAGACATCCCTCTCGCATCCAGCGCTCTCTTCACACTGTCCATATATATATATATATATATATATATATATATGAAAGCAAAACGCCAACCTTATTTGGAAAATATTACAGTATATTGTTAATGTGACCACATAAGACACATATCAATAAATAACTATGAGTAATAATAATAATAATAATAATAATAATAATAATATTAGTGGCCACCCTTTACGGGATTAAAGGCGTATGGCTATAGATAGACTATTATTATTTATTGTTGTTGCAGTTGTAGTGTACATGGGGACATCCACCATCCACTCGCTCAGTGAAGTGCTACCTTCAGGTGATTACACTAAATTACAAAACAAATTATTTTCAGGAACCACAGAAATCAATAATTACTTTTAGTGTTAACCATTTTATAACAAAAGACTGAATGACTGGTGGTTTGCTGGATTCAGGCGCTCCAACCAGCAGCCTTTAAGTGGTACCACCTCAGGACTGGACCTTCTCACAGGACAGTGACAGCCAGGATTATTCCTGCCCCATGCTGACCACATACGAATGAAGGAGTGCTTGAAGGATGAGTTATGCATATGAAACGCGTTTTGTTGTAATGGTTTTGTGTGTGTGTGTGTGTGTTCTTACCTAATTGCTCCTATATAATTGTATCTTTACAGGAATGGATCAAGCTCATATTGTCCCGTGTCTTAAACCAGTTTTATCATACATATCCTTAAATTTATGAATTGTTTTGGCACACACTATTTCATTCGGTAGTGTATTCCACTGATCAATTTACCTATTTGGGAAACTGAATTTCCTTACGTCTTTATCGCCTCTCTTTTTATGGAGTTTTTTGCAGTATCCTCTTGCTGATGCATCTCCATAGGTTATATATTCATTTATATCTATTTTCTCCTTCTCTGATATGCATTTATATAGCATAATCATGTCTCCTCTTTTCCTTCTCTCCTGTACTGTTGGCAGATTCAGTTTTTCTAGTCTTTCTTCATAGCTTAGATCCTTTAAGTTTGGTACCCACCTTGTAGAGGCCTTTTGAATTTTTCGATCTTATCCATGTGTTTCTTGAGATGAGGATTCCAGACTACCGATGCATACTCCAGGGATGGTCTGATGAAAGATGTTATTATCTTCCTCAGCATGTCTTGTATGTGAATGCTATTCTCATATTTGCAAGCAGTGTATACATGTTCCGTACCTTCTCACTGATGTGGTCAGCCGGAGATAGTCTGTTATTGATAATCACACCTAAGTCCTTCTCTCTTTCTGATATGTGTAGGGTTTTATTTCCTAACTTATAATCCCAATCTGGTCTTTCTCCACTTTTATCAAACCTGATAACATGACATTTGTCAACACTGAATTCCATTTGCCATGTATTACTCCATTCATGAAGTTTATTTAATTTTTCTTGTAGCTCTTTACAAGAATCTGTGCTAGTAATTCTCCTTTGTATTTTTGCATCATCAGCAAACATATTAAGATAGCTTTCATTTCCACTGTTACAATCAATGTCATTTATGCAAACTAAAAACGTAATTGGTGCCAGCACTGAGCCCTGTGGAACTCCACTAGTCATTTCCCTTCATGATGAGTAATTTCCTCTTGGTACTGTTCTCATTTCCCTTTTTCTGAGAATATCTTGCATCCAACAGTACAGTTTGCCTCGGCTTCCTCCTTGATGGTACAGTTTCTATAAAAGTCTTTGGTGCGGTACTCTGTCAAATGCTATCTTGAAATCTAGACAGATACTGTCCACCCACCCTTCTTGTTTCTGTAATGTTTCTGCAACTCTAGCTCAATAGATTAGTAACATATGCTTTTCCCTTTCTGAAACCAAATTGTCTTTCTCTTATCATATTGTGTTCTTCTAGATGGTTTACCCAAATTTTTCTTATCAGCTTTTCCAGTATCTTACTTACAACACTGGTTAGTGATACTGGTCGGTAGTTGAGTGGATGTTGTCTATTCCCTTTCTTGAATAAGGGAACAATGTTTGCTTTCTTCCAAATATCAGGTAGTTTACCTTGACCCAAGGATTCCTTGAATATTAAGGATAATGGTCTACTTAACTCCTTTGCACATTCATGCAACACACATGAAATTTCGTCTGGACCATTTGCTTTTCCTTCGTCTAATTTACTTAACTCCTCCTGTATTTCATTTTCTGATATTTGTATATCTGGTAATATGTTTGGGCATGCATGTTCCATATCATCCCTCTCAAAATTATTTTCTTCTGTAAAAACTGATTGAAATTTTTCATTTAGTGCTTCACAAATAGCTTTCTCTTGTGTATAGACAATCCCTTCATCCGTAATGGATTGTATTTCATCTTTTACATTGGTTTTGCTTAAGATGTAGCTGTAAAATAGCTTCGGTTGATCACTACTTTTGTTTATGATGTCCTCCTCGAACTGTTTTTGGGCTTTTCTCCTTATTTTTGTGCATTCGTTTCTTGTCTGTTTATGGTTATTATTATGCCCTCTTACTATTGTGTCTTCTGTATCTTTTCCACAAGTCTCTTTTTTCTTTTAATCTTTTAAATTCTTTATAAAACCAGTTCTTTATTTTCATTTCTGTTTCTTTGTGCTGAGTAATGTAATTTTGGACTCCTATTTCATAAAGTTCACTGAATTTTCTCTATATAACATTTAAATCTTGTCGTCTAATCTCTTTTTCCCAATCTATTTCTAAGAAGTACATCTTTAGATCATGATGGTAGCCCTTTTTGTAGTTAAGGCTCTTTTTGTAACTTTTATTACTGCTAACTATGTCATATGCGATCCTGAAGTTGTAATTTAATACTGCATGGTCACTTTTGCTGAATGGAGGGTGATACATAATACTGTGTGTGTGTGTGTGTGTGTACAAGTAAACCACATGACAAGACATACTACCGCCACCTACTTCCTTATGTCCGCCACAGTTTGACTCACCCTTCATTAACCCTTCACTACCAAGGGGGTCCGCCGTCCTGAATACTGCAGTGTGGTGGTGGCTGCATTAAACTACAAACAAACTGCACGTTCTTCCCTACGACCCTCTCAACACGTCCTATACCCCAGCCACTGTTCCTCTGGCGTACCGTCACACCAGGCCGCGACGCCACAACCCCTGCATAGGACAATGTACAGGGTGGCATTAGTGTCCAAGCGATGACATGTTACGGCGTCTGACGTCTACGCTAAGAATCGCATCCAAGAAAAATACCGTATTTAAAGAATGATGAAAAAATAAAAAGAACGAAAACTGGTAAAGAAAGGATTAATTTCTCTCTCTCTCTGCCTTTGCTTCAACTCCTGTTCTTCTCATTCTCCCCCCCCCCAACACATCTTTCTTTCCCCTTTCTCTTGCTTCATCCCTCCCCTTCTCTTTCCTCCTCTTCCTCTCTTCCCTTCCTCCTTCCTCTCCAACAACAAACAAGACGTATTTCCTGTCTCTCCCCTCCTCCCTCCTTCGCCTTCCCCTCCCCTTCCATCTTCCTCTCCTTCCTCCTTTATCTCCACCTCCAGCACCCTTATCGCTCGGTCTTTATTCCTTCTTCTTTCACTTTCTTCCTTTTCCTCCTCCTCCGTCCTACATTTTCTTCTTCATCCCCTCTCATCTCTCCTTTAACACCTTCTCTTTCCTTTGCTTCTTCCTCTCTCCTACCTTATTCCCTTTCTTCCTCTCTTCCTTCCCTTCATTCTTCTCTTTCTTTTTCCTCCTCTTTCCCTACCCTTCTCCTCATTCCTATTAACTCCTGTTATATTCCTTTTTCCTTCATTTTTTCTCATTTCCTTTACTTTCATCTCTTCTCGATTTTCTTTCCCTCCCCCCCCTTACGAGAACTCTTTCCCTTACTTCCTCCAACACCTTCATTCTCTTCTGTTCCGTCCTTCTCTTTCCTCCTTCTCTACCGTTTCTTTCTCACTCTCTTATCTCCCTCTCCCTCCCTCCCTTCCTCCAGTCCTTCCTTTTATTCCCCTTCATCTTTCCAGTCCTTCCTTTTATTCCCCTTCATCTTTCCTCCTTTCCTCTTTCCTCCTCCTCCTCTTATTTTCACATCTGTCTCCCTTCCTCCCTCACTCTTCCTCTATAATTTTCTCCCATTCCCCTCTTCCTCCTCAAATTGTCTCCTTCCTCCCTCTTCTTCTGCTTCTTCTTTTTCGTCGCCTTCTCTCTCTCTGTCTCTGTCTGTCTGTCTCTCTGTCTGTCTGTCTGTCTGTCTGTCTGTCTCTCTCTCTCTCTCTCTCTCTCTCTCATTCTTCCCCTTACCGCCGCCGCCGCCGCCACCACTATCTCCTTCTTGTCGCGTCTCCCTCTGTTTTATGATCGTTCCTTCTCATCACCTCAATTTCAGTCCAACCTGGCCCATCAAAACTATCAATTGTTAAGTTGCGCGCGCGCGCACACACGCACACGCACACACACACACACACACACACACACACGTGGGAAATGAAATTTAATGTAAAGAAATGTAAAATATTGCAAATGGGTAAAAGTACCAGGAGACCATCACTGAATTATTTTTTGGGTAATGAATTAATCACAAAAAGGAGAGAAGAGAAAGATTTGGGAGTGCTGGTCCAAGATAGTTTGTCACCAGAAAAGCACATTAACAAGATAGTTGGAGAGACTTATAAGCTCTTGACTAACATAAGAGTAGCATTTCATTATATGGATGAGGAAATGATGAAAAAATTGATAGTGGCCATGATCCGCCCCAGGTTAGAATATGCAGCGGTAGTGTGGTCCCCACACAAAAAGAAAGATATAAACAAGATTGAGAGAATACAAAGAACAGCAACCAAGATGGTCCCCAGTCTGACAGACCTGTCATACAGAGAGAGGCTGGAAAAACTGGATTTGCCTTCGTTAGAGGAAAGGAGAAAGAGGGGAGACATGATTGCGGTGTTCAGGACCATGGTGGGAGTAGATAAAATTGACAAAGAAGATCTGTATTTATGGGATAAGAGAGCAACTAGAGGACATGGAATGAAATTGAAAAAGTCAAGCTGCTTGAAGGATATCAAGAAATATAGCTTTCCTTACAGAAGTATAGACTTATGGAATAGCCTGGACAAAGAGATCGTCCAGTCTAAAAACTTAAACGAGTTTAAAGTTAAATTCGACTTATTGAGAAACAGCGACGGAAACCCACGAGCATAGTACATTCCGTGTATATCACAATTAGGTATATTCTTAAATATTTGAAACGACTTAGACAAAGAGGTGGTGCATGAGAAAAACATTCATGTGTGTAAAGGTAGACTTGATAAATGTGGATATGGAGACAGGACAACACGAGCATTGCTCAATTCCTGTATACTACAAATAGGTAAATACACACACACACTAGAAACGACCTTTCAACAGCTCCTTCAGTTCTTTGCATCCTCCTAACAACATTAATACAGCCATCAACAAGTTTTTAACAATTCATGCAGTCCACAATCATACGCCAAACAAACAAGAGCAAATGAAATTGCGGGTGGGGATATAGGCAAGGCCCATAAACCAGGGTAACCTAAGAGATGAATGCTTAAAATACCTACTAAA
This sequence comes from Coenobita brevimanus, assembly GCF_032717465.1. Taxonomy (NCBI): domain Eukaryota; kingdom Metazoa; phylum Arthropoda; class Malacostraca; order Decapoda; family Coenobitidae; genus Coenobita; species Coenobita brevimanus. The sequence continues at coordinate 24,917,470 of NC_137063.1, read as the reverse complement.
TCATATTTTATGGCAATTTCTAAAATCAGCTTCCACTAATCCTGAAAATAAGAATAATTTAAAATGAGACTCAAGTTAAATGCAGACGTATATTTCTCCCCAGGTCTCAAATACATCCAGAAGGCGGGTTCGCCAAGCAATCAAGCGAAAATTATATACGATATTCCAATGTCCCGGGTACATGTAAGAGTCACTATCAAATTATCACACCATGTAGCTTACGCCTAAAACACCCCTCCATTATGCTACTAACAGAGAATATCGAGAGGAAAACACAGTGGCCGGAAATGTTAAAATTCAGTCCGAGTTGCAATCGTCTCATTCTCGGCGGTCTCGAATTCACTCAAGATGGCGGGCTGGGATAGGGGTAAACACAAAGGTCGGAGGCCCATCACAGGCAGGGGCTATACTGACCAACACCATGACGGAATACCCCCCTCCCCAACCCCCTCTCTCTCTCTCTCTCTCTCTCTCTCTTACCCTTCCCCTCCACACACACACACACACACACACACACACACACACACACACACACACACACACACACTGCAAAAAAAAATTCATAAAAAAACGAGGCGATAAAAAGCGAGGCGATAAAGACGTAGGGAAATTCAGTTTCCCAAATAGGGCAACTGATCAGTGGAATGCATTTATGAATATGTATGATAAAAATGGTTTAACACACGGGACAGTACGAGCTTGACTCATTCCTGTAAAGATACAATTGGGTAAGAAGAATTACAGTAGGCAAGTGCGCGCGCGCACACACACCACACACACACACACACACACACACACACACACACACACACACACACACACACACACACAGAAACGTATCTCTGAATTAGTCATTCCGTCAATGTTTCCCAGAGGGGAACCAGACGGAACAGAGCGGAACAGGAAGAAACGAACCAGGATAGAAAACAATGACACGGAAAGGAAGGCAACGGAACAACAGAGGGCAGTGAAACAGAACGGAAGACAACAGAACCAGACGAAGGCAACGGAAGACAGACCAACAGGAGAGAAGGCAGAGGAACAGACCGGATGACTGCAGACCTGGATGACAGGCAGGAGGAGTGGATGACAGTATGACAGAGCAGAATGCAACACAATATGACTGAAGACAATGGAACAGTGATGGATGACAGTGGAACAGTGATGGATGACAGTGGAACAGTGATGGATGACAGTGGAACAGTGATGGATGACAGTGGAACAGTGATGGATGACAGTGGAACAGTGAGGGTGACAGTGGAACAGTGAGGGATGACAGTGGAACAGTGAGGGATGACAGTGGAACAGTGAGGGATGACAGTGGAACAGTGAGGGATGACAGTGGAACAGTGAGGGATGACAGTGGAACAGTGAGGGATGACAGTGGAACAGTGAGGGATGACAGTGGAACAGTGAGGGATGACAGTGGAACAGTGAGGGATGACAGTGGAACAGTGAGGGATGACAGTGGAACAGAACGAAAAAGCAACAAAATTACGAAAAAATGTATAAAGGGCAGGAAAGTCAAGGTAGTGGGCAGGAAGACGGCGGCCTGGGACGCAAGGGAGCATAACGGAAAGGCAGGGAAGACAGTGACGTGGAAAGGAGAAGCAACAGGACTGAATACTAGGGAACAAGATGGAACAGAAGAGGGGAGGCGCTGTGGAAGCAATGGAAGGGAAGTGACGCGTCTGTGGAGTGGATGGGATGGAAGGGAGAGAGCGGTGGAAGGGAGGGGCAGGGTGATGGAAGGGAGGGGCAGGGTGGTGGAAGGGAGGGGCAGGGTGGTGGAAGGGAGGGGCAGGGTGATGGAAGGGAGGGGCAGGGTGGTGGAAGGGAAGGGAGGGGCAGGGTGGTGGAAGGGAAGGGAGGGGCAGGGTGGTGGAAGGGAAGGGAGGGGCAGGGTGGTGGAAGGGAGGGGCAGGGTGGTGGAAGGGAAGGGAGGGGCAGGGTGGTGGAAGGGAAGGGAGGGGCAGGGTGGTGGAAGGGAGGGGCAGGGTGGTGGAAGGGAGGGGCAGGGGCAGGGTGGTGGTAGGGAATGGAGGGGCAGGGTGGTGGTAGGGAAGGGAGGGGCAGGGTGATGGAAGGGAAGGAAGGGGCAGGGTGGTGGAAGGGAAGGAAGGGGCAGGGTGGTGGAAGGGTAGGGAGGGGCAGGGTGGTGGAAGGGAAGGGAGGGGCAGGGTGGTGGAAGGGAAGGGAGGGGCAGGGTGGTGGAAGGGAAGGGAGGGGCAGGGTGGTGGAAGGGTAGGGAGGGGCAGGGTGGTGGAAGGGAAGGGAGGGGCAGGGTGGTGGAAGGGAAGGGCAGGGTTGTGGAAGGGAAGGGAAGGGAAGGGAAGGGAAGGGAAGGGAAGGGCAGAGTAAGGTGGAGAAAGGTGGGGATGTGGATGTGGAGCGACGCATAAGAGGATGGTGCTGACTGATGTGGATGTAGGTGAGGTATGGCTTGGTGTGGTGTGGTGTGGTGTGGTGTGGTGGGGTTTGGTGTGGTGTGGTGTGGTGTGGTGTGGTGAGGTGTGGTGTGGTGTGGTGTGGTGTGGTGTGGTGTGGTGTGGTGCGGTGCGGTGTGGGGTGTGGTGTGGTGTGGTGTTGTGTTGTGTGGTGTGGTGTGGTCTGGTGTAGTGTGGTGTGGTGTTGTGTGGTGTGGTGGTGTGGGATGCGGTGTGGTGTGGTAGTGTGGGGTGCGGTGTGGTGTGGTGAGAGGGTGTTAAATAGGACTGGGGTGGAGTGGGGTGTGGTGGGGTGATGTTAAATGGGGTGAGGTGGGGTGTGATAGGGCGGGTCAAAGGTGAGGGAGGGTGAGAGGGGCGGGCCAGAACTAAGGGAGGGTGGGAGGAACACAGGTGAGTAGCGGTGAATGATGCAGAGGGAGGGGGAAGGGGAAGGGGCACACGCAGGAGAAGATGGGAGGGGAACAAGGAAAGCGGAAGGAAGAGAATGAATATAAGAAGGGAAGGAAGCTTAGGAGTGGGAAGGAAGAGAAGAAGAGATAGTGGGGGCTTGGGAGAGGAATGTAATGAGAAGAGAAAAAGAGGAGGGGAGAGAAGATGAGAGGGAAAAGGAGAAAGAAAGGGATGAGAGAGGCACGGGGTGGGGAGAGGAGAGGGGAAAAGGAGAAAGAAGAGTAGGGGAGAAGAAATTGAAATGGAAAGAGTGAGGAAGTGGAATGAATGAGAAAGAAAAGTGGGATGGATAAAGAAGAATAGAGAGAGTAAAGAGAGATGTAGGAGGAAGGAGGGGAGAGGAGAGGATAGTTGGGGCAATGACACGTGCAGGGAGCAGAGGGGAGGAGGGAAGGAAAATGAAGAAAGAAGGAGAGAGAGGGGAGGGGGATGAAGGATGATGAAGAAAGACGGGGAGATGGACGATGACAGAGGAGAGAGAGAGAGAGAGAGAGAGAGAGAGAGAGAGAGAGAGAGAGAGAGAGAGAGAGAGAGAGAGAGAGAGAGAGACTGTGAGCTGGGTCAAAAAATGCATAAGAGAGGGAAGAGGGGGTGAGATAAGACGAAATGAGATGAAATGAGGTAAGGTGAGATGAGAGGAGAGGAGAGGGATGGATGGGATGGGATGGGATGGGATGGGATTAGATGAGATGAGATGAGATGAGACGGGATGGGATGCGATGGGATGGGATTGGATGAGATGATATGTGGGGAGAGAAGGAAGGATGGATTATGGTGAGATGACGTAAGGGAAGAGAGGATGAGATGACATAAAATGAGGGGAGGAAGGATTACATGAAATAAGATGAAATGAGAGGGACGGAAGGAGGACGGGATGGGATGAGACAAGATGACATGAGATGTAATGAGACTGATGACATGAGGGGAGGGAGAACATGATGAGCTGTGATGAGCGGAGGGGATGTGCAATGAGATTAAACTGAGATCAGATCAAATGAGATGAAAGTGTAGAGATGAAGGGATATAAGATGAGGCCATGGGAGGGATATCAGACGAATGGAAGAGAAAAAGGGAGGAAGGAGAGAAGAGGAGAGAAGGATGAGCGTGGAAACGGCAGAGG
>NC_137063.1:24800950-24908450 GCF_032717465.1 Coenobita brevimanus | reverse complement strand
AGTGAGGGTGAAGGAGCAATGAAGGGGGGGGGGCAGGTGGGGGAGGCCTGGAGGGAGACGGCTGGATACACTGGAACTAAATCAATACAAACTCAGCCACACTTTCCCTCCATTTCTCTCCTTCCCTCCCTCCATCCTCTCTCTCCCTTTCCTCCCCCTATCTCTTTCCATCCTCCCTTCTTTCCCCCCTTCCCTCTTTCCATGCCCCTCTCATTTTCCCTTCCTCGCTCTCCTTCCCTCCCTCCCTTACCTTCCCTCCTTCTTTCACTTTCCATTGCTCTCGCTCTATCTCTGCTGTCTTCCTTCCACTCCCCTCTCTCTTTCTCTCCTTCCCTAACTTTCTTAACTTCCCTCCTTCAATCCCTCTCTCACTTCCCATTCCTCTCTCTCTCTCCTTCCCTCCCTCTTTCCCTCTTTTCATCCCTCTTTTTTTTTTTCATCTCTCACTTTCCCTTCCTATTTGCCTCTTTTCGTTCCTCTCTCTCTCTCTTCTCTCTCCCTCATTTATCTTCTATCTTTCCTTATTTTTATCTCTCCCCCACTCTCTCTTCTTTCCTCCCTCCCTTTTCCCCTCACTTTCCTTCCCTCACTCCTTCTCTCTCTCTCTCTCTCTCTCTCTCTCTCTCTCTCTCTCTCTCTCTCTCTCTCTCTCTCTCTCACTTTTATCTTCTATCTTTCCTTATCGTTATCTCCCCCCCCTCCCTCTTCCCCCAACCTTTCTTCTTTCCCCCCTCCCTTTTCCCCTCACTCTCCTTCCTTCCCTCCTACTCTCTCTCTCTCTCTCTCTCTCTCTCTCTCACCCCGCCCCGCCCACTCTCAGCACTGTTTACATGAGTCAGCTGATGCCGCCACAACAGCTGGTCTGGCCACGCAGGGCGGCACTCGTGGCTGCAGCAGCTCTCACATCTGTTGAAATTGCTGTTACAGACCAGCCTTAAGGATATCATTCACGCCAATACAGCCTGATAATTCACTTGCAAGAAATTATTGCGTCCAAATTATTAAAAAGTTACTCGCACGCAAACCATCATGACTCAGGGCAACTTCAATTATCAAACTACATGTTAGGGCTAAAAGGAATTGTTTATGTAGATTTACTGGTGTCTTGTAACTAAAAATAATGCTGCTGTGTATAAAAATAATGCTGCTGTGTATATTATTTTAATAGGTAATTTCCAAAGGGATTGTGATCATCAAATATACTGTCTCCATATCTACTGCATCAATCTATATCATCAGTGTGTTCTGACGACTGTATGTAGCTTAGCAGAGGTTAACCCTACGAGTATACTGTATAATATTAGTCGTCATTCAACCCTTCACCAACATCTTTCCTAATCTGAATGAAATATTTACGAGTCAGCAAGAATACAATTAAAATTACGTTAATGGATGAAAACACCGTCACATTCACACACACACATTCACACACACACACACACACACACACACACACACACACACACACACACACACACACGTGATTATGCTACATAAATGCATCTCAGGGAAAGTGAAAATACACATAAATGAATATATAACTTATGGGGAAGCATCAGCAAGAGGACACTGCAAAAAACTACATAAAAAGAGAGGCGATAAAGACGTAAGGCAATTGTTTCCCATATAGGGCGACTGATTAGTGGAATGCACTACCGAATGAAAGAGTGTGTGCCAAAATTATTCATAAATTTAAGGATATGTACGATAAAAATGGTTTAAGACACGGGACAGTACGAGCCTGACTCATTCCTGTAAAGATACAGTTAGGTAAGAACACACACACACACACACACACACACACACACACACACACACACACACACACACACACACACACACACACAGATCTGGAGGTAATGTTAGTGAGGAACAGCCAACCAACCAACAGACCAGAGTGGAGAAGGCTGGTAGAAGTGTTTGTCCTGGTGGCGGGGTAATAATGGTGGTAATGCACTTCCCCCCAATGTGTATAGCCTATTCACTACAATGACCTCTTATCTAACCCTTCCTGTCACTAACCCTTCCTGTCTCTAACCCTTCCTGTCTCTAACCCTTCCTGTCTCTAACCCTTCCTGTCTCTCACTCTTCCTGTTTCTAACCCTTCCTGTCTCTAACCCTTCCTGTCTTTAACCCTTCCTGTCACTAACCCTTCCTGTCTCTAACCCTTCCTGTCTCTTACTCTTCCTGTCTCTAACCCTTCCTGTCTCTAACCCTTCCTGTCTCTAACCCTTCCTGTCTTTAACCCTTCCTGTCTAAATAAGAGGTGTTACAAAACCTCCTACGCCACATAGAATATGTCTTCCATGCTCTCTGAAAGGAAACATAATGCATCAACTATAAAATAGTATATATAACCCCTTGGGATGCTAAAGTGCTGCCATGCTGCACATGTGACGGGTAAGTGACCCACCGCAGGCCCCTGCTGGCATCACATGATAGCAAAACCTCCAGTGGCCTCTTACAGATTCGAGTCGACGCCCCTAAGGCACAAGTCCTTCACAATAACTGGTGCAAGATACAGGTGTACCAGGTAAGGAATATGTGTTAGAAATTCTGACTGACTGACGAGACTCGGCCCAGTATATATAAAAAATGAATATATGGCAAACTAAGAGAGAGAGAACAAAAACATAAATGATGATAACAAATATCTTGTGGCCAGCGTTTTTACACCTCGGATCACACCTCTTCTTTCACCCGTCGGTAATACCGGTAACAAAAATCCTAAAAATAAATATCAAGCACAAACACTTTCAGGGTCCTGTGACTTATCCTCAGCTAAAATAATAACAACAAACTAGTAGGCGACGATGGCCAGCTCTAAGCAGGCCCGAATTTTAGCCGTTACTGTTCAGCCTGTACACACAAAGGACCCTTACCTGATCAGAGTCTAAAAATACCATCTCCTGCCTCTCTCTGGACACAAACTAAATCATCCAGACAGAAATAACTCGGTACTTACAGAAACACAATACAAATTTAAAAAATGCGAAAAAAAAATATGAAACCTCCCATATTGAGTACTGATCTTGTCCGTAATACACATATCTTGTCATTGCAAACCATTTCAGCAACACAGATTGTGTGTGTGTGTGTGTGTGTGTGTGTGTGTGTGTGTGTGTGTGTGTGTGTGTGTGTGTGTGTGTGTGTGTGTGTGTGTGTGTGTGTGTGTGTGTGTGTGTGTGTGTGTGTGGATATCTCTTAGTGAAATGTTCTTTCGCTCCTCTGCTAGTCATTTTGCAAAATATTTTGTGCTTCACTGCAGAGCACAGGATGAGTTTAGGAAGCACTGCCTGGTGTGCCACACGTTTCTACTCAACTTCGTAAGAAAAAAAAATATATATTTTAAAAATTTGAAAAAAATGGTGTCCGGGCAGGCCACTGGGTTCCGACAATTTCTAGACCCACAGCCACGGAGGGGGTAAGTGGGCCGTTGCTAGGCAACGAGTAGTTGCCTAGCAACCCCCTGCAGTCCTACCGGACCCAGGTTCAAATCCTCGCTGGGGCAGGGAACAGTTTAAGGATTTGAATTTAATAAAAAGACTTTACTGATCTACGAGAAGACCCGCCGACATGTAAAAATACCCCCGCTGATACCAATACACCAGTCCTGTCTGAGACAACCTAGCATGTAGTCAGTATGGTCGGTGGGTGTTAGCGCCGAAGTGGTGACATGTAGAAGGTGTATGGTATGTAGGAGGACTACTGGGCCTTCGTAGCAGGCTGTGAAGCCTATGCCCAGAGTCGGACAAAAAAAAAAAAAAAAAAAAAAAAAAAACACTTGCGGATACAACTAGGTCAGTGTGATCATTGTGTCCAGGTTTGGTTGGGATCGGTTAATTCTGAGTGGTAGGAGTCCCGCCACAGTTAAACAACACTGCTGGGGATGCTAAGGCTAACCTTCACACGGACGCCACTCGAAAACTAGGGGTGAGAGGAGAAAAATGGATGGAACACTTCTGATAGGGAATGGCCTTGATATTATGCCTAAAGAAGTCAGAGCTTTCTATGCCCATTAGTAATGATTCTACAGCTCAAAACATGAAAAGTATGAACAAAGTATTTTTTTCAGCCGTTACTAGGCAACGAGTAGTTGCCTGGCAACCAAAACTATGCGGACACAACTAGCTCATAGGCTGGTCATTGTGTCCAGGTTTGGTCGGAATCGGTTAATTCTAAAGGGTAGAAATGCCTGCCACAATTATACAAGAAAGACAAGAAAAAGAAAACAGGACTGACAATAAGGGCAGCATGGAGCTGGCAATTAATAATAATAATAATAATAGTAATAATAATAATAATAATAATGTGTTGCTAGGCAGAATAAAATACAGTACTTAAGTGCTGGGGATGGTGAGAGGGTTAATGGTACCGGTAATACAACTGTGCGTCTCCAACACTCACTCAGCTGAACAAAATCGTCTGGCCGTGGCTGACACACAACATTCTCTCCATCTAAACCTCGGTCTTCCTCACCTCCTTTTCCTGATTATATTTTTCAGCAGGATAAGGCCTTTCTCATGCCATTCTTGCTTCCACCACACGACCTACTTCAGGCCAGGAGAGGCATGGTGGTGACGGGGTTAACTGGGACGGCCTGCAACCCCTTCACTGCCAGTGTCCTTCCTTACCCGATACAACCGTCCCGTGGCGGCAACAACTGACGCCAGCCAAGTGAACGGCATCAGTGACACAAGGATACAAATTACATTAAAAAAACAAAGACTAATTACCATCAAATGAACCAACATATACAACTGAGTAAACAACGACCAAATACACTGCCATCCATAAACACAAAACCAAACAGTAAACACCAGCAACCAAACAACCATCATTATACAAACCGCTAAACAAACACACAAACACAGCACCACTCTACACCGGGAAATGTCTTGGGTCAGAGGCTTGGGTGGGGGGGGGGGGGAACACTTGCTAAATCTGGCAAACTGTACTTTCATTTACCACGGGGTCATCCTAGGTCAGTGGAGAGAGAGAGAGAGAGAGAGAGAGAGAGAGAGAGAGAGAGAGAGAGAGAGAGAGAGAGAGAGAGAGACAGAGACAGAGAGAGAGAGAAATGAAATAAAAAGAGAAAGGGGAAATGAGATAAAGGAAAGACGGAATGAAATGAGAATAAACGAAGACAAAAGACGTAGATGAATTAATGAAGAGAGAGAGATAGGAGAGGAGAATACAAGATGGGAGAAAGGAAAGACCAGAAGGAAATGTGAATGGGCAAGGGAAACTGAGAAGAGGAAACAGGTAGAAAGAAGGAATGTTGATGATGGGGTTGAAAACATTGGCTAGGAGAAGGAGGAGGAGGAGGAGGAGGAGGAGGAAATAAGGCGAATGAGTGAATAAAATAAGGACTAAAGACTGCAAACATTGCCACGGGAATTTCACAGTCTCGTCACACCTACAGTACACTGACATACTTCTGGGTACACTGCCATGATTAATGTAAATACAAAAGCAGAGGATCCCAAAATCTGTGTCTGAGGGTATTTGTCTAAGGAATAGTTGTACCACGTCTGAAGCGAATTGGTGAGGGAATAATGATATAACAACAAACTGAGAAGTGTTGGGAAGGAGCAAAGGAAACATGAATTATGACACTGCGCAAATACAATACGTCTTAATAAAGACTACAATGTTGGAAAGAATATGACAGTAATGACACACACGGCAAACTACCATCATGAACCAAAACAAGCAACATCTCAACCACCATCGGTAACTGCATCAAAAGCATTATTAACCATCACAACCAACATGACAACCACCATCAGTAACACAGCTACCATCACCACCTATATTACACTCACCATCTCCCACTAATCACACACCATAATAATCAATCTTAGTCAACACTTCAATCAACATAATATGTACATCAATCATTAGCCAGAACAATCACGGTTCGTTCGTATCGTTTATACAGGCTCCAACATGCTTGCATGCGTCAGCCTTGGTCAGCTAATGGTGGCTCTCCAGGCTGCTGAATCTCTGCCGGTCTCCCTGTTCTGTCCCTTATCCCTGAAATCACACTCTATGACCTCGTCCCAGGTCTTTTTCGGTCTGCCTCTCACAACCCTACCCCCGACGTTCACACTTCTCACTTTGCGTCCTCCATCCTCTCCATATGCCCAAACCTTCTCGATCTACCCCTTCTCATCACAACACCAACACACTCCAGTCCAATCCTTCCTCTTAACTCCTCAATCGTAAACCTAGCCCCTACAGGCCTCGCATTTAACGATGCACCGTACATCCATTTAATCAAGGTCATTTCTGTACATTTGAGCCCACGAATATCCCCTCCCTAAACTACCCAGGTTTCACCACCATACAGCATTACACTCCTTCAACTATCATCATTAGCTAGAACCACCACCATTTAAACCACCACCAGCATGAACCACTATCACCCACGACAACCACCACCTCAACCATCATCATCACCAACATTTCATCCACTATCAGTATCTACATCAACCACAACAACCACCATCTTAACCACCATTACAACCATCATCAATGACTAAATCAACCAGTCATTACTCGGTACAACCACCGTCTCAATCCATACCAAAGAATATCTCAACCACACTCACCCGCCACAACCACCACCGTTCCCACACTACGGCAAAGGTCAGGGTGATAATGATGGTTGTGTAAACACCCTCGTGTACACAAAGCTTCCGACCCACCGCAAATGTTTGCTGGACCAACGGATAACGATGAACCTAACATGTAACTCCAGTGATTAGTGGACCAACATACACCTGCAGTGACTGGTGGACCAACATACACCTGCAGTGACTGGTGGACCAACATAAACCTGCAGTGACTGGTGGACCAACATACACCTGCAGTGACTGGTGGACCAACATACACCTGCAGTAATTGGTGGACCAACATACACCTGCAGTGACTGGTAGACCAACACACACCTGCAGTAATTGGTGGACCAACATACACCTGCAGTGACTGGTGGACCAACATATAACTGCAGTAATTAGTGGACCAACATATACCTGCAGTGACTGGTGGACCAACATACACCTGCAGTGACTGGTGGACCAACATATAACTGCAGTAATTAGTGGACCAACATATACCTGCAGTGACTGGTGGACCAACATATACCTGCAGTGACTGGTGGACCAACATATACCTGCAGTGACTGGTGGACCAACATATACCTGCAGTGACTGGTGGACCAACATATAACTGCAGTAATTGGTGGACCAACATATACCTGCAGTGACTGGTGGACCAACATATAACTGCAGTAATTGGTGGACCCCCTGGGGGTAGGGTTTTTTTTCAAGAATACTCCCCCAGTATCCCTGTTTGTCGTAAAAGGCGACTAAAAGGGTTGGCGAAGGGTTAGTGCCCCTCCCCGAAAAACAACTAACTAAAAAAACAAACAAGAAGCCTCGGACAAGGACTGACCAATCGATGACGACCCAGGACCGGACAAAGGACTTGGTAATGGCTACGTGAGGAGCGAATGATGAGGTGAAAGAGAGTGAGATTGTCCAGGTGCTTGAGGGTGCAAAAGTGGATGTATGTGGAATGACTGAAACAAAATGGAGAGGAGAAAGTGTGAGAGAATGGGAGTATGGATGGGGTATATGTGAAGGAGTAGGTGAGAATGAGAGGGCAAAGGAAGGAGTATGTATAGTTGTGAGAAAAAGATGGAAGAAGAGCATATGACAGTATGGATCAGTTGGGTCAAGGAGTGTGTGGGTAAAGTTGAAAGTTGGAATACAAATGTGGGCGATTGTGTGTGTGTATGCGCCAACGCAAGATCGTGCTAGCAGAATGAGAGAAGAGTTCTGGACAAATGTAGAAGTGTGCATGGAAAAGTTTGCAAGGAATGAGAGAGTGTTTTTGATTGGTGATATGAATGGTAAAGTAGGGAATGTGAAGGTGGATGGAATAGTTGGTGAGTGGGGTGTGCCTGCTGCGATAGATGAGAATGGCAGTGTGTTAGTGGACATTTGTGCTGGGAGGGGGTTGGTGACAGCCAATACCCTCTTCAGGCATAAAATGATCCACAGGTATACATGGCGAGTGATGAGAAGGATATGTGGTGAACTGAATGAAAGGAAGGCAATGATTGATTATGTGTGTGTGGATGAAAGGATGCGAAGATGTGTAATGAATGCAAGAGCTTATCGAGGTTGGGGGAGTGGACTTTCTGACCACTACCTGGTGGTGGCCAGAATTAGGATACAAGTAAGATGGAGGAATAGAAGAAGGGAAAGACGAGAGGAAGGAGTAGTTGCAAGGAGAGTGGAAAGGTTACAAGAGGATGAGAAAAAGGCAGAGCATAAGAGAGAAGTGGAGGAACGATTGGGCAAATAAGAATTGGAGCAGATGGGGGACGTGGAAGGTGTGTGCAGGATATTTACAGAAGAAATATGTGCAGCATGTGATGTGGTGTGTGCGAGGAAGAGAAGACGGAGGGGGGGGTGCAAGGAACAGCGTGGTGGATTGAAGAGGTGAGACAGGCTGTGGCACAAAAGAAGAAAGCATACAATGAATGGATGAGAAATAGGGGTGTGGAAGAAGTTGAGAGGCAGAAGAGAGAGTTATATGTTGAAAGAAAGAGAGAGGTGAAAAGATTAGTAAGAGAGAGTAAGAAGAGAGTGGATGAGGAATTTGGAAGGAATTTGAGTGTAAAGTGGAGGGACTGCAAGAAGATGTTCTGGAAAGAGGTGAAGAGAGTAAGACAGGGTGGAAGTGAGGTTAGCAGGGGAGTGAAAGATAAAAATGGTAGATAACAAGTGGAGAAGGGAGAAAAAGTGAGCAGATGGAGAGAACACTTTAAGGAATTGTTGAACATACAGGATGGAAGTAATGCAAGTATAAGTGGCTGGGGAATGGCTGGGAGAAGGAGGGATGTGAGAAGACAGGAAAAAATCAGTAGGATAGAAGTTGTGGAAGCAATGAAGAAAGTTAAATTGGGGAAAGCCCCAGGAGTTGATGGAGTGTGTGGTGAAATGCTGAAGCATGGGTGGGGGAGAGACAGTAATAGAATGGATGTGGAAGATGCGCAGACTGGCCTGGGAGGATGGTAGAGCCCCGGAGGATTGGAAGTCAGGTATAATTATTCCCTTGTACAAAGGAAAAGGGGAAAAAGAAGTGTGTGGTAATCATAGGAGAATTTGTCTTCTTAGTATAACAGGAAAAGTGTATGGTAGGATACTTATTGACAGAGTTAAAGAAAGAACAGAGGAATTAGTTGGAGAAGAACAGGGAGGCTTTAGGAAGGGAAGAGGTTGTGTAGATCAGATATTCATTCTTAGATCTTTAGTGGAAAAGTTTCTAGAGAAGGGAAAGAACTTGTATGTGGCTTTCATGGATTTGGAGAAAGCATATGACAGGGTGGATAGACAAGGATTGTGGAAAGTATTAAGAATATATGGAGTAAATGGAAAGTTGTTGAATGCTGTGAAGAGTATGTATGATGGTGCTAAGGCTGCAGTGCGTGTGGATGGTGAACTAAGTGAATTTTTCTCTTTGGATGTTGGGTTGAAACAGGGATGTGTCATGTCTCCATGGTTGTTCAATCTGTTCATGGATGGGGTAATAAAAGAGGTACAAGGTAGAGTAGTGGATGTTGGAGTGGCCCTGGTGAGAGAGGATAATGTTTGGAAACTCCCTGTACTGTTGTTTGCAGATGATACTGTGTTGTTGAGTGAAGACGAAGGGGAGCTGCAAGGCTTGGTGGATGAGTTTGGGAGAGTGTGTAAGAAACAGAATCTTAAGGTGAATGTAGGGAAGAGTAAAGTGATGGTCTTTGAGAGAGGTGAAGTCAGTGAATGTACGGCGAGGTTGGATGGTGAGGAATTGGAAAATGTGAGTACGTTTAAGTACTTAGGTAGTGTGATGAGTAAGGATGGAGGTTTGGAGGGTGAAGTGCTTGAAAGGGTACAGCAGGGAAGAAAGGTTGCTGGTTCTTTGAAAGCAGTGATAAGAAACAGGGAAGTGAAAAAGTTACTACATGACAGTATTGTGATACCAACTCTAACGTACGGAAGTGAAGCTTGGACATTGTTGGAAGGACACAAGTCAAGAGTGAAAGCAGTGGAAATGAGTTATTTAAGAGGAGCCTGTGGAGTCACACGGAGAGACAGGCTGACGAATGAGGATATAAAGGAGCGTTGTGGTGTGGATGTGGATGTGATAGGAAGTGTTATGAGGAACACACTGAGGTGGTTTGGCCATGTGGAGAGGATGGAGGGTGAAAGACTGACGAAGAGAGTGTATGTGAGTGAGGTGGAGGGGGGAAGAGGGAGGGGGAGGCCGAGGATGAGATGAAGGGATGGTATGGAGAGGTATATGAGAGAGGGGTGTGTGAGTTGGGAGCAGGGCAGTGAAATGGAGGGGGATAGGACGACGTGGAGGCGATTTGTTTGTGGCCACCCCAAACGGGATTGAGGCGTCTGGCAATAGATAGATAGATAGAATTGGTGGATCAACACATAACTGCAGTAATTGGTGGACCAACATATAACTGCAGTAATTGGTGGACCAACATATAACTGCAGTAATTGGTGGACCAACATATAACTGCAGTAATTGGTGGACCAACATATTACTTCTGTGATAGATGGACCAACATAATTAAACTACAGTGACAGATGAGCTAATAAACAACTGCAGTGACACGTACACCAACATATAACTGCAGCCACAGGAGGACCAAAAGTAAACTCCAGATATTAACACTCATGGTAGGAACAATTCAAGTATTCTATTCCAGCTAATGCAAGAAGATTTCCTTTGGATGTGAGCAAGTCATAATCACATTTATGAAAAATTGTGAATGAGATGTAAACGCTGCGGCCAACAATGTCTTTACATGTTGGAGGCTAGGAACAGGAACAAAAGAATGCGGCACTACAAATCTTCCTACCAGCTTAATCCCTTACACCAGACGATGGATAATGTTTTAATCTTTCTTTCACCCAAGGTTTTTCATTCACATTAAAAGTAGCTTTTCGAACTCTTTTCGAACTCGACGAGTTGGACAGATTAACTCCTTCACGAGTAGGGGTCCTTCGCAAACTGATTAAAATTGTTTGTTGGTTGCCTGAATAAACTAAAAAGTATGTAAGGCATGGTAGTGAAGAGGCTTACTGTTACTGATAACTGACAACACCAACCTGTGTTCAGACACTTCTTGCAAAATGTAAGCGAACCGTTGACTGCAGCTCCAACACTGCAACAGTGCCGAGTGGACTTAAGGGAAATGTATAAGAAATAAAAATATATGGAAGCCTAAGATTGAGGTCAATGGCCCTCTTACATTAGCGCTAAACTGTGTCAAAACATAGAGATCTTGCTAAGATATCTAGTAATACTGATGCAAATTCTTAAACAAAATCCCACAAGACTCCCTTCGAGGTGTAAAGGCCGAGGCCATGCTATCGTAGTTAAATACTTTACTGGTAGATGGCTGGTTGACTTCCCTTGGTGGCATGACTTGACTGAAAAACATGGTACCTCTTTGGTAGGGAACCTATGCAAGGCCGTCATTCCCAGTGGGGCGGTCTAACCACCAAACCAGCAGGCAAGGTGTAAAGCTTGTACTCTCGCTCCAATTCTTGGAAACCCTAGACATGTAAAAGGATCACTGACCAAAACTGTCACAGACAGGATGGCAGACATTGTCTGAATATAGGAGTACCTCGTATTCTAAGTGGATTAGATCTGTAACAAATCCTCCTTTGCCATTTATTCTGCACTTACACCTCAGTATTCTCATCCATCTATATTATAATGATCCGACTTCTGTATGCGTGTTGTATTGTTACCGTAACACATCAAAAACGGCGCAAGTGGCGCAAATTTTTATTACAGCAAGGTACTGTTAAAATGTTCTAATTTGAAGAGTAAAACAATTTCCAGGCCAATTAGACCACCGGTTCCTGAGTTATGACTCACTTCTGGCCTTTTGTTTAGTGTGGAGGGGATGGATTCGTCCTTGGTCCGGTGTTGTAAATACCAGCATAACACAAGACAGGAGTGATTTTTATTTTTTGTGTTATCACTCTCTCGCCTCTCCTTCCTCCCTCCTTATATTCCTAAAATTGAATAGTATAATGGTATAGTAAAACCACTATTATAATGATCTGATTCCGGTGTGTCTGTTGGTTTGTTGCTTGACATCGAGCAGAGACTGCCAAAGGCAACCTTCGCTCAAGGCGGCCTTTAAGTGAGTGTATGTTCGATTGGCAGGTTGTATTTACATCAGGCAGGTAGAGCACCTCCACTGTGTGGGGCTCGAACCTACCTCGGCTACTGCAGGTCTGAAAGATGTGTGGCCATCACATCATTATGACGTTTTTCCTCCCAAATCCACACATCCCGACCTACTGCTGTGGCAGTGAAATTAAGCTATCCTGGTTGACAATACGAGTAGTACGTACACATAACAAGCTGTGATAACATCAGAAAAAATGCCATACTGGTGTTGACCATAGGTGTTGACAACCACACATCTTTACCTACGCCAAGGAGGTTATGTTTTCACCCCTGTCCGTTTGTTTGTTTGTTTGCTGGTTGGTTTGTGACCAAGATTACACAAAAACTATGGGACGGATTTCCACGAAACTTGATAGAAGAATGGGCCTTGGCCCAGAGCAGACTCCATTAAAATTTGGTGCGGATCCGGATAAAGGTGCGGATCCAGGATTTTTTTTTTTTTTTCACTTTCTTTAACATCGCGAGATAGGGCGTTTTTCGACATTTTTGAAAACTTTTCACTGCATGTTGGGCCTTAGCGGAGGTATGCGCTCTACTGAGTGCTATTCTAGTTTAAACCTGCAGTGGTCAAGGAAGGTTCAAGCCCTGCACATTGGAAGTGCTTTACCCGTCCCATGTTAATACATCATCCTGTATGTTACTGGCTCAAACTATGTCGATATTAAGGCGATGTAAGTCACATACAAGAGAATATTAAAGTGCAACAAAAATAAATCACTAAGGAAGAGGTGCAACGAAATCCCCTCTGCCACTCATAATAATAATAATAATAATAATAATAATAATAATAATAATAATAATAAGTGCGATGGAGGGTACCGTTGTACGAAGAATGAAGTAAATGGAGTGGAAGAGTTAATGCAGTGAAAGGGAGAGAGAGGAGAGGAAGACGCTATGTGGTGTAGGAGATAAGAGACAATGCACTGGTGACACATGAGACGAAGGCAATATAAGAAGCGAGTACTATCGTGTATGATGCCAGGTAAACATGGACAGGAAGACCGGAAATACAGCGATATTGTTACCGTCCAAGGTTTTTCCTCCACATTATTATACAACTCTGACAAAACATTCGATTTATTTAAGAGGAGCCTGTGGAGTCACATGGAGAGACAGGCTGACAAATGAGGATATAAAGGAGCGTTGTGGTGTGGATGTGAATGTGACAGGAAGTGTTAGGAGGAATACAGAGGTGGTTTGGCCATGTGGAGAGGATGGAGGGTGAAAGACTGACGAAGAGAGTGTATGTGAGTGAGGTGGAGAGGGAGGGGGAGGCCGAGGATGAAATGGAGGGATGGGATGGAGAGGTATATGAGACAGAGGGGTGTGAGTTCGGAGTAGGGCAGTGAAATGACGGGGGACAGGGCGACGTGGAGGCGATTTGTTTATGGCCACCCCGAACGGGATTGAGGCGTCTGGCAATAGATAGATAGATAGATAGACAAAACATTCTGAAAAGTTTGTTGGCCCAGATAATGGCATCACTGGGTCAGGGAAGCGACTGCTGAGTGCGTCCTTGCCTACCGTGATGAAGTGTGTTTGGGAGTATACCAGCAGCTGTACGTGGTGGAGAGAGAGAGAGAGAGAGAGAGAGAGAGAGAGAGAGAGAGAGAGAGAGAGAGAGAGAGAGAGAGAGAGAGAGAGTTATGAAATAAATGGTTGCCGACCTTTTGTATATACGGTAAGTACACTCACCTCTCTCTCTCTCTCTCTCTCTACACACACACACACACACACACACACAGCATACATACTGTACATACACGCCCATGCGTGAATAAAAACGGAAGTGAATGAATATCGTATGAAAACAAAGGCACAGCGTTGCGTGGCGGTGCAGTGCTCTTAATTACTGCATGGTATACAATTTCCTAAACTATCGTTACCCACGGAGGTGAGTTACAACCCAGAAATGTTCCTCGCATTTATTCTATCAACTATAATCAACGGTGGCTTTGTTTTGCACGTGCCAACGCATGCATGTATCACTACTATTATTTTGTATGCATCCGGTTCTGGGCATAGGCTTAGTCCGTTCAGCAGTCTTCCTACGCAGCCTGTCACCACTTCGGCGCTAACATCCACCATTCATACAGAATACTTGTTAAGGTTGTCCCATGCAAGACTGGTGTACTGGTATTACCGAGGGTATATTTTCATGTCGGTGGATTCTCGGATGGTCAATAAAGTCTTCTTTAACGAAAATCATATCCCTTAAACTGTTCCCTCTCCCAGCCAGGATTTGAACCAGGGTTCCTCTGGGGCATTCCACCACCTCCATACCGCTTTAGTCACCATCGAGTATGTATGTATATATGTATGTGACAAAACTCCGAACTATAACAAATGTTTTTAATGAAAATTTGCAGACCTAACTATTGGAGGAGCAGTAACTGACATTCCGAGTTTGGTGCATACTGATGTCCTCTGAGGGGTGTTTTCCATGCCACCTTTGCGAGTGATAAGTGAATGACAAGGCGCATAGTTTTGTAATGAATTAGTAGTTATGCATATATCTATCTATCTATCTATCTATCTATCTATCTATATATATATATATATATATATATATATATATATATATATATATATATATATATATATATATATATATATATATATGAGAGAGAGAAAGACTCATGTCCTCTCAGATGTTCTGGCCGCGGCATGGCAAAGCTTTTATAAGATTTGCGATCAAAGGTGCTTATGCTGTCAATATTTATCTGTCTGTCATTCATCTCTAAATTTACGGTGTGTCTGGCAATTACCTGTGACTAAAAACTGAGGATGATGACATTTTCTCTGACGCGTCACAACAGAAACAATTTGACAACACTCGGTAAGTGCATACGCCTCAAATCACACAACTACGATCACCATCAAAATTTACTCAACTCTTCCATGGCGTATGTCCCACATATCCACAAAATTTCATTGAAATCTATTAACAACTTTTTCACATATCCCGTGGAAAAACACACAAACAAACAAACAAGGCTGAACATATAACCTTCTCCCACCTTCATTGGTAGAGATAAAAATTAACCTTCTTATCATCGAACAACTAGTATTCTACTCCAGTTAACGCCATGCTATTTCATTCACTGAAGAGTGAATCACAGAAGAGTGAATACTGGCACCATTAACCTTCCACCTAACACCCAACGATTTAATCTGCCGAGTGTGTCCTACAAGACTGTCAACACCATTTCTATTACCCTCTCATCACCGGGACACCTTTACAATTATTTCAGTTAACGACAGGTTTTATTTGATATGAATGCGTCACAGAAGTCTGAGAGAACTTAACGTTACCGTAATATGAAACAGTACAAAATTTGAAAAAGCTTCGTCTACTGTCAGAATGCAAAGGACGGTGATGGCAACTTTTCTTTTTTTTTCGTCGACTGCACAAGCCCCACTATACTGCGGTTATTTTCCCCTAGAGGAACTAGCTCACACTCACAGCTTAATTCTTCTCGTGGCTGCAAGAAATCTGATCAAGCCTTAGTTATGAGGTAAGAATGAGTTACATTAATATCAACTTGGCCATCCAGTCAGACCACACCTACAGTAGACATCATCTGAACTGACAGGAATTAGTGACCTTCTCACGGTTAGAACAAACCCGCTAATGAGGCGTCCAGTCAGGACAAAATTTGTTATACTCCTATCTCCCCTGAATGTCCTAACCCCTTCAGTTTGAAGACGTATTTTCCCCCTTATTTATGCTACCACCAGACGATTTTGTTCAAAATAGGTAACTCTTCGTCTTGATGTCTCGTCAGACCTTAAAACAAAGAATCGTTTATTAGTAACAAGAATATACACTGACATTACCGTTCAGATGGGGTTAAACAAAGGATGACAAGTTTTGAACCAATGTTCAGCGTGGCCTATTCTAATGACCCGACCTCATACTTTCGTCACACAACAGAATATAATACGGCATCATCCTAACACTGAGACTCATATGACTCCATTAAGTATGGCATATGGGATACTACAATTGTTCCGGCATGCAAAGCGTAAACGCTGCAGTATTAACACTGATTGGCTTCTAGACATACTCTCAACCACATATTACTGTCTGGCGTTAGGAGGAATAGATTACTGGAGTTGTCTAAACCACAAGAGGGTTAAGTTTGAAGTTACTCAGAATTATCAGACAAAATGAAACACAAAGAAACATCTCTCAGGCCCATGATAAAGAAGTAGGAGGCTTACATTTCAACCTACCGACTGCACGAGGTTCAGTGAGGCAATAATTACCTGCAAAGTCACAATCTTTGCAAGAGAACGACCCGCAGTTTATACTGACATCGCCAGCTGTTCTGCTGGGTGAACAGGAGTGAGGGCAAAACAGACTCTACTTGTATGCCAGGACTACAAAATAAGCCAACTAAATAACACGTAATCCCAGCACTAACATCATGTAAATCACTGTAATCGTACAACTCAACTCTTTGCATTTCACCTACCGAACCATCTTTACCAACCTGCTTCTCTTCCTCGTAAACACCGCACACACACACACACACACACACACACACACACACACACACACACACACAAAACTCTGACCATGTCCATTATTAGCACCTAAAGCCCAGGTAACGTCATGGGCCGTTGAAAAACAGGTGTCAGGGCACCTCGGGTAACAGACATGGCTATTTTGCTTTTCCCGCCAGTTTGAAGTGACAGTCACTTTCTTTCGTCACCTGTGCATTTACACAAGCATAGGGAAGGTGTGTGGATGATACTGGCAGTCTACCATGCACCACGGGAAGGCTAGGAATGATGAGTTCTGATTCTGCATCATCTGACTCACTTGCTGTTGCCACCGCCTGCCCGGCCCAGCCACCCCCACTCCTGCCAAGCTGCCCATTCATGGAAGGAAGGAGGTGTGTGCAAGTGTGATCGGGAGGGAATCAGATGTAACAACTTCGTCACTGACGAGCAGGGAGACGACGCCTGAGGACAGGCGTGACCATGCTGAGTGACATGCCCGTCACCCTCCCATGCCTCTTCCCACAGCTCCTTGCCGTCACTCGACTGACCCTGATGACCCTCCACAAACCAAGGACATCCCCTACCTTTCTGACGCCTTGGGAGAGTCCTCTGAGGCGTCGGACTCTGAGGACAAGGGGCGCAACATAAATGCTGCATTATGGCCAGCCAGCCTCCTTGGCACTGCCCACACATCACCATCATCTCACCACCACCCACATCTCCCGAGGCTGGTACTTTACCAGTGTATGAGGGAAGTGTATACAATGTACATTTTTATATTTAAAAAAATAAATAAATAAATGGGATACAAAAATAAGGAAAATTCCAGTGCAGAAAATATTTTTGTGTTTTTTACCCAACTAAGGACTGACATTCATTTACTAAAGTAAGATTATACAAATGATGTGCAATATATTTAAGTTACAGAAGCTAAGGGAAACTACGGTATTGAAAGTAATTGTGAACAAAATAACCACGTAAAACTGAGTGCCTACTGCAAGAGTAGGTACGTAAGAATTAAGAGAAATAAGTACGTTATATAATTATCAATTAGTTAAAGATTAGAAAAACTATGGTACTGCGCACACTATCGACTTCTGACAGCCATGCGTTCTTTAACTTTGTGAAGTTATGCGGTTCGTTGCATTAATACCAAATAATCAAGATGCATTCCTGACAACACCCATTTCCACTACTGTACCTCCCTTCCAATAAATTACCAAATGAAACATTACTCGCCAATGAACTGTTAATAACAACATACAGTAAAAGCAATAATGTTGGTCAATGTTCAAAAAATATATATTCAACATTAAGGCTGCAATGAGTCAGCCTCCCAACTGCCACTCTCGCAACTGTCCCATGAATGGTGTGTGTCGTATCTCTGCCTCTCGTACTTTTCAGTTATCATGCATTATTATTTTTTACTTCAGCCTTTATCATCAAGCATAATTACTTTCAGTGAAGGCTGGGCTATGTAATTAATTTCTGTTTTATTCACACCCTCTTCAGAACAGTCGTCATCCACTAGCATAGGATCATTTGTCATGGTTTATGTCCAATAGCACATAAATACATTGTTGCAAAATCACAAACGAACACAGCTAGTACCTGAACAACTGTTCACTCACTGCCTTTATTACAGTCATTTTCAGTGTTATATTGTGCAGAAATAATGTAATGTGCAATACACAATGCTGTTATTCACATGTTTTGGCAAGGGCTTGATTGGGATCAGGTCGTAAATTCTAACAGAAAGGACACAGAATACATATATCTTTTAACTGCACAACAATTCACTCAATGCCTGTATTGTACTCAGTGTTTAGTCCCTCTGTGGCAGAGCCTTTGCA
Organism: Coenobita brevimanus; assembly: GCF_032717465.1. Classification (NCBI taxonomy): domain Eukaryota; kingdom Metazoa; phylum Arthropoda; class Malacostraca; order Decapoda; family Coenobitidae; genus Coenobita; species Coenobita brevimanus. The sequence goes on along the minus strand of NC_137063.1, from coordinate 24,889,797 downwards.
ATTTGTCGGGACCCAAAGGCCGACCACGGGGCCGATTATTCAAGTTTCAAATATCGTTTTTTTTTTTTTTTTTTTTTTTTTTTTTTGTCTAAACTGAAGAGGAACGTCAGACGCACCTGGCAGTGCAATTTTGAGCTTCCAAGACCCATCCTGAGCCGTGCAATGGAGTGCGGAAGTTGCGCAATTTACATGATATCCGTAACAATTTTTTTTTTTACACCCCGAAATTTCACTGGTGGGGAAATGGTCTGACATGACTAGATATCTGTATTACCAACAATATCAGTACATAATATGCCAGATTTCATTAACATTTTTTTTTTTTTTTTACATTTTTGTTGTTTATTGTGTTTATGCAAGTATTGGGTTACTTCTGTGGTCTGGGTGGTTTAATTATGTCCAAAGAGAGGCAAGAGATGACCTTTTTAGACTAACTTGATAAGGGTCCTTTGTGTGAACAGGCCGAACTGCTGCATCGAAAATTCGATACGACTCATGATTAGCAACTCGCACGAGGGAAATAGTATGAAGGGAAGGGGTAGTTTTACATCCATATATTCACCACAAGAATACCCAGTATGTTGCTGCAATGCTTGTGCAAAGCAACAATATGTGAAACGAAGAAAGTCAGTAAATATGTACTTATAAATAAAAATGTCATAATTATGAATGTTTTCCATCATTCCTGTGTTTATAATGTTTATTTAATTTTGCTATGGGTGGTCTCATTCCTGTGGAAAGGGAGAAGAAGGATGTTATTTTTTGTCTGTTTCACGATAATGGGTGCTCCTGTGTGTGTGTGTGTGTGTGTGTGTGTGTGTGTGTGTGTGTGTGTGTGTGTGTGTGTGTGTGTGTGTGTGTGTGTGTGTGTGTGTGTGTGTGTGTGTGTGTGTGTGTGTGTGTGTGTGTGTGTGTGTGTGTGTGTGTGTGTGTGTGTGTGTGTGTGTGTGTGTGTGTGTGTGTGTGTGTGTGTGTGTGTGTGCGTGCGTGTTGCACTGAGCTCTATAGGATCCTAACTTTTATAATCATACATCTGAATCATCGCAAAAAGAGCTGTCATAACTCGAAGGTTTACTGTACAGAATACAAGTGTTATGACCAATATAACCGCCAAGAAAAGAGTGCAATGCCTGTAGTGTTGTAAGAATTTAGAGATGTGACTTCTAGGTAAGTTATTGGAAGGTAAGGAAAATAACATCATAGAAAACAACTGTCGAAGTGAAAGTGAAAGTGATTTTTCGTGGCAAATACTGTACAGTGGTTTTGTATTGTAAAATACTGAAACAAGTGTAGGGGTGAGAGCATTCAGGGCAAGTACTGTACAGTGCTTTCATACTGTATGGCACAGAAAACTAGTGCTGGAATGGAAGTAAATGTGATCTTTTGGGGCAAGTGTTGTATAGTGGTTTTGTATCATACAGTAGTACATAATTCTTGGCATATGCCCCTCCCACATACCATACAGCACAGTGCCACTCTAGGGCAGCTGGAAAGTTGGGTGAATAAAACAAGCAAGCCACAAGCAGAGGATGATGATTCATTTATGTGGCAGTGGTAGAGGCAGGTGAAATGGAGTAGGAAGGTCTTGTGGGACAAAAGGAAGTGAGGGCTGGGCAGCCTTATCCTGCCTAAGCCGTCTTGGACTGTGCAGCGAGCCAGCCCTAGCGACTGACTGGTGTGCTCATCCAGATGCAGCCTTGCTGTGACCCCATAAGTTACCTTGCATCTCCACCTCCTCACTCCACATCTCCACCTAGAGAACTGGGGACACTTGCAGTGGAGACACAAAAGTTTAGTGAGTACAGTATTTTGGTATTTTATTGACTATTCCAGGTGGTGTGTTTACTAAGACTCGATGTTTTGAAAACAAGCAATTTTTAGAAGTACCCCCGTGTACTGTGAGTGGCGTGATATATTTAAGACCAGGTTTTGGGAGTTAATCTACCTAAGTGTGAAAACACTTAATTCACTGGTTCATAAAGAGATGTTTGGCCAGAGTATACAGTAATGTCATTCCAGTTGTGATCTACCTTAATAACTCTCTCATGCCTGGAACAGCTCTAGTATTCTATTCCTGCTACGGCCTGGCAGCTCTATTCAGCCGAGTGAATCATAGGAGCCGGTGTATTAATACCGTCAGCAGTAACACTCTCAGGGCCAGGATAACTTTTTTTTTTTTTCCCACTATCACCAGACCATTTTTAATTAGCTGACAGTGAGCACGACAGCCCGAGAGTGTTAATACTATCCTTAACCCTCGCACATTTGGGACAAGTCTGGTGTTTTATTCCTGTTCAGACCATAAACCCTTTTATTCAGGTGGGTGTGACTGTGAGTCACAATAAGCCTGACAGTGTTACAGGGGATAAAGAACTGTGAAATGCGGTGTTATATCAATAACACTGTAGTATAACCAGGACTTTTATGTCTAGTGATTGGGGGGATGGCACAATAACCCTGGCCACTCTCGTCATGCTGGCTCCAACTTTGTGTTTTGCCTTCCTCCTATTTCTGTATCCCAACCACCACACTTAAAATTGTGGGAACACTGATGATGATGATGATGATGATGATGATGATGATGATGATGATGATGATGATGATGATTAGACGACGACGATCAGACTTCATTATATTACCCAAATCAGTAAAATACTGAGAACCATAATTTTCTAAAACTTGGAATGAAGCAAATTATAAATATATTTGTAGTATTCCATCCTGCTGATGCCAACCACCAAAAACAGTTTGCCGCAAATTGCACCCAGAGTTTGACAACTTTGGGACGGTTGTAACTCGCATATTAATAAAGGCAGTGCGCTTTTTGTAATTTTTATCACAGGGAAGGTTAAAGCATGTACTGCGAGGTTCTAACGTGAAATGTGCTTTACTGTACGTGGCAAGAACGTTTTATTATTGGATTTTATATATGTCGTTTTCAAAAGGCAAGTGCCAAACTTTGGGAGCGATCTACCGACTAAAATCATTGTAAAATGACGTGGCTATAGTATACTTATAACAGCTTTCATATTTTGACATTATATTGGCACAGAAGGAAATCACCTCAGATTTTGAAGAAGACAGATGTAAGCTCTCCCGCCGTCCACGAGGGTGAAGGCAGCATCTGTATGGTAGGCAAGTAAAACTGGAACATATCCTCCATGTGGTGTGTAAGGCAGCAGTCATAGTAGTGGTACGTTCTAACTAAAACCTGGACTTAACCTGCACGGTTCAACGATGGTTGGGTCTGAGCTATTTTCTCTACGGGAATTGCAAACCTTTCTGCAGTGATGATTTGGTGTTATCTCCACTGCCAGACATCCGAGGAAGGGTCAGATTAATGCTAGCCAACCAGGGCCGGATTAAGCCTGAGGCACAGATCGGCTTGGGGGCCCCCACCACTAAATATATATGTACAGTAAGTAAAAAAAAAAAAAAAAATTGCTTGTTACTATTGTTTAGTCAAAAAACAAAGTCCACAACTTTTGGTAACTTAAACACTTTTCTTTCTTTCTAGAAAATTCTTCAATGATATCAAAATTCAACCAACCCTAAATGTATATGTAAATAACAAGAACAAAAAATAAATAAATTGCTTGTTACTATTGTTTATTCAAAAATCAAAGTCTATAATTACTGGTAACTTAACCAAACACTTTTCTAGCTTTCTTTCTTGAAAATTCTTCAACGATATCATCAAAATTTGATGGCATATATATTTTTATCCTTAGAATCTGGGGGCCCCTTGGAGTCTGGGGGCCTGAGGCCAGTGCCTCAAGTGCCTCATGGTTAATCCGGCCCTGTATCCAACAAAAAAACGTCTTCTGGCCATGGTTGCTGTTGGCCTAATTTAAGATGGGTTTACCCCTCATCTATCTATCTATATACTGTAATATATATATATATATATATATATATATATATATATATATATATATATATATATATATATATAACCTAGCCATGGTCCACTTCCCTCAACCCAGTGAGTGTTGCAGCAGCGTTGGTGTTTTATTGTGGTTAATACTAAGAATACCAGACAACTTTTTACACTTTTTTTCCGCTAGACGAAAACGTAGTAGTGAAGGGTTAAAAACCATGCACATCAGCCAGTCAGGTGCTATGGACATTTTAGGTATTTTGTCCTGGCCAGCAACGATGGATTCACTGAGGTGGGCGACATCCTGCCAGTAAACTCCCAGGTACTCACTCACTCCATTATGAATAAAATGAAGTGGCGTTTGTTAGGCCAGAATGCTGGAGTTGTCTCGACCACGAGAGGATTAAAGGTGCTAGTATTAACACACTGTCTGCTATGACCCACTCTCAACTAAATACAGGCGTCTGCCATTAGCTGGAGGAGAATACCATAGTCCAATACCACACCTAGGTACAGTACAGGACAGGAGGAAGGATGGAAGCAAGGAAGCAGTGCAAGAGGAAGGGAGGGAGGAAAGGAGGAAGGATGGAAGCAAGGAAGCAGTGCAAGAGGAAGGGAGGGAGGAAAGGAGGAAGGATGGAAGCAAGGAAGCAGTGCAAGAGGAAGGCAGGGAGGAAAGGAGGAAGGATGGAAGCAAGGAAGCAGTGCAAGAGGAAGGCAGGGAGGAAAGGAGGAAGGATGGAAGCAAGGAAGCAGTGCAAGAGGAAGGCAGGGAGGAAAGAAGGAAGGATGGAAGCAAGGAAGCAGTGCAAGAGGAAGGAAGGGAGGAAAGGAGGAAGGGAGACTGTACGTATGTCTGCCTCTGTCTCCCTATGTCTTCCTACCTACCAATCTATTTATCTATTCAAATCGATATCTATATCTATCTATCTATCTATTTATCTTTATAAAAGAGACGCGTTGTTTGTTTGTTTGTCCTTCAATCACGCCCAAACCAAGGGCCACAAACCCCCAGACCCATACTGTATATATTCTGAATCAGGATGACCCAAGGATGGTTTTAGGGGGTCAAAATTCAGATCTAGGTCATTTGAGGTCAACGGTAGTGTTCGTCTTTTTGGCCAGGGCAATGCCGGGTACCCCTACAGCCCAATTGCACGAAGACTCACAAGACCTCCAGTTCGGACACAGTAGGCGATGAGGTTGACCTCCCAGGTCATTTGAGGTCACTGGTCGGAGGCCATTTGAAGCCACCGGTAATAGTAAACAAGTGCACACAAATTCTATGCTTTAGTCTGCGAAAGCTGAACTAGGGAGTGCCTGGACCTCTTATAGTCCCTCTTTAAAAGCATAAGAGGTACATGGTCTTTCTGAAGTAGAAGAAATGACTGAACAAGAACAAATAGGATTAGAGTGTTCGTCATTTTGACCCGGCAATGACGGGAGCTCCGGCTGGCATATACTGTATATGTAAATAAGCCCCCCCCCCCCAACCCAATCCGATACGGGAAAAAAAAAAAAAAACTCGTGAACAAAGTTAAGAGGCACCGCCAACAACTACTATCCCCCACTGCAACTCTTGACACTCCCACCACCTGTGACGGATCTAGGATGCACAAGTCAAGTTACCCGCTCTATTTATAATATATACTCCTAATCCATTCCAGCCAGACATTTAGTATTATATTGTAATCTTGCTTATAACACCAATTTTTACAGTGTATGAAGAATAGCCCAGCACAGTGTAACAGGTAATAAAGGCTGTACTCAACCCCTGCAGCTGGAAAAACTTCTAACCTGAATAAAACAGTCAGGCGTAACAAGAATATAACATACGTCACCAGACAGAACAAGCTGAGCTTGAGGAGTGAACAAGATTGTTTGCAGACTCGATCAATACCTATCGTACAGAAAGGGTCAAGTGATGTCCTTAATGATCAATATATTCGTACCGAATAATGTCCAAACATGACAAATCCATTTCCATACGAATATGCATGTAAAAAGATCTCATTACTAAGGATACGGAGCCTCTGTGGTACAGTGGTAAATATGCATTTTCGTATACTGAAGAACGAGGGTTCGCGTCCCGCCAGGGTAATAAACTTTGGGAGCGTTCTTCAGGCCACGTACTGCATTGGAGGACACAAGAAGTGCTGTGGTTAAACCAGTGTCGCATACTATAAAGTATGCTTGCACCCAGTCGGCTTGCGCGAGCCGATTACACTTGGTTCACAGACTACACACACATCCAAAGCCACTACAACACTACAATTACACTAACAAGCACTTCTCACCCTACATACAATCTCTACTAGACAGCTTAAGCCACTTGGTAGATACATTGGTCGGGATAGGCCGGTCCTGCAGTGGACACACAAATGGCTGATGATATATATATATATATATATATATATATATATATATAGATATATATATATATATATATATATATTATGTGCTCGACTCTGGGCATAGGCCTCACAGCCTGCTCTCAAGGCCCAGTAGTCCTCCTACATATCATACACCACTACATGTCACCACTTCGGCGCTAACACCCACCATCCATATTGAATACATGCTAGGGCTGTCTCATACAGAACTGGCGTATTGGTATTAGCGGGGGCACTTTTACGACATGTCGGCGGGTCTTTTGGTAGATCAGTAAAGTCTGATATATATATATATATATATATATATATATATATATATATATATATATATAAAAGAAAAAGTGGAGTCGAATAATCAGGTAAATCACATTAGCCAGATCTGTGGGGTCAGGCTGCGTCCTATTCAGTGTCCACCGATACGTTTTTAACTGACTACAGACTTTTTTCACGCAAACGACTATCAAACATTTCAAAATGGAACATGCATAAATATTAAAAGAAAAACAAAACATCATATTATATAATTTCACTGCTATGGAGACTCGTTAATCTTGCAGACTGGTTAAGATACTGTATAAACAGGTCTCTAGAGGCCATGGTATGGATTGCACCATAGAATATAAGGGATGCGAATGATGTGAAAGAGAGAGTGTCCAGGTGCCTGAGTGCAAAAGTGGACATATGTGGATTAACTGAGACTAAATGGTAAGGTGAGAGTGTGACAGAGTGGAAGTATGGATGAGGTATATGTGCGGGAGTAGGTGCAAGAGATGGAAGGAGAATATAAAAAATTATGGATCAGTTGGCTCAACGATTGTGTGGGTAAAACTTAAAGTACAAATACTGATGTGGGTGACTGTGTGTGTGTGTGTATGCGCCAACGCAAGATCGTGCAAGCAGAGTGAAAGAAGAGTTCTGGACAAATGTGGAAGCGTGCATGGAAAGTTTGAGAGGGATGAGAGTGTTTTTCACTGGAGATGTAAGTCAAAAAGTTGGGACCGTGAAGGTGGATGAGTAGTTGGTGAGTGGGGTGTGCCTGCAGAAGTGGATGTGAATGGCAATGTTCTAGCGGAAATTTGTGTAGGGAAGGGGTGGGAGATAGCCAATACCCTCTTAAGACACAAAATGATACACATGTATACGTGGCGAGTGATGAGAAGGGCGGCAGGTGAACTGAATGAGCAGAAGGCAATGATTGATTATGTGTGTGTGGATGACAGAATACGGTATGCAATGGATGCAAGAGCATACAGAGGTTGGGAGAGAGGACATTCTGACCACCTCTTGGTGGTGGTGAAAGTCAAGGTTTAAGTGCAATAAAGGAATAGGATGAGAGAAGGACAGGGGGAAGCAGTCAATACAAGTAGGGTAGAAGAGTTGCAAGAAGATGGAAAAAAGGCAGAATATAAGAGACAAGTGGAGGAGTGACTGGGTAAATATGATTTGCAGCAGATGGGGTAGGTGGAAGGTGTGTGCAAGATATTCACAGAAGAAATCTGTGCAGCATAAGAGGTGGTGTGTAGGGTGAAGAGAAGACGGAAGGGGGTGCAAGGAATAGTGTGGATGAATGAAGAGGTGGGGCAAGTTGTGGCACAAAAGAAGAAAGCATACAGTAAGTGGATGGGATGCAGAGGCATGGAGGAAGCTGGCTGAGGGAAGAAAGGGTTATTTGTAGGGAGGAAGAGAGAGGTGAAAAGATTAGTGAGAGAGAGTAAGAAGAGAGTGGATGAGGAATTTGGAAGGAATTTCAATGTAAAAAGGAGGGAATGTAAGAAAATGTTCTGCAAGAAGATAAAGAGAGTTAGACAGGATGATAAAGAAGTCAGCTGGGAAATGAAAGATAAAATGGTGGACTGAAAGTGAAGAAGGGAGAAAAAAGTGAGCAGATCGAGAGAACACTAAAAGGAACTGTTAAACACTGTGAATGAAAGTAATGCAAGTATAATTGGCTGGGGAATGGCTGGGAGAAGGAGGGAGATGAGAACCGAGGAAGAGATCAGTAGGATCGAAGTAGTGGAAGCAATGAAGAAAGTCAAAATGTGGAAGGCCCCAGGAACTGATGGAGTGTGTGGTGAAATGCTGAAGCGTGGGGGACAGACAGTAGTAGAATGGATATGGGAGATGTGCTGATTGGCCTGGGAGGAAGGTAGAGTCCAGGAGAATTGGAAGTCAGGTTTAATTACTCCCCAGTACAAACGAAAAGGGGAAAAAAAGAGGTCTGTGGTAATCACAGTGGCAATATGTCTTCTTAGTATAATAGGAAAAATGGAGACATGAATTTCCCGAGCTAGGCAACTAAGGCCATATAGTCCCGCTAGGTTCCAGGAAAGTGCTACCCCTCCTGGCACGGAAGCCCCAGGCACGGCTCAAACTCACGACCCCCCAGCCCCGAGCTCGATACTCTACCTCTGAGCCCCCGTGCCCCCGTGTAATAGGAAAAGTATACGGTAGGATACTTACAGTCTGGGAAATAACAAAGGCATTAGCTGAAGAACAATGGGGAGGTTTTAGGACGGGAAGAGGTTGTGTAGATCAGATATTCATCCTTAGGTCTTTAGTGGAAAAGTTTCTAGAAATGGGAAACGAGTTGTATGCGGCCTTCATGGATTTGGAGAAAGCATATGACAGAGTGGATAGACAAGGAATGTGGAAAATATTAAGAATACATGGAGTAAATGGGAAGTTGCTGAATGCCGTGACGAGTATGTATGAGGGTGCTAAGGTAGCAGTGCGTGTGGATGGTGAACTGAGTGAATTTTTCCATTTGGACGTTGGACTGAAACAGGGATGTGTCACGTCTCCATGGTTGTTCAATCTGTATATGGATGGGGTTATAAAAGAGATACAAGGTAAGGCAGTGGATGCTGGAGAGGCCCTAATGAGAGAGGGGAGTATTTGGTAACTTTCTGTATTGTTTGTAGATGATACTGTATTTCTAAGTGGAGACGAAGGGGAACTGCAAGGCTTGGTGAATGAGTTTGGGAGTGTGTGCATGAAACGAAATCTAAGGATGAATGTAAGGGAAAGTAAAGTTATTGTCTGTGAAAGAAATGAAGTCACTGAGTGTATAGTGAGGTTGGATAATGAGTGCAGTTAGGTACTTGGGTGTTGTGATGAGTATGGATGGAAGTTTGGAGGATGAAGTGCTTGAAAGGGTACAACAAGGAAGAAAGTTGCTAGTTCTTTGTACGCAGCAAAAAGAAACAGGGAAGTGAGCATGGAAGTGAAAAAAAGTTATTACACGACAGTATTGTAATACCAACTCTAACGTATGGAAGTGAAACTTAGACCTTGTTGGAAACACACAAGTCAAGAGTGGGAGCAGTGGAAATAAGTTATTTGAGACTTGCATGTGGCGCTACATGGAGAGATAGACTGACAAATGAGAAAGTGAAGAGCACTGTGGTGTGGATGTGACTGTGACAGAAAGCGTTAGGAGAAATACATTTACGTGACTTAGCCATGTGAAGAGAATGGAGAGCGAGAGACTAACGCGGAGAGTGCATGTGAGTGGGGTGGAGGGGGGAGAGGGAGGGGGAGCCGAGGATGAGATGGATGGATGGAGTGGAGAGGTATATGAGAGAGGAGGGTGTGAGCTGGGGGAAGGGCAGTGAAATGGCAAGGGACAGGAAGACATGGAGGTGATTTGTTTGTGGCCACCCCTTACAGGAATGAGGCGTCTGGCAAACGATAGATAGTTTAATGAAATTAATTTGTCGTAGTTTTCACTTTAATCTTCCTTTCAGCATGGATATATATTTACAGTATTTCATTGTTATATTTACAGTATTTCATTGTTATATTTGCTACAATTTAATTCCACAACGTCTGGTGGCAGTACGAGTGAAGACACACGTATACAAATGTAACCTCATACATAATGCATTTTTTTTTTTGTGACGTATTATTTAGTTTATTGCTGTTACACCAAACGAATGTTACTCAGTACTGAAGCTGCAGTACTGGGGGGTTAATTAAGGCTACCTGTAACCCCTTCAGTTCTCAAAACTTCTACAAGGCCACCTACAGGAAAAAAAAAAAAAAATCAAGGGAGCGAAGGTGTTAAATTTACGATATGTTTCATTGACTAAGGTATTGAAGACACACCTGCTGCTGCCAGGGAGATATCAATGACACCTGTACCCCTCCCTCTACACACACACACTGTACATACATACATACATACAAACACACACAAACATTCATGTATGGAGAGAGAGAGAGAGAGAGAGAGAGAGAGAGCGAATATGGTACAGTGGTAGAGTGTGCGTTTCACACGCTGGTGGACGAGGGTTTGCCTCCCGCCAGAGTTGTAAAAACTTTGGGAATCGTTCATCGAGCCACTTGCTACTTTGGCGGACATAAGGGGTGCTGTGGTTGAACCAGTGTCGCATACTAGTATGCTTGCACCCAGTCGGCTTAAGGCGGGCCGATTACACTTGGTTCACAGACTACACACACATCCAAAGCCACTACAACACTACATTTACACTTACAAGCACTTCTCACCCTACATACAATCTCTACTAGACAGCCTAAGCCACTTGGTAGAGATACATTGGCTGTATCGTCCCTGCTTCGGTAGGGATAGGCCGGTCCTGCAGTGGACCTCAACGGCTGATGATGATGATTATAATATATATATATGAGCCTCTGTGGTACAGTGGTAAAATGTGCATTTTCGTACACTGAAGAACGAGGGTTCGCGCCCCACCAGGGTAATAAACTTTGGAAGCGTTCTTCAGGCCACATACTGCATTGGCGGACACAAGGGGTGCTGTGGTTGAACCAGTGTTGCATGTTATAAAGTATGCTTGCACCCAGTCGGCTTGCGCGAGCTGATTACACTTGGTTCACAGACTACACACACATCCAAAGCCACTCCAACACTACAATTACACTTACAAGCACTTCTCACCCTACATACAATCTCTACTAGACAGCCTAAGCCACTTGGTAGAGATACATTGGCTGTATCGTCCCCACTTCGGTGGGGATAGGCCGGTCCTGCAGTGGACACTCAAACTCCCTTGCTATGGACTAATGTCTTTTGTTCCTTTGATCTCCTCATATCTCAGTGACAGGAAAAGAAGAGTAACAGTAGATGATGTATATTCCAATTTCCATTCAATTAATGCCGGCATGCCACAGGGATCAGTTCTGGCGCCAACCCTGTTCTTGGTTCATATTAATGATCTCTTATCTGTCACCCACAATCCCATCCACTCATATGCAGATGACTCACCACTACACAGTTCATTCACACTCAGACACCCATTTACAAAGTCTAATATCTCTACCTCTCAACTCAGTACAGCCATCTCCATAAATCAAGACCTACCTACGATCAGTGAATGGGGACAAAACAACCTTGTCTCATTTAATGCTAGTAAAACTAAATATATATAATTTACTAATAGACAGATACTGCCAGATTCGTATATTACCTTCAGTACTACTGATATTCCCATCTCCAAACGTATTGAAATTCTCAGCATCTCACTTAACAATGGCCTCAGCTGGACCTGTCATGTCAGATCACTTGCTAAAACCGCCTCAAAGAAACTTGGATTAATGTACAGAGTCCGCAACTTCTTCACTGACCAGCAGTTAGCTATAATTTATAAGAGTCATGTGCGCTCTCAGCTTGAATATTGCTCACCCTTATGGAATGCATGTGGAGAGAGGTTGCATTAAAACAACTATACAAAATTCAGAACAAGGTTGTTAGAAATATTAACAGCCCTGGCATTACAAATAAACTACCTCCCCTACAAGTAAGAAGGAATGTTGCCTCCCTTGCACTATTTTACAGATATTTTTATAGCAAATGCTCAGATGAAGTTGTGTCCATGGTGTCACCTCTCCATGTCTTCCCTCGTGCTACACGGGCATCTGGTAACGCTCATGACTGGAATGGTACTGAGCCATATTGCAGAACTTCTGCCTATCAGAATTCTTTAATTCCCCGAACTGCATCTCTTTGGAACTCGCTTCCCCAGAGTTGTTTCCCTCCAAACTTCAACCTACAACTGTTCAAGTCTAACTGTTACAGATATTTTATGAACAGAGGACACCAGTAATCTGGTGTATGGATTATTATTTTATATTCATTTGCTTTTCCTTCCTCTGATCTGTTTATATATGTATATGTATATATATATATATATATATATCTATATATATATATATCTATCTATCTATCTATCTATATATACATATATATATATATATATACATATATATATATATATATATATATATATATATATATATATATACACACACACACACACACATCAAACACACAATTATAATATATATATATATATATATATATATATATATATATATATATATATATATATATATATATATATATACAACCCATTGGGTCCCAGGGGTGCTGGGCGAGGCATGGCACTGGGTGGGTACTAAGCGTACCGCCCTCCGCCTATCGGCTCATAGTTGCGATGCTCATAGGTCCCTACCCGGAGGTTCCCTACTTTATAAGGACTTGAAAAATCCCATTCTGTCCAATATTCCGGACGCTGGGCTCCAATGAGATATAAATATATACAAACAAATTCACACACACACACACACACACACACACACACACACACACACATAAGCAGCTGCAATCACCCAAGCTATATACCAGTCCTAAAGTCTCTCTCTCTCTCTCTCTCTCTCTCTGAAGGCCTGAATGAAAAGTAAATGGGAATGTGGTTTATTTTAGCCTGGAGACACTGATGATGGATCCCCTATTTTTTTTTTTTTTTTTTTTGGGGGTGAGGGGGGTATATTCCACCAACTGCATGTAAGATAGTATAGTGACGATGATGATGATGATGATGATGATGATGATGAGGAAAAGAGGTACCAACAATATCTGTTTTTCCTCCAGAGAGTTAATTATAAAACAGGCAAAAATCAAGCGCCAACCCTATCGAAATGCACAGACACAGTAGCTCAAAACACTGGAGGTCAGAGGAACTGACAAAGACACAGGAAGCGATGGTGGCCATGTAAATGAAAATATGGAAAACTGGTTAATTAGAGAGAAAACGGTTGAGAGTGTATGGACAAACTAGGCTATATAGCCTATTTGATCTCCTCTGAGAAAAGCCTTCAGCTTTTGAAAAATGGCAGTTCATTGGTTGTCCGATTGCATTAATTAGTAACAATGTATTTTTAAACATTTTTATTATAAGGGTTGTATTAACCGTTTCTGACGGTAAGATTGTTCAAAGAAAAATATATATGGAAACAAAATCAAGGAACTCGTAAATCTTTGTCCGAAAGTGTTGATTAGAAAACTGTAAATTTCACACGTATCTAGGCCCTCTGATAGCTTCTGTAATGTTTCTTTTTTTAACCAATCTACGCAAATAACTATATACATAATCTATTTAAGCAATCTTATCGTCTAACGGTAATTGTAACACTTATAATAAACATTACAATGCATCCATACTAATGAATGCACTCAGACAGCCAATCAGCTGCCTGCTTTCAAGAGCTTATGGTTCACCTCAGATGATACCGAGCAGGCTATAGTGCTGTATGTCCGTCAACCACTTCGCTCCCATGACGTATTTTATATCCGTGCTTCCGAAGCAAAAGCTGCTATTATGCTTTACTAGATCCTCTCTCTGCTCTCATACATACATATATATATATATATATATATATATATATATATATATATATAAACTCAACCGTTTGAGTGTCCACTGCAGGACCGGCCTATCCCGACCGAAGTAGGGACGATACAGCCAATGCATCCATACCAAGTGGCTTAGGCTGTCTGGTAGAGATTGTACGTTGGGTGAGAAGTGCTTGTAAGTGTAATTGTAGTGTTGGAGTGGCTTTGGATGTGTGTAGTCTGTGAACCAAGTGCAATCGGCCCGTGCAAGCTGACTGGGTGCATGTATGCGACACTGGTTCAACCACAGCACCCCTTGTGTCTGCCAAAGTAGTAAGTGGCCAGAAGAACGCTCCCAAAGTTTATTACCCTGGTGGGGCGCGAACCCTCGTCCTTCAGTGTACGAAAGCACACACTTTACCACTGTACCACAGACTCCATATATATATATATATATATATATATATATATATATATATATATATATATATTGTTACGCTGTTCGCCTTTCCGTTCCCACGGATGCAGCCGTTACAGCTGGGCTAGGGGGATTATGCAGTATGTATCCGTGTCATTCGCGGAGTTTAAATTAGCGAGTGTTACAAGTTCTTTTGTTTCGTTCCTGCCACTGAGGGCAATTTTATTTCATACCATGCTGAGAATGCATTTGATTATTTTGATTGTCTTATGTGAGCTACCAGTATATTTAATGATGTTTTGCTTGCATTAGAAGTACCAATTTATTGTAGAGAGAGAGGGGCACGAATTTAAGTTCCTTGTTAATTAATCTGATTTATGCGTTCGCGCTTGAATGCAACGAGCCTTGATCAGAGGCAGTCTCTTCCCAGCCAGCTTTAGTATCGGGTGCTTGTACACTCTCTCTCTCTCCCCAGTCATTTTTATGCCGAGCTGGCGTTTTTGTTTAAGTTTATTTTTACTCATTTGTTTGTTGACTGAGGAAAGTAGTTATTTTATTTTGTTTTTGTAACCGTGTTGTCTTTGGAGGGCCAGTTTGGCTCACCGTGGTCCTCTCGCTGCCTTTGTTAACGTTCCCCAACACACGTACATACACACACACCCCTAACCCCTACACAGTTAATCCCATCTCTTTGCACAAGGCTAGTGAGAACCATCGTGAGCTACTAACTGCGTTCCCCCCTTGGACACGGGTTAAGTAGAAAGTCGTCACCACCGGAAGTAAGTGGGAGGTGTTCCTGTAGGCTGTCTCGGGCGGTATTACTTCCGGTAGTGACGATAGTAGGCTAGATCTATAGGTAGGCTGTTCCGTTTTATTATCAAAGTACAGAGTGTTGCGTTCTTAAGTAAGTACTTTTCCGTTGCGCAGTTTTTCTCTAGTTTGCGGAGTGTCAGTGCCGGGGTCTGCGTTATTTTTGCAACGCAGTGGAGGCCGATCATCTAAGGCTGACTTGTTGTCTTTTTGTAATAGCCTCGGGCTGGCGCAAACCGTAACAGTGGCGACCTCGCATCAGGATATCCTAACAGTGCCTTCTTCTTGCTAGGATATCGTTACCTTGGCGTTCTCTGTGCTTTGAGGTGAGTTGATGTGTGTGTAGTTTCTCAGTCAGCATTAGTATTTCATTATTCAGTACTGCCATTGAATTGTCGCCATGGAGTCACGCGTGTCTACACCAGATCGCGTACGTGCTGAGTCACCTGTGGATATGGAAAATATGGAACAACGAGAGGCACATAACAAAGGTACTCCTCGTGTGAGCCCTGAGTTTGACTATGGTGCTGAGTTGCCTCGTTTCGCTACCCCACTATTACCATCTATGATGCCGCCGAGCCAGTTTAGAGCAGTTCCCCCAGGTATGTCTGGTGCTTTCCCTGGAGTTGTTCATTCCACTCCCATATACCCTGGAGTCTTGTCACCGGAGGCTCAGTTGCAGTTGGAGTTGAAAAAGATGGAGATGGAAATGCAGCGTGCAAAAGAAGAGAGGGAAATGCAGCGTGCAAGAGAGAAGGAAGAGAGGGAGATGCAGCGTGCAAGAGAGAAAGAAGAGAGGGAGATGGAGTTGCAGCGTGAAAAAATGCGATTTGAGCTGGAGAAGACTCGTTTGGAGGTGACTGCCAATAGACCAACTTCAGATACCCAAACCTCAGGCCGTGCAGAGGATAGGGAGAGTTGGTTCTCAAGGAGTCTAAAATTAGTGCCAGCATTTGATAAGTTGAAGGTGACAGAATGGTTTGTTAGATTTGAGAAGAGTGGCCCAGGCAGCGCTGGGTGGGGTTGGTATCTAATGTGCTGAAGGGAAAAGCTTTGGAAGTGTATAATAGGTTGAGCCCTGAGGATGTAGATGATTATGATGAATTTAAAACAGCTATCCTGAAGGCATATGAACTTAGACCAGAGGCTTATCGGTTGTTGTTCCGTGGTGCTCGGAAAAGGCCTGCTGACACCTATATGGCCTACGCTAGGTATCTGGAGGAGAGGTTAGACGAGTGGTTGCTGAGTGAGAGCGCCACTTCGTATAACGATGTGCGTGAACTGCTTTTGATGGAACATTTTACCAACATGGCTGACAAAGAAATTGGTGTTAAAATTAGGGAGAAGAGATTTAAGACCATGAAGGAAGCAGCGACGTGGGCTGATGACCGGGTGTTTGCCTTGCGGAGTATGGGGGTCAAGTATGCTAATTTTCAGTATTCCAGGGAGAGGACTGTGAGTGGCCCTGCCTGGGATAAATCTCCCATGAATCAGTCCAAGGGAAGTACAGAGGAGAAAAAGAATTCAGGGAGAAAGAGCCCTGTATCCAGTTCGAAGCTAGTTTGTTACTTTTGCAAACAGAGTGGGCACATCAAGCCTAACTGCCCTAAGTGGAAGGCCTCCCAAAATGCCAAACCAGTGGCACTAGTTATAGGTTCGAGTCAGGTGAACGAGAGGAGTTGGGAGAGTGGTAACGGTGAGGGAGAAGTCTGTGGAAAGCTGGAGTGCAGCCGGCTGTGCTCGCTGCCAGCTCAGGCTGAAAAGGTTACCCAACATGCTACGCCACCTCCGGATGAACTGCCTCAGAAATCGTCCCTAGACTGGTGTAAACCTTTTATATGTCACGGCACAGTGAAAATTCATGGGATCAGTTATCCAGTTACTGTGGCTCGTGATACCTGTGCACAACAGTCTGTGTGCAGAAACGTGACTGGAGGGGCCTGTAAACTCAGGGAAGTATGTGCTGTGTAGAGGCATGAACTCAGATGAATACTATGATTATGTTCATGTGGAACTCGATTGCCCCATTGTTCAGGCTGCAGCTCAAGTAGCTGTTGCTGATGTAATGCCACTAGAGGGGGTTGATTTTCTGCTGGGGAACGACCTGGCTGGAGAGAAAGTATTTCCATCTCTTCCCCCACCAGTTGTTGTGGCAGAGAAGTGTTTTGACGCCCCAGAAATTGGTATTGAAGTTGATGCAGAAGTGGAAGCCATGTTCCCGGTCTGTGCAATTACACGATCTATGGCACAGGTTGCAGCCCGGGAGGAAGAACTGGTGAAGTCACAGGTTCTTGGGGTCGACTGTGATGAGGCAGGGCCACCAATGGAGGAACCTAGTGAGCAGAGTGTTGCTGTGGTGGGTGAGGAGAGTGGGAATGCGTGCATGGGTGCCGCCCCACTTCCCACTCAGGACACTAGAGGTGGTGCTGAGTGTGTCTGTGTGCTGTGTGAAGACTGAACCCAGCCCACCGACTGAATTAGAAGAATTTCAGGACGCTGGGGTCGACTGCGGGGATGCAGGACCACCGTCAAACGCGCCTGAGGAACAGAGTGTCACTGTTGAGGGTAGAGGTGATGATGTCAGTGTGGAATCTGACATTCCTCCCCCTGTCGAGTGTATTAGAGGTGGCGCTGAGATTGATCGCCCTTCGCAATCCAGTGTCCCGACCAGTTCCTTATCTCAGTCCTCAGTAGAGCTGGCAGGTGTTGGGTCAGCAGAATTGAGGGTGAAGCAACAGGAGGATGTAACATTAAAGCCCTTGTTTGCTCGAGTAGGGGAAGAAAGAAGTATGGAGTGTGGTAAGGAGGAGTTCCTGATTAAAGTCAATGTTTTACATCGCCGATGGACGCCCGCTGGCGCCATGGTGGATGGAGGAGTGGGTGAGTTAATGCAGGTGGTGGTGCCTGTGCAGTATAGGGTGCCATTAATACAGTTAGCACATGAGGGACCTTTAGCAGGTCACTTGGGAAACAGAAAGACAGTGCAGCGCTTACGATATAACTTTTGGTGGCCAAGTATGCCGGGACAAGTTGCTGCGTACATCAAGAGCTGTCACACGTGTCAGATAGTGGGCAAGCCTAATCAAGTTCTTCCTGTGGCCCCTTTGACTCCCATTCCTGCAGTTGAACCTCCGTTTACCCGGGTAATCATTGATATCGTGGGCCCTTTACCTCCTACTTCTGCTGGAAACAAGTATTTGTTAACCATAATGGATGTTACAACGCGATACCCAGAGGCTATACCAATCAGAAGCATGCAGGCGAAGTCAGTAGTCAAGCAACTTATCCTGTTCTTTACTCATTTTGGCCTGCCCAAGGAGTTGCAGTCAGACCGTGGAGTAAATTTTACATCTAATTTGTTTAAGCAGACAATGACAGAGTTGGGCATCAAACACATTTTGTCCAGTGCCTACCATCCGCAGTCACAAGGTGCCCTGGAGAGGCATCATCAGACCTTAAAGACAATGCTGCGCACCTTCTGCTATGATAGTGGAAAGGATTGGGACCTAGCGGTACCCTTTGTTATGTTTGCAGTGAGAGAGGTACCAACTGAGTCGTTAGGGTTTTCACCCAATGAGTTAGTGTTTGGGCACAGAGTTCGTGGTCCCTTGGATGTGGTGCGAGAGGCCTGGAGTAACAACAAATCTGGCAACCAGGAATCCATGCTTGACTATGTCTGCCGCACTCGGGAGAGACTGCATTGCGCTTTAGAGCTTGCCCGTGACCATCTAATCGGGGCTCAAGCGAAAATGAAGGCTCATTATGATAAGAAGGTCAGAAGTCGTGAGTTTAAGCAAGGAGATGAAGTTTTGGCACTGCTGCCCATGCAAGGAAAACCTCTGGCAGCTAGATTCAGTGGTCCTTATATTGTGAAGAAGAAAGTTGGGGAACTTGACTATCTAATTGTTACCCCAGACAGGCGGAAGAGTACTCAGTTGTGCCACATTAATATGTTGAAGCCATACTACCGCCCAGTTGATTCTCATTGTGGGATGACTGCTGATGTCTCTCACCTGGGATGTGAAGGACGGGGAAAGGAGGACGTGGCATCAAAGGAACGTGCTGTGGAGGGAGCTGTTGGTGCCGATGATGTGAGTAGTGGACCAGGGTTACAGCCACAGTCCCTGGAAGGTGACTTTGGAGCGGACGTCGAGGGAACCAGGGATAAGAGCGCTCCTGTAGTTTTGGCCGATTGGTAGTGGGTTGGAGGAGCAGGAGGAAGTGCTTAGTCGTGGTGAGTTGTTACCAGCTGACCTATGGGAGGGGCAATGGTTATGCAGCTCTGGTGGAGAAATTGCGACACCTTGATCCAGTAAAGCGAGAAGAGTTGTGCAACAGATTATGGAAACATCCGAAAGTTTTTGGAGATTCACCGGGATTGACAACTTGGGCTACTCATGACATTGACGTTGGGGATAGTAAGCCTGTAAAATTAGCTCCCTACCGCATCAACCCTATCAGACAGAAAGCTCTCGATAATGAGATCAAGTATATGTTGGACCATGGATTGATTAAGAGGAGTTTCAGTGAGTGGAGTTCACCAGTTACCTTGCAGTCGAAGCCAGATGGGAAGGTTAGGTTGTGTGTGGACTTCCGGAAGGTTAACTCACTGTCTAAGACCGATGCTTATCCCTTGCCTCGGGTCGATGACTCCGTGGACAAGGTGGGAAATGCCACTTATATCACCAAACTTGACTTAGTAAGGGATACTGGCAGGTCCCGCTGACGAAGGCGGGCTAAACAAGTGGCTAGCTTTGTTGTCAGTGGTGCAGTATATCAGTGCCAGGTGATGCCTTATGGATTGAAGAATGCTCCAGCCACTTTCCAGAGGCTTATGGATAAAGTGGTGGATGGCATACCTAATTGTGTCGTTTACATCGATGATGTCATTGTGTATGACACCAAGTGGGAGGAGCACCTTGATCATGTGGAAATGCTCATTAGCGGTTGGAGGAAGCTGGCTTAGTAGTCAACTTGGACAAGTGCGAGTTCGTACGTGCTAAGGTCCAGTACCTTGGATTTGTTGTAGGACATGGGCAAGTGGCTCCACCTCGGGCTAAGGTGGATGCCATTTCCAACTTTGCAGCACCCCAGTGTCGCCGTGCCCTCCAGCGATTTTTGGGCATGATCGGCTATTACAGACGATTTATTGGGAATTGCTCCACAGTGCTTGCCCCTCTTACTGACTTATTGCGCAAGGATAAGAAGTGGCAGTGGACAGCCGAGTGTGAGCAAGCTTTTACTACTGTTAAGTCTCTGCTGTGCCACCACCCTATATTGCGTGCACCAGATTTTGACAAATCTTTTGTGCTGGCAGTTGATGCTAGTCGAGTAGGGGTAGGAGCAGTGTTGATGCAGCCAGATGAGGGCCAGGTTGAACATCCCATATCATACTTCTCAAAGAAGTTTAATAGAGCCCAGAAGAACTATTCCGTCATAGAGCAGGAGTTATTAGCGATTATCCTGGCCCTGCAACACTTTGCTGTCTACCTGCCCCTTTTGGCCCTGTGATCAAGATTTATTCAGACCATCATCCCCTGCAGTTTTTGAACAAGTTCAAATTTAAGAACCAGCGTTTGACCCGCTGGGTTTGCTTTTGCAAGAGTACAATTTAGAAGTTAGGCATATTAAAGGGATTGATAACGTAATTGCTGATTGTTTATCCAGGAGGGGTCAGGGTCTTGATTCGAAAATTTTGATCCAGGGCTCAAAATTTTCCCTTGGGGAAGGCGTGTTACGCTGTTCGCCTTTCCGTTCCCACGGATGCAGCCGTTACAGCTGGGCTAGGGGGATTATGCAGTATGTATCCGTGTCATTCGCGGAGTTTAAATTAGCGAGTGTTACAAGTTCTTTGTTTCGTTCCTGCCACTGAGGGCAATTTTATTTCATACCATGCTGAGAATGCATTTGATTATTTTGATTGTCTTATGTGAGCTACCAGTATATTTAATGATGTTTTGCTTGCATTAGAAGTACCAATTTATTGTAGAGAGAGAGGGGCACGAATTTAAGTTCCTTGTTAATTAATCTGATTTATGCGTTCGCGCTTAGAATGCAACGAGCCTTGATCAGAGGCAGTCTCTTCCCAGCCAGCTTTAGTATCGGGTGCTTGTACACTCTCTCTCTCTCCCCAGTCATTTTTATGCCGAGCTGGCGTTTTTGTTTAAGTTTATTTTTAATCATTTGTTTGTTGACTGAGGAAAGTAGTTATTTTATTTTGTTTTTTTTAACGTGTTGTGTTTTGAGGGCCAGTTTGGCTCACCGTGGTCCTCTCGCTGCCTTTGTTAACGTTCCCCAACACACGTACATACACACACCCCTAACCCCTACACAGTTAATCCCATCTCTTTGCACAAGGCTAGTGAGAACCATCGTGAGCTACTAACTGCGTTCCCCCTTGGACACGGGTTAAGTAGAAAGTCGTCACCACCGGAAGTAAGTGGGAGGTGTTCCTGTAGGCTGTCTCGGGCGGTATTACTTCCGGTAGTGACGATAGTAGGCTAGATCTATAGGTAGGCTGTTCCGTTTTATTATCAAAGTACAGAGTGTTGCGTTCTTAAGTAAGTACTTTTCCGTTGCGCAGTTTTTCTCTAGTTTGCGGAGTGTCAGTGCCGGGGTCTGCGTTATTTTTGCAACGCAGTGGAGGCCGATCATCTAAGGCTGACTTGTTGTCTTTTTGTAATAGCCCGGACGCAGCGCTACCGTAACAATATATATATATATATATATATATATATATATATATATATATATTACTCCCAGCCACGTCCTGCATTGGTGGACACCAGGGGTGCTGTGGTTGAACCAGTGTCGCTTTCTGTAAAGTATGCTTGCACCCAGTCGGCTTGCACGGGCCGATTACACTTGGTTCACAGACTACACACACATCCAAAGCCACTCCAACACTACAATTACACTTACAAGCACTTCTCACCCTACATACAATCTCTACTAGACAGCCTAAGCCACTTGGTAGAGATACATTGGCTGTATCGTCCCCACTTCGGTTGAGATAGGCCGGTCCTGCAGTGGACACTCAAACAGCTGATGATATATATATATATATATATATATATATATATATATATATATACACACACAGTACGTACGTTTATATATAATATGCATTATATCTATCTATCTATCTATCTATCTATTATACATATATATATATATATATATATATATATATATATATATATATATATATATATATATATAAAATCAGTCATTGCAAGTCCACTGCTGAACAAAGGCTTCTCCCAACCTTCACGAATGCACTGATTGAGCCAGTCTCTGCCAGGTTAGGCCTGCGAATTTTTACCTCACCCCTCCACCTCCTGTCTGGCCTTTTTCTGCTAGGCTTGCAATCTCTTGGAGCCCAGTCAGTCAGCCTCTTGTTCCATCAGTTATCTCCTATTATTGCTACATGACCTGTCCACCTCCATTTCTGTTCTTCAATAATTTCTGTCTGCAGTCTGTTTCCTCACCCAAGTTGATCTCTTCCTGTCACTTAAAGATATTCCCAACACTGACCTTTCCATTGCACTTTATGAAGTTTAATTGGTTTTCCGTAGATTTCGTCAATTTCCAGATCGCTGAACCATACGTAATAGCTGGAAGTACACATTCGTTATACACATTTCGTTTCATACATACTGTGAAGCTATTTTTCATGATGTTTCTATGTTTACCGAAAGCTTTTCATTCAATTGTAATGTGTCTTTTTATATCCCTCTTATGGTCTTTAGCTGGCTCCAGTATTTGCTCCAAGTAATTGTACTCCTCAACTTCAAGATTTTCTTCATTTATTTTGATGGCGCACTTTGGTGTATGTACTTGGATTAACAAATACATTAGTTTTACTACGGTTCATCTTTGGTCCTACTCTGAGACTTTATTTTAGGTCATTTAACATTTTTTACAAGGTCTCTGATGTTTCTGAAATTAAGACAATGCCATCTGCAAATCTTACATGGTTTAAGTTTTCTCCGTCTATATTCACTCCTTTGTTCTCCTAATCCAGCTTTTTGAAAATGCATTCTAGGCATGCTGTAAATAATTGTAGTGAAACTGTTATCTTCCTGAAGCATGCCATTCTCAATCGTATTTTTTTCTGAGTCTTTATATAATTTAACTGTAGCAGTTCCCTCTTTATATGTTTTTGAGCAGTTTTACAATTATCTCATATACTCCTTGTTCTTGCAATGAAGTTATAATTGCTATGTGTTCCACTGAATCAAAAACCTTTTCATAATTAAAAAAAAAACTAAACACAGTGGTTTATTATATTCTGTAGTTTTCTCAATTACTTGATTCAGTGTGTGTAGATGATCAGTAGTTGAATACCCGCTTCAGAATCCTCCCTGCTCAAGAGGATGGTTTTCTTTCAGAACTGTTGTTATTCTTTTTGTAAGAACTTTGGTGAAGACTTTGCAAACAACTGATAATAAGCTAATAGGTCGACAGTTACTAAGATTTTTTGGGTTGCCCTTCTTGTAAAGCAAAATAACTATTGCATTACCCCATGTTTTGAAGATTTTCTTTTTTCTCAATACACTGAGTAAATAAGTAGGCGAGTCTGGTTTGAACTGCATCCTACAGCAAATCTACTACCATTCCACCCTCTCCTGGAACCTTCCCTCATTTCATACCTTTAAAAATGATTACTCAGTCTTGTGTTACCTCTGATCTTCCACTTGTGTCAACTGAAAAGTTAGCTATTGGCACCGCACCACTGTCTTTGATGCATACAGTTCTTTGTAGAATTCCTCAACTCTGTTCACTATCTTCTCTCTCCATTTAAAGACTTCATCATTTTTGTCTTTCAGTGCTTTAATTTGTTGCCCTCCTAGTGTCATTTTACGTCGGATCCGTTTCAGTTTTTACATTTTTTATGGTTTCTCTGATCCGCTCCATGTTTCTTTTTCATTTTTCTTCTCCCTGTCTCTTGCTAATATGCTTATTTAATTTGGCTCTTTTTATTCCTTCTTTGTTTTTACTTTACTCTCCTTTCTTCTTTTCATGAACATGAGGGTCGTTTTATAACATTTGTTGGCTTTGATTGTATTAGCTCTCCCTACTGCCTCCGCTGATTCTCTTAATAGTTTTGTTAGTCCATCAGTTAAGTCATCAGTGTTCCACTCAGCATAAATTAGACCCTGAAATCTGTTCTTTATTTATAACTGAAAGGCAGCTTTGTTTTATATACACACACACACACACACACACACACACACACACACACACACACACACATATATATATATATATATATATATATATATATATATATATATATATATATATATATATATATATATATATATATATATATATATATATATATATATATATATATATATATATAGAGAGAGAGAGAGAGAGAGAGAGAGAGAGAGAGAGAGAGAGAGAGAGAGAGAGAGAGTAGCTATGTATGTATAGTTGGTTCCACTCCCATTGATCACATAGCATTGGCACTCCTCTCTGGACAGGAGGCAGCTGTGCTACTGTCCAGCCAGTAGTGTACTGTACTGTACTGAGAGGCAGTGTGTGACTGGCATGACACGAGTTGCCATTCCACTTGTAAACCTGACCAGAAGTTGTACGACTCTTCCATCAGGCCCCACCCACACCTCATTAATACACTCACTATTACCAGCCTTTCAGGGGCTGTGGCTGTATCCGAAGGGATAATGGACATTTCGTAACACGTCTTGCTTAGCGAATTATTCTGGATATAAACCTCGATATCGTCTTGTATATCATTAATGGAAACTTTGTTGATATTCACACGATAGAGAGCATTGAAGAGAATGTTACGGTATATTATACATCACTACGGTACAGGTGCTACAAAGTCTCCTAATCCAGTCAGAATACAGGCCAGAGATTCACTAAGAATTTTTTTTTTTTTTTTTTTTTAATGCGAGGAAGAAGGAACCAAAGGCCATGAGCCTTATCATTATTATTTCCATTAAGTAGATCAGATTTGTTTCTGCAGGAGAAACAAGACACGAGAAGCTTCTGTTTCCTCCTGTCCTTGTCGTCTGAGTTACAACAATTCACAGTTATAACATTTTCCAGCAATATTCGTTTTGCAGCAACAACAGGTCAAGGAAATAAAGCTTTCCATGCCTGTTGGTCTTCCTGTAAAAACACCTAAGCCACACAAAAGGGAATTATTCATATCTGTTACTGTGTATTCGTGTCCAGTCCTGTACGAAGCAACCGTAGCACATCACAAGACGGTGGGTATTGGCGCCTAAGTAGTGACATGTGAAGTTGTGTGTGAGGCATCTGGTGGTGTGTGGAAGTGCTTAGGGGGTCATATTCATACAGGATCTTAGCCAATATCCACCATACACAAGTCTCCACAACAATTAACTTTTATCTGCATTCGTTTTGTTATCCCGTATTTTCACAAAGTTGCTCAAGTTTGGTGGTGAAGTATTTGCCAGCTGCATGGGTGAAGATAAAACCATAAATATCCAATCATCTGCATGACTTCAATTCAACATTTTTTTTTTAAGCCCCTAAACCTAAGCAACGGGCCTTTCAGCACAGCATAATTATGTCCTGTATTTGTATCATTCTATATCAGGTCCACGGCAGGGCAGCCAGAATTTACCCTTCATGCTGGCCAAGTGCAATCAGGAGGCTTGTATTAGCTGAGTTACGCTGGCTGTGTGTGTGTGTGTGTGTGTGTGTGTGTGTGTGTGTGTGTGTGTGTGTGAGAGAGAGAGAGAGAGAGAGAGAGAGAGAGAGAGAGAGAGAGAGAGAAGCGTGCAGTACTTACAGTATTACCGTATCACTTCACCTCTGTCATTCAGGACATCAGAATTACCTGTGTGGGATAAAAGATGAGATTAGTCAACACAGGTAAAGGTGAACTGATTGTATAATAACCACCAGCCTGCTGGATATGTCAGATTATTGTCAAAAGCTAAATCGTTAACAGCCACTCCCATATAACTCCGGCCTGGCTAACGTAATCCAGTACATTTGAGCACTGATGACCAGGCGATTCCTCTGGATGGCATTACGTTTTTTTTTTTTTTTAATGCAAGGAAGAAGGAACCAAAGGCCAGGAGCCCGCAAACTGTTCCTTACGAGAAAAAAACAAAAAACAAAAGAGAGCCAAATTCAAGATCCGTTCGTTTTGAGATGGCTGGACACACTGCGTTTGAAAGACTGGAGATCATAGGAAGTAAGAAATACAGACAGAGGGAGACAGTTCCAGAGTTGACCTGTTGCATAAATGATGGACTGGAAGTAACGGGGTAACTCTTGCATTAGAGTGTTGGGCAGAAAAGGGATGAGAGTTTGTAGCTGGACGGGTGCTATGCGCCCCTCATAGAGGTGGAGGGAAGCAAGCAGACAGTTCAGAGGAGCAGTGACCACTGAAGTAGCGACAGAAAAGATGCAACAGTGCGGCGAAGAGACAGAGGTTGAAGGGAGCCAGTAAGAGGAGAGTTAATGAGACGAAAAGCCTTTGACTCCACCCTATTGAGAAGAGCTGTACTGTATATGGGTAGCCTCCCTACACATAAGAGTTGTACTCTACACAGGAGCAAATAAAACCCGTGTATAAAGTCAACAACTGTGCAGGGATAAAGAAGGCATGGACTCGGCTTAGCACACCTAGTCTCTTGGAAGCAGATTCTACAAGAGATGTAATATGATCTTTCCAAGATAAATCCCGAGAGAAACCCCATGTATGTTTAAGGATGATACAGGACTGAGCTGGATATTATTAAACATTAGTGGGAACAACTGTGGAAGATTTCTTCGGGTTCATAGGTGTAAGAACCGAGTCTTTGATGCATAAAAAACAACAAGATTACTTTTACCCCAGTCAGAGATACGAGCCAAGTCACACATTAAGTGTGCCATAGCCTCATCCCTTGTTTGTTGAAATAATTGCTGAGATGGATGCTGAGGGAACCGAATGGAAAGGTGAAGGGTGGAATCATCAGCGTATGAGTGGATAGGATTTGATATACAGCTTAGAAGGTCATTGATGAATAAAAGGAAGAGAGTTGGTGATAGGAGAAAGCCCTGAGGAACACCACTACTGATAGATCTAGGAGAAGAACGGTGGCCATCTATAACGGCAGCTATAGAACGACCAGAAAGGAAGCTATGACGTGTACAATGCACTGGTGTGTAAACAGTGAGGCATAAATATGGCACTGCATATATAAAAACGCACGAGTGCAGGCATACACAGGAGGCGTACCGTCATTACACACGTGTGGATAAGGTGCACATGCCTCATATAATAAGATGGACAGTACATGTTGCTGTGTACACAAAATAGGGCGTACATAACCTAGTCATCTGATGCACAGTGTACAATGACATGTACATGTCTGTATAAAAGAACACAAGAAGAGAGGACAACTGCAGTAGGCCGGTTGGCCCATGCTAGGCAGCTCCCAGAGGAGCAACTTAACTACTAGAATGAGATTAGGATAGCAAAGAAGATGCGTGGTGTTCATTTATGTGAAAATGCAGTTATGCACACAATGAAACAAAAATATTATACTACCGAGTACACATGACAATTGTACGTCAAACAAACAAACAAACAAACGAAGCAAATATTCCGTGGTGCACAAAAACAGAACGTCTTCACCTCGAGGCTCAGCAGACTGGTGTACAAATAACTGAACAAGTGTACAAGTAGGCTACAGAGAATGGTGTACACACAACGATGCGTACATACCTGTAGAGAATGAATGGTAGTCTAATTATGAGTGAAGCGGAAGTGACGTCACCACACCCTCAAACCCCGCCCGACCAACACCCTCCACCCTCACCTCACCTATTCGTAACCTCACCTCACCAATTCACCTCATAATCTAATATGCACCCTCACCTAACCACTCATTTCACGCCACCTCCCAAGTTCGTCAAACTTCACCTGCTAAACTCATCTCATTTCACTTCCCAAACTCATCTCACTTCAACCCCCAAACTCATCCCACTTCAACCCCCAAACTCATCTCACTTCAGCCCCCAAACTCATCTCACTTCAGACCCCAAACTCATCTCACTTCAGCCCCCAAACTCATCTCACTTTACCTTCACACTCTCACCTCAGAACCTGACACCCTCACCTCTCAAGCTCCCTTCAACATCCCCAAAACCCAATATCATCTCACAAACTCACTTCACCTGACTTTTAATCTCACCTCATTCGACCTCACTTCACCTCTTGCTTTACAACTGTACTGTACACATAAGTACCGCACCTCAACGTCACAAATGATCTCACTAAAGCACTTCATCTCGCTTCACCTCGCAAGCACACCTCTCTTTACCTCTTAAACACACTCAATTGTACCTCACACACACACACACACACACACACACACACACACACACACACACACACACACACACACACCATCTCGCAAGCTTCTCTTAGCCTCACTTTAGGTAGCCATAACCTGCTGCACCTACTCCTAAACGAGAGAGAGAGAGAGAGAGAGAGAGAGAGAGAGAGAGAGAGAGAGAGAGAGAGAGAGAGAGAGAGAGAGAGAGAGAGAGAATTAATTCCTGGTAATATATTCACAGCAGAATTACTTATAAAGCAATTTAACCACCTACTAAAACACTTATAATAAAACAAAATTCCACGATTTTTTCGCCATATTACATACACCAGTGAAGCCCGTCAGTACCAGGGGCCTCTGCTGGTGCATGGCATCACCCAACACTCAGGACTAAAACAAGGCGTCATCGTACTGAAGGGGTGATGGGCTGTTTTGAAGGTGTATACAGTCACATGGCTCCCTTCAGCCCGATGGAATAACTTATATATTATTGCCACTACATGCATGCCATTTATTATGCTTAGGGAACGACATCAGGCGGTGAGGGGCCAATAAAGGTTATACCTACGCCCGTGACTACTGACAGTTTATCCCAAGTTTACGAAACCGTCTGCGGGCGGCAAGAACATACTACACCCACGCATAATCGAATTCAAGGTATTAACATCGTCTGGCGATACAACACCCGAAATAAAAAAGCATGACCGTCTTCAATGGGTTACGAGAGAGCACCCCTTCCATTCACTCACACATCTCCCCGGCGTCTACTGCATCCATGTTTTCACCGTAGTCAGCATGGCATACAAGCCGTAATCATAACGTTGTGGTGGGCTAATGATATTTCCCCGCACACGTGTTCTACGGTAGGATTTTAAGTCAGATTTTTATTTTAAAAAATTTCCTCAACACCTTGTTTATACTCCTCCATATTTCTTCTAAATTTCTCCTGCCGGTTCGACGACGACGACGATCCCAGAAACCAGAGACGTAAAACAGCCGAGTAATAAACGCTACGCCTAGGTCAAGAGAATACGCTACGGTATACTGCGGTGTGTTGGCGTGACGGGGGCGGGGGAATTAGCGTGCGTGAGGCTGACAAGAAACACAACCTTGTGTGAGATAATGCGGGCCAGGCCAATGCGTGACGGGGGGGAGAGGGACACCAGCCAGTTTTTTGTTATTATCCTTTTTCTTTTTCTCTCGGATTTTCTTTTCCTTGACGCATTTTCGTTTCTTCCTGTTTATTTTCCGTGGCTCAATGGCAGAAAACGACAATGCTGTGACTTTACACCTTCTCCACAGCACTTCGTTGCAACATCAAATATCTAGCGTTAATCTATTGTTCCATCTCAGTTTTCAATTAGATATTGCGATTTTAGTTACGTTAAAGTTTAAGAGCATAGTAGTAGTAGTAGTAGTAGTAGTAGTAGTGGTGGTGGTGGTGGTGGTGGTGGTGGTGTGGCGATAGGAAGAGAGGGAGGGAGAAGAGTTATGTGGAGTGAGGATGGGGGGGGAGTGAGGGGAGGTGAAGGGTTGTTATGCAGGAATCAGGCTGCTTAGTTATTGGCTGCGGCAGTGAGGGGCAAGGGGGAAGGGTTAGGTTAGGGGCTTATTCAGAAAGGCTTAAAATAATGCTTATCGACCACACGAGGTCAGTAAGGCAGACTATTCATCCCCTACAATGACTCTCACCGTCGATGTTATGTCCACGTCCCCACTTGCAGCGTCGGGTGGACAGGGACGATGGGAAAACAAACTATGCCAAACAATCTGACCGGTACAGGAGGGAAATAGATTGTACCTGGGTCTTTTGTCTCTTACTCATGTCCGAAATGAGAAGCCCGTTGCAGAGGTCTACAGGTCCACCCACACAGCTGTGCCCTCAACCATCATTACTTGGGCATTAACACGCACTGTGTATTCTAAGATAATAATTGGGATATTCGATTTTGGTCTACTGTTTTACATTTGAAAAAGGTGCCCTCGCTTGAAACTGCCCCCCCAAAAAAAACAAACAAAAAAAAAAAAAAAAAGTAAACCAAAAATCGTGATAGTTTTAGTGTGATACGCCGTTATACACTGTGTGAACAAGTTCGGAGATGGCAGGTAAGGAGAAGACAGACTACTGGACACCGTTCCACAGGTGACCGGTTGCCAGACAAATGAAAGCGAAAATTTTTCTTTTACATCAGAGGCTTGGAATGAGGACCTGAGAAGGGATGACAATGTGTACACAAGCGGGTGCTACGTGGCCTCTTTACAAGGAGGGTGCATGTAAACAGCTGCGGAACCCTTTCAGTACGATGGCGTATTTTTAACTTTTGCCGAACAACTGTTTATTCCAGTTGTGAAGGGGTTAGTTAAAGTAATCTATAACACTTATAATCTTAATAAACTCTCCCAAACTGAATCATTTGTATGAAGGTAACGGTAACAAATGTAGAATGTCATCACACTGAAAAGTTAAGACTGCATTATCACAGCAACAGAACAGAGTGATGCACCCCAGCGGCGAGTAAAGACACACAGTGGTGGAGAGGACCTGAGGAGCCATCAAACCTTCGCCTTCATCCCTTAACCCTTCACCACGGGGACGGATTTGTTGCATTATTATTACTCTCTAGGGGTGACTTTCTTTCAGTCTGCAGGGGGGATATGTTTTATGAAGGGATTAATGCACTCTAAATATCATCATCACCACCACCAACATCCTGCCACTTCTTTTTTTCCACCCAATAATAGGGCTAAATCTAATTCCACGAATTCGACGACTCCCTCCTTAGTTGAATAAAACTGCCTGGCGATAAAAGCAGCGGTAAATAAATAAATAAATAATAAATAAGACGTGTCGGTGGGGCATAATGGAAAAGCAGTGACACAACAGCCGGGACTTGAACTCGTAACCTGTCATAACAGTATTACAGCTGACTTTTGCGTTGACCGGGAGCCGACATGTGGTGGTGCTGTGTACTCTGAGTTGAGCGAAGCAGTTGCGACGTCCACGGAGGAGTCAAACCTTCTCATATTTCCCTGCAACCAAGTTGTTCGACCCTGGCGAGGTACTGTCTACCACAGGGGACGCCGGATCCCTACACGGTGCTGTACCTCCAGGACAACCCCAGGGAAGCAGTTGCTTACCAGTGGCTGATGGACAGACCGAGGTTAAACATCAACAACAGACCGAGTTAAACATGAACAACAGACCGAGTTAAACATCAACAACAGACCGAGGTTAAACATCAACAACAGACCGAGGTTAAACATCAACAACAGACCGAGTTAATCATCAACAACAGACCGAGGTTAAACATCAACAAAAACCTGCAAACAATTTTGTTCAACTTTGGACACGTTTCCAAACGGAAGGCTTGGGTACGGCCTCCATTAACCCCTTCACTACTGGAGTGCTCTCCTGGACTGAGCACAATCGTAAGGTAGCAGCAAGAATAACAGTGTAAAATACGCCACTGGACTGAAGAGGTTATAACGTGTATGTGAACGGGACACCTGGAGAAGTGCAGGGGGTGACGGAGGGTGCGGAGAGAATATGACGGTGAGGGAAGTTTAACCCACTGGCTCCCAGATTTACTGCGCGAGAGATTTTGCTGGAAGGGTGCTAGACGTACCGCCCTCCGCCTCTCGGCTCACAGGCGCGAAACTCATAGGCCCCTACCCCGGGGTTCCCCTCTTTATTAAATTATGAAAATGCCCAGTTCCGTCCTATATTGAGGACACTGGGTGCTAATGGGTTAAGTATGTATGTATGTATGTACTGCAGCAGGCAGGTCACATACGCGTGACACTGGAGGACAGGTGAACTTACAGCTGAGGCCGTGCTGTACCTGTACTAAAGGGCAACTGAGCCTTGGGGCCGAGGACCACCACCAGAAGTGACCCACCCTCACCCAGTTCTGTGACAAAGGTAGATAATTACGACAGCAGGGGACAAGAACATTTTTCCGGACAATGGATCAACTTACAATCACCGGTCGTATTCAAAATGACATAAAAAAAAAAAAAGATTATCAGGAAATTTTTCATAGACAATTATTCACCACCACCGCACCGCCATCACCATCACCACCATTTTAATGCAATGAATAAAGGACCAAAGGTTAAATGGCCACAAAGTGATTCCTTCCAAGGAAAAAAAAAAAAAAGCCGAATTCAAGATCCGTTAGCTTCGAGATGCCTGAACACAGTGAGTTAAAATACTGGAGGTAATGGGCTGAGCGAAACAGAGACTCAAGAAGTCAGGTCAAGACTTGAACTGCTGCATACATGACGGAGAGTGTCGGTTAACTGTTGGATAACACAGCTGAGCAGAAAGGGGTCAGAGTTCAGTGCCAGACGGGTGCTGCAAGCCCCCGTAATGGTTATGTCGCATTCATATTCTTATACACATATAGACAGACTGACAGATACATAGGTAGCTAGTTACTGTACATAGATAACCTCCATAGACAGAAAGACAGACAGAAGTAGTATCAATAGTGTTGTTTCAGTAACACGTGGATAAAAAGTAGTAATATGAAAAATAAACCGCTGAGAAAGAGGTGCCACGAAGTCTCCTATGGCCTACATCCAGCAGAGAATACCCGATATGGAGTGGGTTACTGCGGGAAGGTTGTGCCGGGCGGAGGGGTGAGTGGGGAAGAAGGTAAGGAGGGGAGAGGACAGTGCGA
This sequence comes from Coenobita brevimanus, assembly GCF_032717465.1. Taxonomy (NCBI): domain Eukaryota; kingdom Metazoa; phylum Arthropoda; class Malacostraca; order Decapoda; family Coenobitidae; genus Coenobita; species Coenobita brevimanus. The sequence goes on along the minus strand of NC_137063.1, from coordinate 24,856,617 downwards.
GGGAGGGGGAGGAGAATAAAGAGGTGGGTAAGGGGAGGGAGGGAAGAGGAGAAGGAGACGCGGTGATAGTAAGATGAAGTGAGAAGAGGGGAAGAGTAGACGAGGAAGCGGTGTGAGGGATAATATAAGGATTAGGAGGGAGATGGAATGAGGCGGAGTATAAGGGGCACGAAGAGAGGGGGAGGGAAGGGGGAAAGGGACGGGGAAGGCGAGAGGACATGGGGGAGGAGGGGGAGAGATAAAGGGAAGGTGAAGGGGAAAAAGGGTGGGAGAAGGGAGAGAAAAGGGGGGCGATCGAAGGAGTATAAGGAAGACGAAGGGAGGCGAAGGGGAGAGGGTAAAGACGGGGAGAGATGAGAAGGAAGTGGGGAACGGGAAGGGGAAGGGGAAGGGGGAAGAGGTGAAGAGGAGGAGAGGAAGAGGAAGGAAGGCAATAGAGAGGGGGATAGGTGAGGAGGAGTTAGTGAAGGGGGAAGAGAGGAGGGAGGGTCGTGACCAAACAGGAAGACAGGGTGCGGTATATGATTATCTTACTGGTGTGAGGGGACAACACACACACACACACACACACACACACACACACACACACACACACACACACACACACACACACACTAGGGAAATATGAGAGAAATAAGTCAAGGCCTCTGAAAGAAACCTTCCAGAGTGTAAACACTGTGAAGGAGATACAAAAAAATGCAAACATATGGAAAAAAAAAAAAAGGAATTTAAAAACTTACGGATAAAAAGATGCCTAACTCAAGAGGAATTGGGATTACCAAAAGAGACGAGGGAGGAAACAAAAACAAAGAACGAGGGAAGATCAGAGGAAGAGTAGAGTACATTTTTTTTACAAAGTAATTGGATTGCTGGTACGAAAGTGGTATATAACCAGAAGGGAATAAAAAGGAGGACAGTAGTAGACCCATGTATGACAAGTATGTGAACAAGATGATAAAGCTGATGTACTCAAACGTAGATGGATGGTATCTAAATTATTAGAGACGAAATATTACATCAAAAAAGAAGGAACCACATATTATTTGCCTAACTGAAACATAATTAACACCAAGGACAACAAACGTTACCCTAAACTTAGAGGAATACACTATATGGAGAAGAGATGGGAACTTAAAAAATGGAGGAATTATAATATTAAGAAAGAAAAACCTACAAGTCAAAGAAATAGAACTAGATATACCCTCACAAGTAGAACTGACTCCAGTAGAGATTAATACACATGAAGGGAAAGTAACTGTGGCAAATTTATACATGCCACCCAGATCAAACACTTGGGAAAGAGGCAAATATGAAGACCTGACAGAGAGTACAATTCCGAGTTTAAAGGCATTCCTACATAGAATGGATGAGAAATGTAAATTAATTATATTAACTCGAGATTTCAATACAAATATAAATTGGAATACGATAGATATAAAATGCCAGGAAAGCTGTTGGGACCAAAAGCTCCTGGATCTTGTGCAGGAATTTTTCCTAATGCAACATGTAAAGGAAAGCACCAGAAAAAGAGGACTTGATGTACCATCAGTAATAGATCTTACGGTATATTTACTTGGCAACAAAATGATACTGACAATATAATGTATCACCCGCCATTCAGCAAATGCGACCATGCAGTATTAAATTGCAACTTCAGGACTGCATGTGACATAATTAACAGTAATGAAAGTTACAAAAAGAGTCTACCTGTAAACTACAAAAAGTCAAACTACCATGACCTAAAGAAGTACCGGTACTTCTTAGAAACAGATTGGGAAAATGAGCTTAGAAGCCAAGATTTAAATGTTACGTACAGAAAATTCTGTGAACTTTATGAAATGGGAGTCCAAAATTACAACTCACAGCACTAAGAAGCAGAAATGAAAATAGATGGTATAATAAAAAATGTAAAAAATCAAGAGAAAAAAAGAGACTTGTTGTTGAATAACTACAGAAGACACAATAGTGGGAGGGCATATATTAACTATAAACAGGCAAGAAACGATTATACAAGAATAAAGAGAGAAGCCCAAAGATAGTTTGAGGAAGAAATTATAAAAGTAGTGATCAACCGAAGCTATTTTACAACTACATCCAAAGCAAAACCAAAGTAAAAGATAAAATACAATTTCATTACAGAAAGGGGGATCACGTATACACAAGAGAAAGATATTTGCGAAGCACTAAATAACAACTTCCAATCAGTTCTTATAGGAGATAATAATTTTGAGAGGGATGATATGGAATGTACATGCCCACACATACTACCAGATATACAAATATCAGAAAAAGAAATACAGGAAGAGTTAAGTAAAATAGACGAAGGAAAAGCAAATGGTCCTGGTAAAATTTCATGTTGGGTGTTACATGAATGTGCAAAGGAGTTAAGTAGACCGTTATCCTTAATATTCAAGGAATCCTTGGGTCAAGGTAAACTACCTGATATTTGGAAGAAAGCAAACATTGTTCCCTTATTCAAGAAAGGGAATAGACAACATCCACTCAACTACCGACCAGTATAACTAACCAGTGTTGTAAGTAAGATACTGGAAAAGCTGATAAGAAAAATTTGGGTAAACCATCTAGAAGAACACAATATGATAAGAGAAAGACAATTTGGTTTCAGAAAGGGAAAAGCATATGTTACTAATCTATTGAGCTAGAGTTGCAGAAACATTACAGAAACAAGAAGGGTGGGTGGACAGTATCTGTCTAGATTTCAAGATAGCATTTGACAGAGTACCGCACCAAAGACTTTTATAGAAACTGTACCATCAAGGAGGAAGCCGAGGCAAACTGTACTGTTGGATGCAAGATATTCTCAGAAAAAGGGAAATGAGAACAGTACCAAGAGGAAATTACTAATCATGAAGGGAAATGACTAGTGGAGTTCCACAGGGCTCAGTGCTGGCACCAATTACGTTTTTGGTGTATATAAATGACATAGATTGTAACAATGAAAATGAAAGCTGTCTAAATATGTTTGCTGATGATGCAAAAATACGAAGGAGAATTATTAAAACAGAGTCTTGCAGAGCTACAAGAATAATTAAACAAATTCATGAATGGATAATAAATGGCAAATGGCAAATGTCAGGGAAATCCATCCATCCATCCATCATCCAATCCTACATTGCCCCATGAGGAGCGTAGGAGCCCGGGGCTAGGCAGTTGGTCCCGACATTTAAGATGAGAGTGACCAGCCTCACTCATCCCTGAGTGGCATTACATGAGCAATCAACCCCAACCACCCCTTGGATATAAACCTTCACCGGCTCAATCCGATTGGAGCGCAATAATTACCCACTAAACCACCAGGCGCCAACATCTGGTTATATGGTTACCACCCAGCGTAGTAAATGGTTACCTGGTGCACAGGAAACCAGTTGGCTTGTCACTCAGTGTAGAGTCACCCACAGGCAGAAGGAAGTGGAACGAATGAAGGAAAGAAAGCCAGAGGAGGGAGTGTAAAGTCACCCGTAGGCAAAAGGACAAGGAAAGAATGAAGGAAAGAAAGACAGAAGAGAATGGAAGGAAAGGAGGATGGAGAGGAAAGGGCAGACACCCGAAAGCAGCACTACACTCGAGTGAGTGGATGGTGAGCGCCCCCACCTACCGTCAGGGGTATAAGTTTGGTAAAAGTGAAAAAAGAACAGATTGGGATTGTAAGTTAGAAAGTAAAACACTACACTCTCTCAGAAAGAGAGAAGGACCTGGGAGTGATTATCAATAACAGACTATCTCCGGCTGACCACATCAGTGAGAAGGTACAGAACATGTATACACTGCTTGCAAATATGAAAATAGGATTCACATACATAAATGAAGACATGCTAAGAAAGATAACATCATTCATCAGACCAACCCTAGAGATGTATCATTAGTCTGGTGTCCTCATCTCAAGAAGCACAAAGATAAGACTGAGAAAGTTCAAAGGGCCGTTACAAGATGGGTACCAAGCTTAAGGGATCTAAGCTACGAGGAAAGACGAGAATAATTGAGTCTGCCAACAATACAGGAGAGAAGAAAAAGAGGAGAGATATTATGCTATATAAATGTATATCAGGGAAGGAGAAAATAGACATAAATGGAATATAACTTATGGGGAAGCATCAGCGAGAGGACACTGCAAAAAAAACTGCATCAAAAGAGGGGTGATAAAAACGTAAGGAAATTCAGTTTCCCCCAAAAGGCAACTGATCAGTGGAATGCACTACCGAATGAAATAGTGTGCCAAAACAATTCATAAAATCAAGGATGCGTATGATAAATATGGTTTAATACACGGCACAGTACGAGCTTGACTCATTCCTGTAAAGATACAGTTACACACACACACACACACACACACACACACACACACACACATACACACACAGGTAATAAAAAAACACACTTGACAAAGACGCACAGAGATTCTCTCTCTCTCTCTCTCTCTCTCTCTCTCTCTCTCTCTCCTGTTAGCCTCCTTCCCCCCCCTGAAGGCATCAAGTGTGGGGGTGGGCAGCAATGATGCAGTATGGTAAGTGACAGATGGTGAGGGAATGTAGGGTGACACAACACTGACATACTAATAACGAGGTTACATCAATGACAGCAGTCGCAGTGAATACAAACATTACTACAACAACAACTAATACTACTGCTATTATTGCAGGGGTATTATTATTATTATTATTATTATTATTATTTTGTGTGTTTTGTGAGCGGTATGGTGCCGACTGACTGGGCAAGTGCGTGTGTGGTTCCGCTGTATAAAGGTATGGGTGATAAGTGTGAATGTACCAGAATTAGGGTTATAAGTCTGTTGAGTGACGTAGGTAAGGTGTATGGCAGTGTTGATTTGAAGAGTTAGAGAGGGTACAGAGGGAGTGATTGGTGATGAGCTGTGTGGCTTTGGGAGAGGGAGGGGATGCGTGGGTCAGGTGTTTGCTGTGATATAGGTGTGTGAAAAGAATTTAACGAAAGGTAAGGATGTGTTTTGGGCGTTCATGACTTTAGAGAAAGCGTATGACAGAACTGATAGGGAGGCTTTGTGAATTGTCTTGAGACTATGGATTAGATGGTAGGTTGTTAAAAAGAATGAAAAGTTTTTATGTAAATACCTGAGCGTGTGTAAGAGTGGAGAATACTGTGTGATTGGCCTCGGGAGGGATGTGTGATGTCACCTTGGTTGTTTAATATTTATACGGATGGTGTTGTACGGGAGGTGAATGAGACTGTTAGGCGGAGGTCTGAATCCGGTGAATATTGATGGTAAGTGTAGAATCTGAAGCAGCTGTTGTTTGCGGACGATACTGCACTGGTGGATGAATCAGTGGAAAGACTAAGACAGTTGGCATAGGAGTTTGGAAGGGTGTGTGAAAGGAGGAAATTGAGAATAAACAACAATAAGAGTAAAGTGATGAAGTGTACGAGGTTGGTAGATGGTAGGAAGATGAATGTAGTTTTGAATGGTGAGTTGCTTGAGGAGGTACAGTGTTTTAAGTATTTAGGGTCACATGTTGCTGTGGATGGAAGCATAGATTTAGAGGTAAGTTTAGAATGAATAAAGTAGGAAAGGTGCTAGGAGGGATGAAAAAAGTGTTTAGATGTCGCTCGCTAAGAATGGATGTAAAGAAAATGTTGTATGAGGGAGTAGTGGTACCAAGTGCAGTATATGGGGCTGAAACATGGGTGTAGCAGAGACCAAGAGTTTGAATGTAACGGAGATGAGGTGTCTGAGGAGTATGTGTTGCCACGTGCACATGGTATGCGGTGGACTCAAAAAAATCAATCACACAATACGGAAGCAAGCAAAAAGGCATATTCTTAAATTTACCTTATACACAAGAACAAAAAGGGGGAAAAAAGGTTCAAAATACAAATTATCAAAAGGGGAATGCGCAATGGTGTTATACAATACAATCAATGAGGTACAAAAAAGGGGAGGAAGATTACACGAACAAATCTGACATCCACAGGATAACTAGAAACTTAGACCTAAGCTAGAACTCCAGACACTTGCAGGGCAGCAGCGTACTCGCAGTCGCGTATGAGGGACGAGGGTAGGACGGCGCTTCTTAACAGAGGTTGAAGAGTGATTACAGGTAAGGGAGAAGTTGTGTGTAGGCTACTTGTAGAACAGACTGTAAGGATAAGCTAAGTGTAAACAAGAGTGTGGTAAAAGAGTGTCACCTAGACATGACTGTGTGTATGTGAACCAAGTGCAGTGGGAAGTGTGTGTGGGAGTGGAAAGTCTGCTCTCTACGCCTTTTATTCAGTCCCATGCAACGTGAGTAGGTCAACTTTTCTGGGGGTGCCATCATCGGTGATTGGTGAAGTCCAGGGAATTAGGGAGGAGCTTTTCATCACAAAGGACCGGGGCACTTCCGATCGAAGACGGACAAGGGGCTAGGTCAGGCCCCCTTGGACCACAGGTGTTCGAAACAAAGGCAGGAAAACTGTTAGACTCGGCTTAGTGGATTAGTCCGGGGGGCCTTAATCCGTCTTAATCCCACAATGACAACTTGCCGGGGGCTGCACTCTCTGCTTCTCCTTGCTTTATTCTCTCTCTCCCTCTTTCTCTTCTAGTCTCCACTGAAGATGGGAGCTCAGCTGCCGTTACACCTCCCAACCTGAGAAAGACTATCAGCAAAGGAGAAACCCATCTGCTATGAGAGGCATGATAGATAGTCCGCCATTAGGTTATCTGCTCCTTTTGTGTGTCAAATGTTGAGGGAATACTCCTATAGGACAAGAGCCCATCTATAGTAAGATGCTGGTTTTTGTGCGTTAAGTTGGCTAAGAACTTGAGGGGAGGGTGAGCGGTATACACTTGCAAAGGAGGTGATCCTGAACCTACACAGACAGCAAAATGTTGTAATGCTAAGATAAGAGCTAAAAGTTCTTTCTCTATTGTGGAGTACTTACACTGAGTAGGGGTGAACTTTCTGCTAAAGTAAGATACTGTACTGGCATTTCTATTTCTTGGTTACTGTCTTGCAATAACACTACACCAGATGCAGTACCACTAGCATCTACAGCTAATTTGAATGACTTATCAGAGTTGGGAGCCTGTAGTACTGGCTTGTGGGACAAGACAGATTTAGCTTTAAGAAAGGCTTCATTGCAGTTTTGATCCCAATTAAATTTTGTGTCTTTCTTCAAACGATCTGTGAGGGGAGCTACTAAAGCAGAGAAGTTTATTATGAATCTTCGATAATATCCTATCATAAACAAGAATCTAAAGCAGAGAAGTTTACTACAAATCTCCAATACGCTGTCATACCCAAGAATCTACAGAGTTCTCTCTTCTTCTTTGAACGGGGGGAACTGGTAACTGCTGTGACCTTAGAAGCAGGAGGGCTAACTTTTCCATGGACTACTTCTATCTATCTATCTATTGCCAGACGCCTCAATCCCGTTTGGGGTGGCCACAAACAGATCGCCTCCAAGTCGCCCTGTCCCCCGCCATTTCACTGCCCTGCTCCCAACTCACACCCCCCTCTCTCATATACCTCTCCACCCCATCCCTCCATCTCATCCTCGGCCTCCCCCTCCCTCTTCCCCCCTCCACCTCACTCACATACACTCTCTTCGTCAGTCTTTCACCCTCCATCCTCTCCACATGGCCGAACCACCTCAGTGTGTTCCTCATAACGCTTCCTATCACATCCACATCCACACCACAACGCTCCTTTATATCCTCATTCGTCAGCCTGTCTCTCCATGTGACTCCACAGGCTCCTCTTAAATAACTCATTTCCACTGCTCTCACTCTTGACTTGTGTCCTTCCAACAATGTCCAAGCTTCACTTCCGTACGTTAGAGTTGGTATCACAATACTGTCATGTAGTAACTTTTCACTTCCATGCTCACTTCCCTGTTTCTTATCACTGCTTTCAAGGAACCAGCAACCTTTCTTCCCTGCTGTACCCTTTCAAGCACTTCACCCTCCAAACCTCCATCCTTACTCATCACACTACCCAAATACTTAAACGTACTCACATTTTCCAATTCCTCACCATCCAACCTCGCTGTACATTCACTAACTTCACCTCTCTCAAAGACCATCACTTTACTCTTCCCTACATTCACCTTTAGGTTCCGTTTCTTACACACTCTCTCAAACTCATCCACCAAGCCTTGCAGCTCCCCTTCATCTTCACTCAACAACACAGTATCATCTGCAAACAACAGTACAGGGAGTTTCCAAACACTATCCTCTCTCACCAGGGCCACTCCAACATCCACTACCCTACCTTGTACCTCTTTTATTACCCCATCCATGTACAGATTGAACAACCATGGAGACATGACACATCCCTGTTTCAAACCAACTTTCAAAGAGAAAAATTCACTTAGTTCACCATCCACATGCACTGCAGCCTTCGCACCATCTTACATACTCTTCACAGCATTCAACAACTTCCCATCTACTCCATATATTCTTAACACTTTCCACAATCCTTGTCTATCCACCCTGTCATATGCTTTCTCCAAATCCATGAAAGCCGCATACAACTTCTTTCCCTTCTCTAGAAACTTTTCCACTAAAGATCTAAGAATGAATATCTGATCTACACAACCTCTTCCCTTCCTAAAGCCTCCCTGTTCTTCTCCAACTAATTTCTCTGTTCTTTCTCTAACTCTGTCTATAAGTATCCTACCATACACTTTTCCTATTATACTAAGAAGACAATTGCCCCTATGATTACCACACACTTCTTTTTCCCCCTTTCCTTTGTACAAGGGAATAATTATACCTGACTTCCAATCCTCCGGGACTCTACCTTCCTCCCAGGCCAATCTGCACATCTTCCACATCCATTCTACTACTATCTCTCCCTCATGCTTCAGCATTTCACCACACACTCCATCAATTCCTGGGGCTTTCCCCGATTTAACTTTCTTCATTGCTTCCACAACTTCTATCCTACTGATTTCTTCCTGTCTTCTCACCTCCCTCCTTCTCCCAGCCATTCCCCAGCCACTTATACTCGCATTACTTCCATCCTCTACGTTCAACAATTCCTTAAAGTGTTCTCTCCATCTGCTCACTTTTTCTCCCTTCTCCACTAGTAATCTACCATTTTTATCTTTCACTCCCCTGCTAACTTCACTTCCAGCCTGTCTTACTCTTTTCACTTCTCTCCAGAACATTTTCTTACAGTCCCTCCACTTTACACTCAAATTCCTTCCAAATTCCTCATCCACTCTCTTCTTACTGTCTCTTACTAATCTTTTCACCTCTCTCTTCCTTTCCACATATAAATCTCTCTTCCGCCTCTCAACTTCTTCCACGCCCCTATTTCTCATCCATTCATTGTATGCCTTCTTCTTTTGTGCCACAGCCTGTTTCACCTCTTCAGTTCACCACGCTGTTCCTTGCACCCCCCTCCGTCTTCTCTTCCTTCCACACACCACATCACATGCTGCACATATTTCTTCTGTAAATATCTTACACACACCTTCCACGTCTCCCATCTGCTCCAATTCATATTTGCCCAATCGTTCCTCCACTTCTCTCTTATACTCTGCCTTTTTCTCATCCTCTTGTAACCTTTCCACTCTCCTTGCAACTACTCCTTCCTCTCGTCTTTCCCTTCTTCTATTCCTCCATCTTACTTGCATCCTAATTCTGGCCACCACCAAGTAGTGGTCAGAAAGTCCACTCCCCCAACCTCTATACACTCTTGCATCCTTTACACATCTTCGCATCCTTTCATCCTAAATACTACACTTGAGCCTTTACAAAGTCACACTTACTCAGATTCAACACCAAGTTTGCATCAAACAACTTCTGCAATAAGCTCTCTCAGGCCAGGAGATGCTAAATACAATGATGTCATCTATGTAAGTGAGGCAGTTAGGGATATCGTTAGTGAGGTCATTCACAAGTCGCTGGAAGGTAACAGGAGCATTCTTCATGTCGTAGGTCATAACTTTACGCTTGTATGTCCTACCTCTGACAACAAAAGCTGAGATTTCTCGTGCCCTAGTAGAGAGAGGGACTTGCAAATAACCTGAGATTTCTTGTGCCCTAGGAGAAAGGGACTTGCCAATATCCTTTCATTAAGTCAATCTTGGAGATGAACTGTGCTTTACCTATGGCATCCACACAGTCGTCAACACGAGGAAGGGGGTAGGAGTCTGCATCTGTGAGGACATTCACAGTCCTGTGATCTATGCATAGCCTATGTGACCCATCAGGCTTTGGGACAAGGACAACTGAAGAAGACCAGGGACTCTGGCAAGGCTTGATCAGGCCTTGACTCATCATGTAGTCAAGCTCTGTCTGGAGCTTCCGGGGGTTGACACGGTACAGCGGCTGCTTCACAGGGCATGCATCTCCCACATCGACGAGTGGATTGCTGTCTCGGTCCGACCTGGATTGTCGCGGAAGTTGTCTGATTATCTACTAAGGAGAGCAATTAGGGGTTCGCGATGCTGTCCTGAAAGATGAGAGAACTGGTTCGACAAGGTAGCCCAAACCTGTGGGCTATCTCTCAAGTTCAACATCTCAACAGATATCCAGGTGCATTCCTTGTCATTTGTCTCCCCATCTGTCTCGCTAGTTGATATCACACACACAACGCCTAGTGCATCCTCGTCTCTGCCATGGTATTCCTTTAGCATGCTGACATGGCACAACCTGCAAGGCTTTCTCCGATCTGGGATCAGAATGACATAGTTAACCTCTCCAATTCTCCTCTCTGTTTGAGAAGGGTCTGAGAAACTCACCTGCAATGGATGACCTAGTACTGGCAATAGGAGCAATACTTCATCTCCTGGCTGAGACTGCCTACTCACAGCTTTGCGAGAGCAGTCATATCACTTCTTCATTCGGGTATGAAAGGACTCAAGATTCTCTCACGCTAGTTCCCTACATCTTAATAGTCTCTCCTTGGACTTGGAAACATACTCTAAGAGATTAATTTGAGGGTCATCCTGGATCCACTGTTCTTTCACTAACTTAAAGTGGCCCCTTACCTCATGACCATAGATTAATTCAATGGGGAAGTAGCCTAGAGACTCATCCGGTGTCTCTCTCATCGCGAACAACAAGAAGGGTAAACACAGACCCCAATCTTTTTCCTGCACTGACACCTTTCTCAACATTATTTTAAGAGATTTGTTATATCTCTCTAGGACTACTTGACTTTGGAGATGATATGCGGTTGATGTGATTTGGGAGATATCTAATAAATCTAGAGACTGTCTGAATAGCTTGGAAATGAAGTTGTTACCTTGGTCCGTCTGTACTTCCTCTGGGAGACCAAAGCGAGTGAAAAAGGTTAGTATCTCTCATAACACTGCCTTAGCTGTTGGGTGTCTAAGAGGGATGGCCTCAACATATCAAGCGGAAATGTCAATCAACATTAGGATGTACTGGTGACCTGATGGGGTTTTTGGTAGAGGGCCAACAATATTGGTGAGGACTCTAGTAAAGGGTGCCTCCAACACTAGCAAGGGCATCCAAGCTCAAGGAGCTTTTCGTGAAAAGCGAGACAGGTAAGTCCATTGAAAAAAGGCATAATCTTCACTGGCCGAGAATGGAGGATCCAGACCTAGCAGTGTACGAGTGGTTTTGCTTAGAAAGATCTAAAGGAGCACCTACTTCTGGTCCTCTTATACAAGAGAAAGTGAGACAGTTTCACAATAAAATGAATATAGATGCTGAGTGTGATTTTAGTGCTGGATGGTTAACTCGTTTCAAAGACAGGCATAGAATTCATAAACTAGATATCTCGGGAGAATGCAAATCAGCAGAAGAATTTTGTGAAGAATTTAAGAGGCTTGTGGCTGAACATGACTGCAAACCAAATTTATAAAGCAGATGAGTCGGGCTTGCTGTGGAGATGCTTACCCCAAAACTTTGGCTGATTCAAAGAAAACAAAAGGGCAAGGGTTTAAGAATAACAAGGACCATGTAACCATGCTGTTATGTGCTAATGCAGCAGGCACTCACAAGGTGAAATTATTCATTCTAGGTAAATACAGTAACCCTCGCTGCTTGAAAGGCATCACAAATCTGCCTGTCGAATACAAGGCCAGAGCAACGCATGGATGGATGCAGAACTGTTTCATTGGTGGTTTCATCATGTTTTTGTCCCTGGTGTAAAGAAAAACACTTTTAAAAGCTAGGGATGCCACAGAATAGCGCTGCCTTACTTCTAGACAATTGTCCTGCTTATTCACCAGCTGATCAGCTGAGAAGTGGCAACATTTTCACAGTCTATATCCCTCCCAATGTAACCAGCCTTGTACAACCTATGGATCAAGGCGTCATTAAAAATTTGAATATGATTTACAGGCATGACTTTATGCACAAGATGGTGAACTGTGATTGCTCTGTTATTGACTTTCAAAAGCAGTTCAGTCTGAAAGATGCCATCTATACCATCTCATGGAGTCAGGTGAAAGACTCAACTCTGCGTAAATGTTGGCGTAAGCTCTGGCCCCTCGCTATGTTTCAAACAACAGATTCAGATGAAGAGAATAATTTTGACGGGTTCAAAACTACGACCAAGACTGCCACAGATACTTGCAAAGAAATTACTGATCTTGCCAAGTCTTGCAGCAAGAATACAGTACAGTAATTAGGAAGAAGAAAAACTGCAAGAGTGATTAGAAACTGACGAGGATACACCTGTAACACAGACGATGGATACAGATGCTATCACTGATGCAGTAGTGAACCGCGGGAGATCCTATGCGGAGCCAAGAGAAGAAGAAAGTGATGAAGAGACAGTGGAGGAGAGGGTGTCTTGGCATGATGGTACTGCAGCATCTGAGAAGGCAATCAAGTTTGCCGAGCAGCAGTCGTACATCTCTGCACAGGATGTAATGCATTTGCACATCTTGAATGATAAGATCTTGACAGAGAGGCGGAAGGCAATAAAGCAAGCAGATATAAGAAAGATGTTTGCCAAGATGAGAGACAAACGAGCTTCTGAAAAGAAGCCATCATCTTCCAAATATGGTGAACCCACAGTAGCAAGTTTTGCTACTCCCCAATACCAACATCTGCAACTTCATACACATTCAAGGTTAGTTTACTGTATTACTGTTTTCTACAGTATGTACTGAACACCAAACAAGGCAAGTATGGTATCTCTGGTGCGTTTTTCTTCCTAACAGACCGACTCTAACTTGCACCACAAAAATTCATTTTAGAATGCCTGTGCATTGGCAGAGATGGAAAAAAAAAATGTTAACAGGAATGAAGGTTTACTTTGTTGGAAGAAAAAAAAAAATAATATGCTTGCATTTCATACGAACATAATTTATTTTATTTTCTGCAAAACACTTGAGTGGCGGGTGAGGGATGCAGTGATGGCAGTCAGGTGTACGGTCAGGGCCGGGGCTGTAAACACAGCTCACACAGGGGCACAGGTGTGACAACTCTACAGTGTGGTCTTTCCATATCATCAGTTCACCAATATATGTTCAAGATTTTCTTTCTTTCTTTCTTTTATTTTTCCAGTTTTATGAGTACAGTACATATAATGAAAAGTTCGGCAGTTAACAGAATGGACTTACCTTGTGCATTTTGCAGCACTGTTAGACATTGCATGCATGTACGTTATGACCATTGTGTGTGTTTACGAAACAATTTTTCTGGTGGAATCTGTTAGTGTGGCCCCTGACGTGAGTGGTGAGTACCAGCACTGTATTTCCTGCTGTGATAATTATGCCCTATGTATAGATTTGATCTGAATATCAGAAATACAGGAAAAATCTGGTAAATTTCCCAAGCCTTCCAGTTAACTGGGACTGTACTGCAGCTGACAGGTATGACAGGTGCGGCAATAGCAGGGGACGTCACGCCGTATCCCAGGCCAACAAAAATGTCACCACACTTGAGAGAGTGTTCTCTTCACTCCTAGATGTCCTGCTTAAGTGGAATTATGGGCTAATGAGAGGATCTGCTGCTGATACGCTTTCTGTATCATTACCTGAAGTACATTCTCCATTCCTGATCATGCGCCACTCGAGGAGAGCGCCATCTTCTCATCAAGATCTCGTTGGTGACATAATTTGACGATTATTCCATGTAGCATTCCCCCCTCTTTTCCTGCAACTTCAAAGATAGGTGCTAACTCAGGGTCAGCTCACTGTAGCTCAGCTAATCTCAAGCTCCAGTCTATTACAGAGGTATTGTGTTCTTCAGAGCCAAGGAGTCCCACGAGAAAGGTATCTGCTAAACCAACAAACTCTCCACTACTATTTCTACGTTACTGTCAGCCTCACTGACAATTTGACTCTGGTCATCAGGATTCATATGGTCAGACTCTCTAGGTATCACAGACCTACTTACAGTGTATGATGGGAACACAGTATCACAATCAGGCACTAACTTTGGTGCCACATCATCACTAAGGGGTACGTGGACAAGCAGGGAACAACACTCACCTGTCCTCCAGCAAAACTATTACCCATAAGTGACTCCCTTCACTGGAAGTCGTTCAACTATTCCCATAATGGACTGTTCCAATAACTAGAGGGGACTTTAACTTCACCTCCACAAGAGGGGTGCTGATACTGGCATTGATCCCTCGAAGGATCACAAATTCAGCAGGGTCTGACTCTGGCACTATTCCCTTAAACATAAGGGATTAGGAAACTCCTGTATCTCTCAGAATGATTACCTCTTCTTCCTCGGTGCCTAACACAGAGACTACACCTTCCGACAAGAAGGAGGCACATCCATTCTTCAGAGGATTCACTTTGTTTACTATGTTTGGAAACAGGACACTCTGAGCAACTACTATTACTATCATTATCCTCAGAATTTAAAGACACTTCCATCATGTCACTCGTAGCAGCATGGCACAGAGTTTTAGCTGGAGCCTCAGCACCTACGGGCTCTTTGCTAGTCTCCTCAGTTTCCATACTTCTGTTATGTTACACGTTACAATGGGAGGTTCTTCCCTTCCTGTGCCAATGTGAGCCTTAAAGTTAACACATCCCACTGGCTTTGGGTCCTTCCCACGTTTCTTCCAACACAATGCTTCCAAGTGACCTGTCTTCTTGCAATAATTGCACATTTAGACACTTCTCCCTGACCCTCTGGCAGAATTATTTCCCCAGGCCTTAACCAGCCTACTAAATGTGGGATTAGGAGACTTAATGCTTGTGTCCTTTTCTGTTGGCTTTGACTTGCACTTGAGGAGCTTACAAATGCGGGCCGATCTACTCTCTGATCTCTTACAAAATTCTGCACCTTGTGACTTTAATTGGGCAGTAAAGAGAAACTACCTGCAGCAACTGTCGCTTCAAAAAGAGTGCAAATGTCCTGCTCTATCAAATGTGTAGTGGCGTATCGATCAGTGCTGTTAAAGAATTGTTTTACAATTATCAACTCCTTGAGGGCTGAGAAACTAGCTATGCTCCTGGCACACAGCCACCTATCAAGTAAATCTGTGACAGTAGGGGCATGCTCCACAAGTCTAGCCTATAGTCTTAAAAGCGGTCCAGAACTTGATGCGGTAGGCTTCTGGGACTAATTCATAGGTCCTCAAGATACAGTTCTTTACCTCCTAATTCGAGCACTGTTCTACAGACGGTGCAGCAAATGCCTCTTGGGCTTTACTAGTCAGTACACTCTGCAGCAATATGACCTAAAATTCTTTTGGCCACCCAAGACTTCCTACTGTCTTCTCAAACATCATACAATATTTTGTGACATGGTATTTGTTAAACCTGGGAACCAACTTAATGTTGCGGTGCACATTCAAAGGTTACTCCAGTAAGCACTCTGGATAAGTTTTCAACCTCTCTTAACCTTAGCTGTTTATACATCATCTTGCTAAGCGACTTGCCATATCCTTAATCCTTCAATACAAGGATGATGTGTTAAGCTTTTATTGTTCTCCCTTGACCACTCTACTCAATATTATACATACTTTTTGCTCTTAAAGTGGTAAATATCACCTCAACTATGCCTTACCCTGACATAGAAGCTCGCTTATGCCAGAAAAGCAAGTTTAGTGGCGCCAAGAATAAACAAAGGCAATCGAAGGGCAAGCTTAACGGAGAAAGACAGTGACTAGACGCATAGTAATGCTTTTACTGTAATTCCGGGGTAATGGATATACATAAACCCTCGTCCGAAAAGTCTCCCCTAATCTGAATAAAATCATCTCGAGATGGCGAGAATACTCGTACACAAAATATGTCATCTGATCCAAATGGTTAACATCTGTAGAGACCGTCTCGTTGTGAAGGGGTCAGGGGAGAGGCAGTACAGTACCGAGTGAAGAGTGAGGGAAGTGCTATAATACAGACTTTTAACAATGAATTTGTTTGCAGGTCAACGAAAGCAACCTCACAATCGTTCAGCCTCACTGTGACGTATGGATAGTTCATTAAGGATTCCATCATAAACTTTTTAATAATACTTGCATTAATAACACTGCATCCTGTGACATGTTTTCACTGTATTCTCGATATCTACAAAAGATTTTTTTTTTCCTTCTCACTAGAGACTGCATGGTAACAGTTCTAGTAAGGCTGAAATTAACGGTTCGTGAGCTTACCATCACTGGCAAAGGTGACTGTGGCAGCGACAACAGAGGAGTGAAGGTTTTGTTGGTTTGCATCACAAAAAAGAAGAGTGACTGGGAATGGCCTTAAATAACAGGTAATAAGTAAGAAGCGTGATTCAACCCCTCTCAATGCTAGCACTGCACTCACATCCTGTATTGTGGACACTGGCACACCATTTTCACCCCTTCAACCCAATTCCTTTTACTTATACAACCTCCACATTTATTTATTTATTTTAGATGGACTTTTGGAACTGGATTTGACGCAGCCCCACTTAAGCCCTTCAACATGCTGGTACGGAGGGAAAAAAAGTTATAGCAGTGAAGTGGTTACTACCTATGGGAAAATCCACGTAGTATACTGAAGCCCTGTAATAGTTTTTTTTTTTTTTTACCTCTTGCACCCGCCAGGTGATTTAACTTAGCTCAAGAGACGCTCGTAGTTCTGAAACGAGTCTCGCTTCCCCACCAGCTTAGCCTCCCTCCCACCTCCGTCTTACCAGCGTGTATCTGCATCTGCCTCGTCGGTGTTCACTCGTATGCCTTTTTTGCAATCAAATTTCGATAATCAAAAGGCGTAAATACGTACAGGGAAACGTGGCTGTGTAAAGGGCAAAATAGAACGCTGAGGAACAAGTGCCAGAAAGTCATCTAACCACAAGAAGTGAGGCACGAAGAGCAGGCGTGAAGAGGCAGCAGAGTGTCAAGTGTGAAGTAAGGAGTGGGCTATGTTGCAGGGAGAATGCATAGTTCACCCCGTCACTCACGGCACGCCTAACCACCTTACCACCCACACCCGACCTGATGCAGCTTAGAAAGTGATATTTCCAACGGGAGAGATGATACAGCCTTCACTACGCCAAGCTTATCATCTCAACGCGATTTGATTCAGCTGAGAAGGGACACTTACAACTATAAAATACTAGCCTTCACTAACACGATACCCTTAAGCCAAATAAAAGCGTCTGTCAGCAGAAACTAAACATCATCGTAGTGAAGGGGTGAGGGAGCGGCAGGAGTACAAATGATTGAGAATGCCATATCTGGAGTAAATGTGGAGAGAGAGAGAGAGAGAGAGAGAGAGAGAGAGAGAGAGAGAGAGAGAGAGAGAGAGAGAGAGAGAGAGAGAGAGAGAGAGAGAGAGAGAGAGGATAAATAACGAGATAAAAACAGGGAAAGAAGTGTGTGGCGAACAACGCTTAGGAATACCGCATATCCACCACACAAGGGTCACGGGGGCAGACCAGAGGCAGCCGTCCAATGTACACACACACAAAAAAGTATCGTTACACCTTCTGCACGATACAAACTGCCACCACGAATGAAACGCTTGATGACAGCCTTCCTCCAACCCTATCGAGACAGCTGGATTCTTCACTCTGAAACTCAACGAACCCCCTGTAACGATACTGTTGTGTGTGTGTGTACATTCCCGGTCCCAGTTTCACTTTTAGTTACGGTAGGAACACGTTGGCGTTAATATGTTGCCAAAAGGTCCCACGGCCATGACACCAATCGAACCCGGGACTTCTTGGGTGGGGGCCAAGTGTGTTCCCCAGTACACCACAGCCACCCCCAGAAAGGGAAGGGAAAAGAAGGGAAGGTAACAGGAGAGGAAAAAAAATAAATGAAACTTTAAGAGAAGTGAATAGAAGTAAAGAAGCCAGGGAATGGGTGAGAAGACAAAGTGGGAGAGTGTGAGTGAACTGTAAGAAGAGTGAGAGTGAGGTGTGAAGCGTGATGAAGAGTGAGGGTGTACGGATACAGGTAGCGGAACTAAGCACCAACCACCACTGACGCACCAACACTTCACGCATGCGCTGGTGTGGCGCTGGTGTGGCAGGTGATGTTTATAGTGGTGGTAGTGGTGACTCATATGGTATGGGTGATAAAAAGACGAAGTGGTGCATAATAATAATAATAATAATAATAATAATAATAATAATAATAATAATAATAATAATAATAATAAATAAATGACTGTAGTAGTAGTAGTAGTATACCGTCAAATTGTCGAAGGCCAATTGACAATTTTGATTACAACTTCCCACAGCCATTGCCTAACAGAAGCCAAGCTATGAAGGGACCTTGGCGTCAAGGCCACTGATCTTGTGCATGTCACCTTAGGTCATCACAGTCTGTAAGTCCATTGTGCATGTCACTTTAGGTCATCACAGTCTGTAAGTCCATTGTGCATGTCACTTTAGGTCATCACAGTCTATAAGTCCATTGTGCATGTCACTTTAGGTCATCACAGTCTATAAGTCCATTGTGCATGTCACCTTAGGTCATCACAGTCTATAAGTCCATTGTGCATGTCACCTTAGGTCATCACAGTCTATAAGTCCATTGTGCATGTCACCTTAGGTCATCACAGTCTATAAGTCCATTGTGCATGTCACCTTAGGTCATCACAGTCTATAAGTCCATTGTGCATGTCACCTTAGGTCATCACAGTCTATAAGTCCATTGTGCATGTCACCTTAGGTCATCACAGTCTATAAGTCCATTGTGCATGTCACCTTAGGTCATCACAGTCTGTAAGTCCATTGTGCATGTCACCTTAGGTCATCACAGTCTATAAGTCCATTGTGCATGTCACCTTAGGTCATCACAGTCTATAAGTCCATTGTGCATGTCACCTTAGGTCATCACAGTCTATAAGTCCATTGTGCATGTCACCTTAGGTCATCACAGTCTATAAGTCCATTGTGCATGTCACCTTAGGTCATCACAGTCTATAAGTCCATTGTGCATGTCACCTTAGGTCATCACAGTCTATAAGTCCATTGTGCATGTCATCTTAGGTCATCACAGTCTATAAGTCCATTGTGCATGTCACCTTAGGTCATCACAGTCTTTGTCCATTGTGCATGTCACCTTAGGTCATCACAGTCTATAAGTCCATTGTGCATGTCACCTTAGGTCATCACAGTCTATAAGTCCATTGTGCATGTCATCTTAGGTCATCACAGTCTATAAGTCCGTTGTGCATGTCACCTTAGGTCATCACAGTCTATAGGTCCGTTGTGCATGTCACCTTAGGTCATCACAGTCTATAAGTCCACCAAGTTTCGTGGCTAAAGCTTTAATCCTTCATGGTAAATTAGATGACATTCGGAATAACCTTAAAAGTTCAAATTTTTGACCCGAGGCGATCTCATAGTATAATGCACCGTTTGGACCCATACTTCCTGCGCTGCGTCCGCCTTGACGGTATATTGCTGTATAATTTCAGCTTTCTAGCTTATCCGATTCCTGAGACAGCGTGGCTGACTCTCTTTTCTGTGTTCTGGATAATACCCGGAGATCCGGTTGAACGAATGCCACCACCACCACCACCACCACCACCACCACCATCATCATCATCATCCGGACCTCTTTTCCCACCCTATGGCAAAGTAAGGAGTAGCAACGTCCAGACAGTCCAAGTTTGCCCAGTCCAATGGGCCACGCTTCCATTCACTCATCATTCAAGCCCTCGGAATCCTGGCTCTATCTGATACGCCAAAAACTTTCACCACATTCTGTAGCTGCGCATAAATGTATCCGACAGAGTCAGTGCCACCATATTTGAAAAAAAAAAAAAAAAAAAAAAAAAAAAAAGACAGTTGTCCGACTAAGTTCACCAAGTTTGAAGGCTCGAGGCCGAATAGCCTTTGAAATATCGCATTTTGAAAAAAAAAAAAAAAGTGATACTAATAAGGACGAGAACAAGAAAATTTCCCACATAGACGTGGGAAGTTAAAAAATAAATACTAATAATGTTTTGCTTCAATTTTCATCTTTTTATTTTCCTTTATATTTTCACAGTTCTGTTTCTTTTGTCTTGTCCCTTTTCCGAGTAGTTGGTGGAGTTACATAATACCTTACAGTACCTGTGTGCCACTCTTCCGCCACTACCCCTAACATTGTGCGTGTGTGTGTGTGTGTGTAATTATATATATATATATATATATATATATATATATATATATATATATATATATATATATATATATATATATATATTACTTGTTGTAAATCCTAAAAGGGGCAGCGATAAAGGCCTGAAATGTTTCGTGATAAACATTCAACACGGTGGCCAATGTCCCAGTGCTATGCCATCCTTCCATGTTACTAGTAGTAATAGTATTAGATATGATGGCGGGGACTCGGGGACTATGGTGGCGATGGTGATAGTTATTGCAGTGGTGGAAGTAGTTGTGTTATGGTGGCAGCGGATGTGAGTGATGGTGGTGGTAGCCGCAGTTGCCCAACGATGATGATGCCTGTGACAGTAATGGTTGTGCTAGTTACGGACAGTTACGGTGGTGATGATGGTACAATACCTGCAGCAGAGGTTGTTATGGTGGTGGTGGTGGTGGTGGTAATTACGGCACGAGAGACGGCTGTGGTAGTTAGATAATTAGGAAGTAATTGCAGCAGATGAGAGGAGGAAGGAAGGAATGGCCCTAAATTGACAAAATTGGAGAGAGAGAGAGAGAGAGAGAGAGAGAGAGAGAGAGAGAGAGAGAGAGAGAGAGAGAAATTCTTATCCTTCAAAGAATGTCAGTATAAGTTATATCTACAGTACTTCACACTGCCACCCGACCGGTACAGTACATATTGCTACTACTACTACTATTACTATTATTATCATTATTATTATTATTATTATTATTAACAGTAGTTGTAGTAGTAGTAGTAGTTGTAGTGGGAAACTTAAATACTATTATCATTAAAAACTGTAGCAGAGGTAACAGGACTATGAATTATAAACAGCAGGAGAAAAATGTTTTAACAGTAACAGTAGTGGAAGCAGCACAATACGTGGTGTTGCAGTGTAGCTTGTTACGTGACGCACCATAATCAATACACCAGCATAACATCACCACCCCTCTCACGTAACACACACACACACACACACACACACACACACACACACACACACACACACACAGTATAGCACGTTACTTAGCCCTTCAGTATTAATCGTCTATATATTGCTATCGACGGATTATTTCCTTCAGGTGAGGGCTTTGGTAGTGTTCGAAAAGCCATTAAAACTCTCCAATAACTGCTTGAAATAACTCATCAAATGGGAAGCCTATACTAATGAGGGAGTGAGAACAATGTCCAGGAAATCCTTGCACTGCAGGCCGTCTCTTGTGCTATACCATCAGTGCTGGCCAACGTTGCTCCAATGATCCAGGTTAACAAGTTAATACTTTTACAATCAATATTTACTTAATTTCTCGGATGTGCCAAGCTCCAACCATACCTGTCCATGCCCATCCATTCTCTTCACCACGTCAACACCCAGTGCATACACCCATTAATACACTTATTTAAGCTGGAAAGCTAGACTTATTTTCTTGGGCGAGGGGGGGGGGGAGTATGACTCGAGGAAAGAGCGTCCATCTCTGACATCCAAACTATATTCCTATTATGCTTTCGATTTATTTCAGTCTTTATGTATATATATTCAGAATTTCACTATGTTTTCTTGATGAATGTGCATATTATCTTTAGGAGTACATGATGAAAGCTGCGCCCCCTTCCCGAACCCCCAAGTGCAGTTCCAGTGTGATAGCGAGTGGTCTGTAATGCAAAGGATTCTTTGTTTCTTTGGAATTATGCGGGTGTTGGCTCTTTTCCAAGAATCTGGAAGTGAAAGCATCCTTACCCACAGTCTGAATAATTTAGCCAGAGCAGGAGCAACGTCTGAGGAACACTTTAAAAACTAAACATAAGAACATAAGAAGAGAGGATAACTGCAGTAGGCCGGTTGGCCCATGCTAGGCAGCTCCTAGAAGAGTAACTGAACTACTAGAATGAGATAAGGATAGCAAAGAAGAAGGCTCTCCCCCGCCCTCCAAACCCTCCAGCCGAAGCCGGCAGGAAAAAGTCAGAAAGAACACCACGCCGTATAGAAAAACTGGCGTGGAAATTTTACAGGAAAGTGTGAAAGGAGAATAGAGACTATCATAGTGTAACCTGAAAAGAAAATTTATTTTTGAATTAGTATTGGTTATAATATTTTCTTTATTCTATATCCACCCCTTTTTTGTCATATGCTTATCTAGCCTATGCTTGAAACTCTCAATGGAAGAGGCAGCAACTACTTTACTAGGTAGCTTATTCCATTCGTCTACTACTCTATTACCAAACCAATTTCTACCGATTTCCTTACTGAAACGGAATTTTTCTAGTTTGAAACCATTATTTCTAGTTCTATCCTGTATGCTCACTTTAAGTACCTTGCTAATATCTCCCTTATTTATACCATTCATCCACTTAAAAACCTCAATTAAGTCTCCCCTTACTCTACGCCTCTCTAGCGAATGCAGACTTAGTCTTTTCAGTCTGTCTTCATATGACAGGTTCCGGACGTCATGTATCATTTTAGTCATTCTTCTCTGTACATTTTCTAACGAATTAATATCCATTCTATAGTAAGGACACCAAAATTGTACTGCGTAGTCTAAATGTGGCCTTACTAATGCTAGATAAAGTTTCAGTATTACTTTAGATGATCTATTGCTCACGCTTCTCGAAATAAATCCTAGGACCCTATTTGCTTTATTTCTCGCATTAATGCACTGTTGCCTAGGTTTAAGGTCGTTACTAATCATAACTCCTAGATCTCTCTCGCATTCAGATTTGCTAATTTCTTTGTTATCTAAGCTGTATTTAGTATCTCCAATGGTCTTGCCTACGTTAAGTACTTTACATTTTTCAACGTTAAATTCCATTTGCCAAGTTTTAGACCATTTGGACAATGTATCGAGGTCTTTTTGTAAGTTATGGCAATCGTCAGTTGAGTTAATGATACGCCCTATTTTTGTATCGTCGGCAAATTTGCTGATTCTGCTATTGACTCCTAAGTCTAGATCATTTATATATATGATAAATAATAAGGGACCGAGTACTGAACCCTGTGGTACACCGCTAGTTACTAATCCCCAGTCCGACTTAGTTCCATTTATTAATACTCTCTGCTTTCGTCCTTTCAGCCAAGATTCTATCCATTTTAAGATATCGCCGTCTATACCGTGTGCTCGAACCTTTCTAACTAACCTTTCGTGTGGGACTCTATCAAAAGTTTTACTAAAGTCCAGATAAATAACATCGTAAGCTTTATCGCTATCTACTGCCTCATAGACCTCCGAGTAGAATGACAACAAATTTGTGAGGCAGGATCGTCCTTGCCTGAATCCGTGCTGACTTTCGTTTATAAGATTAAATCTTTCTAAGTGTTCTCTAATCCTATTTGCCAAAATTGACTCTAACATTTTTCCTACTATAGACGTTAGACTTATCGGACGATAATTCGACGCAGCTGATTTATCACCCTTTTTAAAGATGGGCACTACGTTTGCGGTTTTCCACGCCTCTGGAACTTCTCCTGAACTTAAAGAGTCATTAAATAACGTTAAAAGTGGCTGACATAATTCTTCTTTGGTTTCTTTTATAATTTTTGCATATATATCGTCCGGACCTGGCGATTTTTGAGGTTTTAACTTGTTAATTTCTTTCAATACGTCCTCCTTACTAATGGTTATTTTACTAAGAATATTTTCCGTATTCTCATGGTAAATATTTGCTGCTTGAGGGACAAGGCTTAGATTTTCCTTGGTGAATACTGATATGAAATAATTATTTAGGATGGAGCACATTTCTTTATCTTCACTGGTAATGTCACCTGATTCTGTTCTGAGTGGTCCTATCCTATCTTTATTTTTCGTTCGGTACATTTGATAAAAACCCTTGGGGTTTACTTTTGATTCACTTGCAACCTTAATTTCATAACTTCTCTTTGCTTTTCTTATCTCCTCTTTACTTCTCTATTTAAAATTGTGTACCGGTTACGTAAGTGTTCCTCTCCACGTTTTATTTTTCTATATATTCCTTTCCTTTGGCCTATGAGAGATTTTAATCTGTTGTTTAACCATCTTGGTTCTGAATTGTTAGTTCTAAACGGTTTTGAAGGAATATATCTATCTTGGCCTCCGTATATTATATTTATTAACTCGTTATACTTCTCACTGGTCGAACGTCTGTTTGGTACTGGAGCTGAGTTAATTTCCGTCACGTGGACTACATTCCTATCTACCACCTCCCCCTCACAGACACCTGACGGACATCCCCACGTGCTTCCTGCGCCTGACCTATGACCTGGGGATCCCCACTAACCTGACATTCCCTCAAATAGCTAATCTCCCTGTGGAATACCGTTCGAAAATAAGCTCTTAAGCCATCGAAATCTCCTAGACGAAAATTAGGAACGGTGGAGGTATTTTCAGTGGAACAGACATCCCAAATAAATTTGAACTTAATTTCTTCATGATCGCTATTACCAAGTCGTCCACCAACCTCTATATCGCTAATGATATTTTCTTTATTAGCTAAAACCAAATCTAGTATATTATTACCTCTGGTGGGCTCCCTGATATACTGATAAAGGAAATTATCCTGTACTACCTCTAGAAATTCCTCTGACTCTGCATCTCCTGTCTGATTTCTCCAATCTATCCTTGGTAGATTAAGGTCCCCAACAATTGACTGGTAAATTGTCAAGTACTGATTTTACACGTATGGACAGACGTCGGAATAAGTTCGTTTCCTTTTTCGTGTTTGTAACACAGCTCGATGGAGAGGTATCCCCTCCTCCTCCCTTCCTCATAGTCCCACACTCCCACCCAACCCCCCCACTTTTCTCTCCGACCCCATAACCCCACCCGATACCCCCCATACTCTCGCTCACAGCCAGGTAGGGGTTTCTGTACTTCAAGCACCTCTCTAATTACGTGTAGTCCGAACAACTATAAAGGAATAGTACAGTATATATCATAAACCAAGTTAGGAAAAGGTTTACTACACTGTGAGAGAGAGAGAGAGAGAGAGAGAGAGAGAGAGAGAGAGAGAGAGAGAGAGAGAGAGAGAGAGAGAGAGAGAGAGAGAGAGAGAGAGAGAGAGAATAAATCTGCTGTGATTAAATGTTGCGGTAGTAGACACCTCTTCTACACACACACACACACACACACACACACACACACACACACACACACAGAGGAGTCACCAGGAAAAGTTAGGATCTTAATGACTATGCAGGCCATACCACTTCTTGTTTGCCTGGGAATGCATATCCAATTCACATTTATTCTAGTGTACGATCCTCCCGATAAATCCCTTAAACTTCTCTACTGTAGTGTTAACAACGTCCTTGTTGAGTCAGGTCCTATGGAGCAGATCTTGCATGTGAAAAAAATTTCACTTAATTCTGCTGGTAATTTTTTTTTCATTTACAGCTTCCAACCATGGTTGTGTGCCGAGTCCGTGTTAAGAGTAAGCAACTTTCTATGTCATGATTGTGAAACCCATTCAGATTTTAAACACTTTACTGAGCTGACCTCGTAGTCTACGAGTTTCTACTAAAAAAGTCCCACAGCCCCCAGGCGAACCTGATACCTTAGTCTCCTGAACTCTTTTTAAGTCGACGTTTGTCTTTTTCAAGCGATCAAAATTCCACAGCAACTCAGGAAGTGGCCGTATTATGGAGATACAGATGTGAGAACAATCTTTATTCAGAGAGAGAGAGAGAGAGAGAGAGAGAGAGAGAGAGAGAAAGAGGGAGAGAGACTTGGAATGGTAAGAACAATCAGGAGAAATACTGAAAAAAAAAAAAAGTGAGTGAGAGGAGAAACTGAAGCAGAGAGGAAGAAAACACGCAGGTGAAACAATGGAACAATGTTATAGGAGTGACACAGGGACTGAAGCACACACACACACACACACACACACACACACACACACACACACACACACACACACACACACACACACACACACACACACACACACACACTTTCTGAATATTTGTCGACCTATCTGTTTGTGCCTGTCTGTGTACTCCCCTCCCCCCCCCTCTCTCTCTGGATCCTTTGTCTCATCCCCAGTCTCCTTTCTCCTCCTTCCCCTTTCTTTATAGCTATCTGCTCAGTTCCTACCTTCCTCCCTGTCTCTTTCCTTTCCTTCGTCTCTCTCCCCCTCTGTCACTCCCTCCTTACCTCACCCATCTTTTCTTTCTCCCTCCCTGTGTCACAACTTTGTCATAGTTTTTTCGTCTGTCACATGTCTTACCTTTTTTTCTCCATTACTCTCCGTATTTCTTTACTTGTACTAAATCCATATCCTTCACTGCTTTCTTCCCCCAGTAATAACTGTATGCTCTTTTTCTCTCTCCTCTCTCCCAGTCACCCGAAATCTCTTCTTTCATTCCGCTCTTCCCACTGTCTTTTCCTCCCTCCCTCCCTCTCTCACCTCTTGTCTTCCCTTCTTAACATCCCCCTCCTCTTTCTTGTCCTAAAAATTTACATTTTTTCTTCCCACCCTTAATCTCTACTTTCTCTCCGCAAATTTCTGTTTCTCTCCCTCCCTTTTTACTTGAATGTTACATTTGTTCTACTCAGCCTCAATACTTTCGTCTTATCCGGCTTAGTTCTTTCCCCGCGTCCTTGCCAGAATAACACACTATCTTCCTCCTCCCTGTTACCTTGCCTCCTTTTCTAATTTTTCTCATTATCATTCTCAGTATTCCGTCCCGTAGCTCTTTTCCCCACTTTCCCTTTTTGTTATGTTTGCTCCATTCCCCATTTCACTCAGCTGTCTCCCTTTTTGTCTCTACCTCCCTGTCTCCCAGCCCTTCTATTTACATCTCCCTTTTCTCTTTCCCTTTAACAATGTTTCTATCGCATTTCACCTCTCACTGTCTCTTCTCATTCTCTGTTGCTTTTCTTAGCTCTCGTTGGTCTCTCCTTGCTTCTCCCCTTCTTATTTTTCTCCGTAACTGTCCTCTCATTTCTCATTTTTCCACTCGCTCTCCCTCTCTGCCTGTCGCTCCCAGTCTTTCAACTCTCTCTCTCTCTCTCTCTCTCTCTCACAGTGTAGTAAACCTTTTCCTAACTTGGTTTATGATATATACTGTACTATTCCTTTATAGTTGTTAGGACTACACGTAATTAGAGAGGTGCTTGAAGTACAGAAACCCCTACCTGGCTGTGAGCGAGAGTATGGGGGGTATCGGGTGGGGTTATGGGGTCGGAGAGAAAAGTGGAGGGGTTGGGTGGGAGTGTGGGACTATGAGGAAGGGAGGAGGAGGGGATACCTCTCCATCGAGCTGTGTTACAAACACCTGAGTCCACGGAAAAGGAAACAAACTTATTCCGACGTCTGTACATTTCTAGACTATCTTTGTGGAGCAATTTCAGGAGAGTCAAGCTCTGGTACAGGAACGTTCTGGTTGATTTCCTCTAAGGCTGAATATCTGGCAAATGTACTGGCAAGAATGTTAGTTTGTCCATGGGGGTCATTCACAGTGTTTCCATTTGAGGATTTTATTTGAGGAATGGATGGTGATTTGGTAGTTACTACATTGCAAAATAATCAAAATATTCACATTTGGAAATCACTCTCAAATGTCAGGACCAACTGCCTAGCCCCGGGCTCCTATGCTCCTCATGGGGCAATGTAGGATTGGATGATGGATGGATGGATTAATGACTTAATAGTTTGGCTGCTTGGTTGTGGAGAAAGTTTGATTTGGGGAGATTTATTGCTGCATTTGCATAGTTTCTAGCAATTTTAAAGTGACTGAGGAAATCGGTAGTGCTTCTGTTTTCAAATTAATAGCTATGTGCTACAGACTTATTCTTGGTTGCTCTGGCACAATTGCAGTCAAACCATGATGGAGAATCCAGTGTCTTAGTAAACTGTTTACAGGTATGAAAAATTTCACATCCGCCTGTACTGTCAATAATGTGGGATTAGGAGAAACTGATGCCACTGGAGAAAAAAGACTGCCATAGAATATCAGCAATAATTTCCAACTCCATCCCAGTCTGCCCTATCAAAGTGCCTTCTGGTCATCCTGACTGGTTCAGAATGGGAAGGTTTGGGCCAACTAACGCAAGAGCCTTTGGATGAGACTGTGGTTGGAGGATCCGGTGACGGAGCCACAGTATAATAATGATCTAGGTCATTCGTCAGGAACAGGCCTTGGAGCTAGGAATATGGTCAGAACTGTCTGGTATTCTGGTCGGCTGTTTTACCAGCTGCGTGATTAAACCATTCTGCAAAGAGCTCGTAATCAAGACAAGTATCATCAGTCTTAGCTGAATGCAACAATCATTCTCCATTACGGACCTTCAACTTACCCAACGTGGTAATTTCAATGATAAGGATGTGGTTAAAGTTGGCCAATTGTGTGGCAGTCCTACCCTGCCGGTGGTGGCAACCCAAGGTACTACCACGTTTGCTCCACATTGCATCAACCATTATTATAGAGGGGATGGAACAGAAGGTGTGATGTGTAATGTGCATGCAATGTGGTGTAGACAGTTAAAGGTAGATATTTAAGAGAGTATGCTTTCCTACTCTATGTTAATGAAACACTGGAAAAATTCAGCAAAGGGAGATGGTCAGGAACATATCCTGAGGGCTGGTGAAATAGAAGTCATAGCTCTGCCTTCACCTGCTTGCCATACACCTCGGGAGTAGCAGCCGGTTCAACTGATACTACAGTCTACTCCCTACAAGACAGTAAAACCTTTGGCCACCTATGACTGAAACCATGGTGGGTTAGCACATGCTCTTTCCCTAACCAGGACGTCTCTTAACCCTGCCACCCAAGCGCATTCCCAAAGTTTACACGGTATAATATCTGTTTGTGAGTAAATGGGTTAAGCTACACTTGTAAAGCCTCAACCACCACCACACCTGTGCTAATAGCCCTCAACAGGTGGTCATGGCTCCTGCTCCCACTACTTTACTTGCTTATTTAACTTATCTTGCCACAGGGAACCCATGCGTACTTGTTAATGTAGTTTTGCCAGAGCGTGTACATTTTAATGATGACATGAGGAATAAAACTAAACTGCAGTCTGTGAAAAACGTTGGCGTACTAACCCACCGTGTTCCTTACACGCTTTTGGACAGTCCGTATCGTCTCTGACGCATCATACCACACAGCACTATCAAATACATACAAACATACCAAGACCCCCGCACCTTCGGAGTATTAACCATCAAAGTGAGAAACAGAAAAGACGAAATGTCAGGCAAACTGCTGCCCCCGACTGTATACTCTATTTAATCGTCTATCCATTCATCTCTTCAGCATTTATCCGTTTATTAAATTGCCAACCTATTCATTCCTGTGTCCAATTTTTTATGCAAGGAAAATAGGACCAAAAGCTGGAAGTCCACAAGATTATTTCCTTCAAGCAGGGCCACATTACCAGGTATAGGCAAAATGGGCAACTGCCTACCAGGCCACGGCCTGTCACAGGCCATCCAGACTTCCACAGCGGAATAAATATACACTTTGGGTGTCCAAATAAGGGCCATCACCCATCAGGCCATCAAAAAAAGCCATCATAGGTCAAGCCAAAATTTCACTAGAAATAACGAAAAAAGAGAGATCTATGTGTTGCAGGCCAACCGTCTGCGTTGCCTACCAGACCACAGCAGGGTTAATCCGACCCTGCCTTCAAGAAAGAAAAAGAAAGAAAGAAAAAAAAGCCAAATACAAGATCTGTTCATTTCGAGATGCCTGGAAAATTGTTTAAGAACCTGGAAGTCAAAGGCAGTAGGAAAAACAGAGAAAGATAGTTCAAGAGTTGAGCTCCTGCATGCAGAAAGGACTGGGAGTAACGGTTGCCTTTTGCATTACAGTACTAGACATAAAAAGGATGAGAGTTTGCTGCCAGACGACTGCTATGCACCTGTCGTAGTGGTGGAGGGTGCAGACAGTTCAGAGAGGCAGTAACCATTGAAGTAGTGATGGAAATAGAGATAAGGCTGCAACAGTACGACGATGAGACAGAGGTTGAAGGGAGCCAGTAAGTGGGGGAGAGTTAATGAGACAAAACGCCTTAGACACCACCTTGTTGAGAAGAACTTTGTGTGGGGAGCCTCCCCACCTAAGAGTTGTACTCAAAGCAGGGGTGAATAAAACGTCTTTATAATATGAACAACAAGAACAACAACAGTGTGGGGGTAATGAAATGAAGGCACAGAGTTACTTAGAACACCTAGTCTCTTGCAGGCATATTTTATGTGAGGTATTACGATTTTCTACGATAAATCCCACGAGAATGAACACCCAAGTATATTCAAAGATGATGCACGACTGAACTGGATAGCTCAAAATTAAAAGATACTTTTGTGCAAGATTTTGATGGTGTGGAAGATATGTCACCTGAGATTTTCATGCATTAAAAACAAGATTATTATTACTTCAAACAGAGATATGAGCCACGTCAGACATTAGGTGTGCCATAACCTCATCCCTCATTTGTTGAAGTAACTGCTGCGAAAGACGCTGCGAGAAGTGAATGGAAAGGTCAAGGGTGGAGTCATCAGCAAATGAATGGACAGGGTTAGATGAAAAGATCAGAAGTCCATTGATGAATGGAAAGAAGAGAGTTGATAAATATATGCAGAATGACAAATTTGCAATATACTATCATGATGTTTTACTGCAGAAGAGAGGGGATGATAGGACAAAACCCTGGGGAACACCACTATTGATAGCTCTAGAAGAACGATGACTGACTACAAGAGCACCTACAGAATGACCAGAAAGGAAGCTAAAGATGAAGGCATGTAAATCTTCAAGTAAACTGCTTCATATACAGAACTGAAATAAAAGAGAGGGACAAAACCATTATCCGTTCATTTCACGATGTCAGACAACACTGTTTGTGAAAGAATGGGGGTCACAGCCAGGGGGAACAGTGTAAATAATGTTGCAGAGTTGGCCAGTTGTATGCGTGAACAACTGATAATACCGAAGGACACTTGCACTACATAGATGAACACAAAAAGGCACTGGTAGGTGTGTAAAGCCAAGATGATGATGATGAACAAAATTACTGTGTGAGAAAACGTGGTATGGAAGTTGATATGGCGAAGGAACTGCCTGTAGATCAAGCTGACTGGATGAATTACACACAGAGGAGGACATGACAATAGTTTGGCACCACACTTAGAACTTGATGGTCGGTCAGCAGCCCCTGACAGGTCCATGTGATGTGGAGCTAGAAAGTAAAGAATAAAAATGTACAGAAGGTTGAGCAAGTGAGGAGGAACTCATATTCCAGTGTCTTGAAAAATGTTAAGTTTCCGCTACGTATGTTGTTGGTAGTTCTCCCACTCTGTACTTGAACCTTCCTTGTTCCTCTGCCTTACACACCTCATCCTTAGCCTTAAGCAGGGAAAAATGTTCATGATGAACACAACAACGGCGACGACGACGATCCATCATCATCATCATCATCAATTTTAATCCGACTGTAGGCACCTAAAACTTAATTCTTTCCCAAAGCCCACTAATTATCTCACAAGCAACACATGGCTCCACACACCTTTACATGTCACCCATCTGCATATAAATAAATTTAATAGGTATTCAAATATGTTTATTTTTGTTTGTGTGTGTGTGTGTGTGTGTGTGTGTGTGTGTGTGTGTGTGTGTGTGTGTGTGTGTGTGTGTGTTCTTACCTTTTCTTACCTAATTGTATCTTTACAGGAATGAGTCAAGCTCGTACTGTCCCGTGTCTTAAACCATATTTATCGTACATATCCTCAAATTTGTGAATTGTTTTGGCACACACTATTTCATTCGGTAGTGCATTCCACTGATCAATTGCTCTGTTTGGGAAACTGAATTTCCTCACGTCTTTATCACCTCTCTTCTTATGCAGTTTTTTGCAGTGTCCTCTTGCTGATGCTTCCCCATATGTTAAGTAATCATTTATGTCTATTTTCTCCTTCCCTGATATGCATTTATATAGCATTATCATGTCACCTCTTTTCCTTCTCTCCTGTAGTGATGGTAGATTCAGTTTATTTAGTCTTTCTTCGTAGCTTAGATCCCTTAAGCTTGGTATCCATCTTGTAGCGGCCCTTTGAACTTTTTCAATCGTGTGTGTGTGTGTGTGTGTGTGTGTGTGTGTGTGTGTGTGTGTGTGTGTGTGTGTGTGTGTGTGTGTGTGTGTGTGTGTGTGTGTGTGTGTGTGTGTGTGTGTGTGTGTGTGTGTGTGTGTGTGTGTGTGTGTGTGTGTGTGTGTGTGTGTGTGTGTGTGTGTGTGTGTGTGTGTGTGTGTGTGTGTGTGTGTGTGTGTGTGTGTGTAGTGCCGGTCTCTCCCACGGTCACACATCATCATCATCACACACTATCACATCACATCATCCACCATGACTCTCAAAGCAACACATCACTCACCGTCAATACTATCGCTGTGACACCACCACCACCCCACCACCACCATGAATACAACACTGTCACAATCATAACACCACACCATACAACAACCACCCTAACTCTCTTACACCACACCTACCACTAATCACAACACACCACCATAACCACTGCCATAACTACTACTACAACTGCTGCTACGACGCCATATCCTACCATATCACATCCCACTCTCCCCATTCACTCAACATCAACACTGCACTGAGAGAGAGGCATGATTCAGCAGACAAGCCCTTCTTCCCCCTCTGCATGCTCTACTGCTTCACCACACCCCAGCAGGCAGACAACCACCGTACGCAGAAGGAAGCAGAACAACAGGAAGGTGTACTTCTTGGTAATGATTGTTTTGAGAAGTTTTTGGTCATGGAGGGCGGATTGTTATTATTATAATCTACTTAAACTATTGGTTCGCCTACCTGCTTACCTGTCGGTCGTACTAGTTAACTACCCGCTTACATTCACACCTGCCAACTTACCGTCCTACCTACCTCCGTTTTTTTGATGCCTTAATAGCTGCCCCATAACACACACCTACCTACCTACAGCACTAACTTGCCGATCTACCTATACACCTGCATTATATTCTTCCTACTGACTTACCTACATACTGTACAAGTATACGCCTTAACTCAGGCCTACCTACACCTACCACTGCTCTCTCTGTCTCTCTGTCTGTGTCTGTCTGTCTGTCTGTCTCTCTGAATCTCCTATCTACCTAAGGTGATGTATAGGTTTCAACTTAGCAAAGATCTCTTGTACTGAAAAGTGAATTAAGGCTGTATGTAACCCTTCCAGTGAGATAAGTCTATCCCACGCTGAGTACAATCCCCTGACACTGGCAAGAATAACAGCACTGGCCTGGGAGTCAGTGCGTTGAGTCCTGACCTGCAAAGTACAGTGAGTGATTACATTACCATCAGTCCCGCCAGTACTACTGCTTTTTTTCCTGTTATTACCACACTGTTTTATTCAGCTATGGGAAGGTGTGGTTGTGAAAGCCTTGATATTAACAGGGATGAACTCTGGCATTAGGTTGAGAGAGAGAGAGAAAGAGAGAGAGAGAGAGAGAGAGAGAGAGAGAGAGAGAGAGAGAGAGACATAGATAATGTACATAACATATACATATATAATGTATATACCGTATATATATACATAAATACTCATAGATCAATCGGTAGACAGGCAGCCTGCAGTCCTACAGGACCCAGGTTCAAATCCTCGTTGGGGCAGGGAACAGTTTAAGGATTTGAATTTCATCAAATCCGACTTTACTGATCTACCAGAAGACCCGCCGACATGTAAAAATACCCCCGCTAATACTAATACACCAGTCCTGTATGAAACAGCCCTAGCATGTATTCAGTATGGACGGTGGGTGTTAGAGCCGAAGTGGTGGCATGTAGAGGTGTATAATATATAGGAGGACTACTGGGCCTTGAGAGCAGGCTGTGAAGCCTATGCCCAGAGTCGGACACATTAAAAAAAAAAAAAAAAAAAAAAAAAAAAAAAAAAAAGAGAGAGAGAGAGAGAGAGAGAGAGAGAGATCTAATCTGTACATCTAACCCTATCCACTCGTACGCTGATGTTTCCACCCTTCACCTTTCCATTCGGTATCCGCAACGTCCATCTCCGCAGTTACTTGAACAAACAAGGGATGAGGCTGTGGCACACCTAAAGTCTGACTTAGTTCGTATCTCTGACGGGTAAAAAAGTCTTGTTTTTAATGCATCAAAGACTCAGTTTTTACACCTATCAACCTCTCAAAATCTTCCACAGGTATACCCACTAATGTTGAATAATATCCAGCTTAATCCTGCATCATCCTTGAACATGCCTGGGGTTTCATTCACTCGGGACTTATCTTGGAAAGATCATATTGCATCTCTTGTAAAATCTGCTTCCAAGAGCTTAGGTGTGCTAAGCCGACTCCGTGCCTTCGTTACCCCTGCACAGCTGTTGACTTTATACACGGGTTTTATTCGCCCCCGTTTAGGGTACAACGCATGTGTGGGGAGGCTCCCCACGAACAGCTCTTATCAATAGGATGGAGTCAAAGGCTTCTCGTCTCATCAACTCTTCTCCTCTTACTGGCTTCCTTCAACCTCTGTCTCTCTGCCGCACTGTTACCTCTTTACCATTGCTACTTCAATGGTCACTGCTCCTCTGAACTGTCTGCTTGCATCCCTCCACCTCTATGACGGGTGCAACAAACTCTCATCCCTTTTCTCTCCAACTCTCTACTGCAAGAGCTAACCGTTACTCCAACTCCTTCATTTATGCAACGGGTCAACTCTGGAACTGTCTCCCTCTGTCTATTTCCTACTTCCTATGATCTCCAGTCTTTCCAAAGCAGTGTGTCCAGGCATTTCGAAACGAACGGATCTTGAATTTGGCTCTCTTTTGTAGTTTTTCTTTTTTTTTTTTGGAAGCACCCGTTTTGCGGGCTCAGCCTTTGGTTTTTTCTTCCTTGCAGAAAAAGATAGATAGATAGATATAATTATACAGATAGATAGATTGACAGATAGATATAGATAGACAGATATAGATGGATGGATAGATACCTTACCGGATGCATGTGGGTTAATATTGTTGCGTCTGTAATTTAGTTAATATGAACATTGCATCACTAACACCCCCGGCAATATTAACGCATTCACCATCAGCCTGTCTTTGTTTTATTCCTGCCACCAAATGACCACTGAATTTAGCTAAGGAAATACTTTTCCTACAGAAAAACATACACACAGTCTTCAATAACCCCTTCATCACCTGGAGGTTCTCAATTAAAGAAAAAAGATGATGTAAAAAGAATGAACTAAACAAAACCGTGCTCATCGTGAAGTGGTTCCCGTACCCAACGCACATAAACTCATGCAGAACAGGTGTTGTGATTTGAGAATATCCATACAAACCCATGTTGAAGCACCTGTGCCGTGACGGTGATTAAGATGTGAAAATGTTACACTCTGCACACCCGTACCGCGGCGACGTTGCCGGTGGTGGTGGCGACGGTGACGGTGGTGGTGGCAACGATCATGAATAATAATGATCTTACTGATATCAATGATGACCAGGTGACAACAACAACGTGATAAAAAGGACAATGATGACGGCAATGATGATGAAAACTAGCAAGATGGTAAGGACAACGATGACAATAATGATGAAGGCGAGGTCAATGTAAGTCTGAGATGATAATGACACAGAAAATCGCCTCATTCCATAAACTATGCAGGTGTGAGAACAGACTGTTGCCTGTGCTAGTGAAGGCAACACCTGCCTCACACCTGAACACTCCAGAAATAGCACCTCTCTAACGCTAACACCCCAGAAGTCAAAGTTAAGTACACCTCATTCCTCGAGTTATGACGCGAATAGTATTGGTACTACAACGACGATGATGGCAGTAATAATAAAACTGAAACTGTAGCAGCAGCAGCAGCAACAACAACAACAACAACAGCAGCAACAACAACAGCAGCAGCAGCAGTAGCAACAGAAGCGGCGGCGGCGGCGACGGCAGCAGCAGCAGTAGTAGTAGTAGTAGTAATAGTAGTTGCTGTTGTTGTTGTAAATTTATAGTAACAGTTGTGGCCGTAGTGTTGGTAATGTTTGTCGGCACAGTAATAGGTAAACCACCATTCTTCGTCTGGAATGGGCTTTGCTTCATTAGCCATAGACACCTCACCACAAAGACATAACACAGGCTGTTCCAAAGAAGACATGGCTGTTATATCTGACATGCAACTTACCATGACATTACAATGACGTTGTAAATGACATGTCAGTTCATATGACACTCTCACCCCCCCCCCCACAGAACCAGTCCATCATTCAACCCACCAATCAATTACAAATGCATCTACCCAACGACACACCAATTTAATTAAACGGAACAACCATCCAGTCAGCCATTTAATCAACCAACCACCCTTTCAACAAATCTTACCATCCATCCAACTCACCAACCACCCATCCACTCATTCACTCCTCCAACCAACCACCCAACTAGCCATCCGCCCACCTCTGCATTCCAGCAACCTGCCAATCAACCAACTAACCATCCAATCGTTCACTCAAACTACCAGTCAATCTACCAACAAGCACCAAGCTCCCCAGTCTTCGCTCTATGTCCCCAACAGAGGAATCTAGTGTTGGTGTGATAAAGCGTGTGCACTACTGGACAGCTTGGGGATGTAAGGATGTGAAAAGACACTATTTTGTGTTGTTATTATGCTACAATAGTTGGCAACACTGTAACACTTGTACAACGCCTGGTCATACGGCGGGATTACTACACTTTCCTCTGTTGACAAATACAAAAACCGAGACTTTTTAGGACTGTTCATCCATCCATCCATCATCTAATCCTACGTTGCCCCATGAGAACCGTAGGAGCCCGGGACTAGGAATGTTGGTCCTGGCATTTATGATAAGAGGGACCAGCCTCACTCATCCCTGAGTGACATTACGTGAGCAATAAATCCCAACCACCCCATGGATATAAACCTTCACCGGCTCAATCCGACTGGAGCACCTTTATTACCCACTAAACCATCAGGAGCCAAAATTTGGTTATATGGTTACCACCCAGCGTAGTACATGGTTTCCTGGTGTACACGAAACCATTTGGCTTGTCACTCAGTGCAGAGTTACCCACAGGCAGAAGGAAGAGGAAAGAATGAAGGAAAGAAAGACACAAGAGGGAATGTAAAGTCACCCGCAGGCAGAAGAAAGAGGAAAGAATGAAGGAAAGAAGGAAAGAATGAAGGAAAGAAGGACAGAAGAGGATGGATGGAAAGAAGGATGGAGGAGAGGAAAGGGCAGACACCCGAGAGCAGCACTACATCAAGTGAGTGGATGGTGAGTGCCCCCACCTACCACATTTAGGACTGTTACATATATTAAATAATGTTGTACGAAAAACACCACACAGCTGCAAACATCACTTCACCACACCAAACCATCACCACACTTCCCCTTCCATTGTCAACCACCTCAACACTTCCAACATCATCGGCATTCCTCTATAACTAACTTTCCATTAAGGTGGAGAGAGTCCGCATCCCTCGCGCAAAGCACGCACGCACGCACGCACGCACACACACACACACACACACACACACACACACACACACACACACACACACACACATTGGGGGAGGCGGTGGCTCAATCGGTAGAGAGTTGGCCTGCAGTCCTAATGGACCCGGGTTCAAATCCCGGCTGGGGCAGGGAACAGTTTAAGGATTTGAATTTCATAAAAATCAGACTTTACTGATCTACCAGAAGACCCGCCGACATGTCGTAAAAATACCCCCGCTAATACCAATACACCAGTCATGTATGAGACAGCCCTAGCATGTATTCAGTATGGACGGTAGGTGTTAGCGCCGAAGTGGTGACATGTAGAGGTGTGCGGTACGCAGGAGGACTACTGGGCCTTGAAGGCAGGCTGTGAAGCCTATGCCTAGAGTCGGTCACATAAACACACACACACACACAAACACACACACACACACACAAATTCATCAGACCAACCCTGGAATATGCATCAGTAGTCTGGAATCCTGATTTCAAGAAACACATGAATAAGATTGAAAAAGTTCAAAGGGCCGCTACAAGCTGGGTACCAAGCTTAAGACTAGAAAAACTGAATCTGCCAACACTACAGGAGGGAAGGAAAAGAGGAGACATGATTATGATATATAAATGTGTCTCAGGGAAAGAGAAAATAGACATAAATGAATATATAACCTATGGGGAAGCATCAGCAATAGGACACTGCAAAAAACTGCATAAAAAGAGATGTGATAAAGACGTAAGGAAATTCAGTTTCCCAAATAGGGCAATAGATCAGTGGAATTTACTACCGAATGAAACAGTGTGTGCCAAATCAATTCATAAATTTAAGGATATGTGTGATAAAAATGATTTAATACACGGGACACTACGAGCATGACTCATTCCTGTTAAGATACAATTAGACAGATAAGTACACACACACACACACACACACACACACACACGCACGGACGCGCACACACACACACACACACACACACACACACACACACACACACACACACACACACACGGACGCACGCACGCACACACACACACACACACACACACACACACACACACACACACACACACACACACACACACACACACACACACACACACACACACACACACACACACACACACACACACACACACACACACACACGCACGCGCGCGCGCGCGCATTAAAAATGAAGCACGGCTCTATTAATTTTACTGGTCAATCCATCCCTGAAAACTATCGGTCCCAGCCAGAGGTTCAAGTATCCATCTTACCGTGCTGCACCTGAACTGATTAGTTCCGTCACACCCGCGGGGTTCAACAATTCCACCAACAGTCAAACAAAAGAGGGATGCGAACCTTTTCAAAAACATGCACATCATCATATCAATTCTGAAGCTTCCTTAACTTCCATAATCTTCTTTCGAACATGTTTAACTCTCACAGGCTGAACGACTCCCTCTCAGTTGAATATAATCGTCAGGGGATATCTGCAACAACCTAGATTATAAAAGTGTTTTCTTGTATGACAGCGTTAATGGCGATAGTATTACTCTGTATGGCTCACTTTCATCGTCATAAAAACGTCTGGTGATAGGCACAATACATCACCAGAGTTGTCCTAAAATTTTGAGGCTTACATTACCATATCAAGCCATCAGTGAAGGAAGGCCTTCCATGTCTCCCCTTACTCTCCAACTAAAGCCACATGTTCTCTCTCTCCACGTAACTATACCAGTTAAACACAATTTCTTCTTGCCCTTTGATAACCAGATTTTCTTAAAGCACATCTTCCACAACTCGATTCTTACCCTATCCAACCTGCGCATCCCACACACCTACCGTACAATACATACAGTACATACTTCCGCCTATACAAGGACACCCTTTCAACTTTTTTCTGGGTACTTTCGAGCGATTTAATATAGTGCAAGGACCTCTCTGTCAAATTACAACCAGGTTGTTCTCAACCTTTCCACTACAAACATTTTGTATTTCATTCTTGCTACCACCAGATCAGGAAGGATCTATCATAGTGAAGTGGTTAACAGTCCAATTCCCGTTCAACTGACTCTAAATTTTTACATTCATATCATATCAAGGTTTCACGTCCATGCCTTAACCTCTTCACTACGATGTCGTCTTGTTATGCAGGCTACCACCAATGATATTATTTAATTTTGGAAAGACAGTTAAGAGTGTAACTGAAGACAACATTTATTCCTCCCTCCAGTTCAGAAAGTCTCCTGTCTGCGGAATCAAAGAGTCTGCAGATAGCCAGAGTAAAAAACACAGAAGCGCTGGTGCTGAGGGAGGTACTGTGCTCACTGACTCACGCAGTCCTCCTGTGTGCTCTGTTGCCTGTTATGTTTCCTACCATACATTGTACACATCACCACCACACATCCTGCAACACACACACACACACACACACACACACACACACACAGTACTTCCCCTCCAGTCACACACGCTAAACCAGAACACACCACACCATTCCTAATACAAATTACACCATACAATACCACACCACACCACACCACAAAACCCACCACACTGCGCTATACCACGCCACACCATATCACAACACCCCTACCACACCACACCACATCACACGACCACACCACTCCTACCACACCACACCACATCACACGACCACAACACCCCTACCACACCACAGCACATCACACAACCACAACACCCCTACCACATAACACATCACACGACCACAACATCCCTACCACACCACACGACCACAACACCCCTGCCACACCACACATCACACTACCACAGCACCCCTACCACAGCACGTCACACATCGCACCACCTGCACCTTACCTCCCCTATCAAGCGGGGCCTAAAAATAGCGAGAAAGGGAGGAAAGAAAAAAAAAGACATGAGGCTTGCCAATGGTCCCTCATCCTTCACTCCCTCCCCGCTCACAACCACCTTTCCTCCGTTTATCTATCTACCTGCAGTATATCTACCTGTCTATCTACCTATGTACATACTTGTATATATTTACACACACACACACACATGTATTACACATATATATCGCTACCACCATCCAATTATTTTCAGGTTAGGAGAAACTTATACAACAAGGGGCGTTAATGCAGCCTCTGTACTCCATGTACTGTTTGAGTGCTTTAAGAAAACTGTCTGGCAGCAGCAGGACTACAAGACCACTCACGCCATCAAATTGAACTGGTTAAGCCCTTCAACCCGATGACGTCATTGATCAACTTAAGACATGTTTTACACTGAAGGGATTAATGGCGGCTGCATCTACCCTCTCCTGACGGTACCATTTATTCTAAACTAAATATAATCGTCTGAAGGTAGGAAAAAACCCTACGTTATGGAGGTGAAGTTATTAATATTTCATCTGGTTCTTTGTAGCGGTTTTCCTCCACCTGGCATGACCTTCACTATTAGTCATTAGAACACGTAACACTTACCACCAAACCACTATATCACTAATACTGCATGGAGATACTGTTCACAGGCCAGACATCTACTATACTACTGACGCTGTGTGTGTGTGTGTGTGTGTGTGTGTGTGTGTGTGTGTGTGTGTGTGTGTGTGTGTGTGTGTGTGTGTGTGTGTGTGTGTGTGTGTGTGTGTGTGTGTGTGTGTGTGTGTGTGTGTGTGTGTGTGTGTGTGTGTGTGTGTGTGTGTGTGTGTGTGTGTGTGTGTGTGTGTGTGTGTGTGTGTGTGTGTGTGTGTGTGTGTGTGTGTGTGTGTGTGTGTGTGTGTGTGTGTGTGTGTGTGTGTGTGTGTGTGTGTGTGTGTGTGTGTGTGTGTGTGTGTGTGTGTGTGTGTGTGTGTGTGTGTGTGTGTGTGTGTGTGTGTGTGTGTGTGTGTGTGTGTGTGTGTGTGTGTGTGTGTGTGTGTGTGTGTGTGTGTGTGTGTGTGTGTGTGTGTGTGTGTGTGTGTGTGTGTGTGTGTGTGTGTGTGTGTGTGTGTGTGTGTGTGTGTGTGTGTGTGTGTGTATGTGTGTGTGTGTGTGTGTGTGTGTGTCTATGTGTGTGTGTGTGTGTGTGTGTGTGTGTGTGTGTGTGTGTGTGTGTGTGTGTGTGTGTGTGTGTGTGTGTGTGTGTGTGTGTGTGTGTGTGTGTGTGTGTGCAGGTATCCGTATGTCACAACACTCCGAACCCCTAACAACAAATTTGTATAGACACTACACACGCAGTCACTTGGCCCCAACAGCTGACACTCCAAGCTTGGTTCAGACTGATGCCCTCTGATGGGGTGCTTTGGCCGCTATCCCCCTCCCCCCCACCACCGAGGGCAAACTACCAACCAACGCAGCGAGCCAGTGTGTATCTATTCACCTACCTGCATACCGGTCTATCTGTCTATAATACATTTATCTGTCGATCTATCTATCCAGTACCGAATTTTGTTAGGGACAACCTCGAAAAAAAATATTAACAGGCATTTCTCTCACTACTCAATAACAACCCCTGTTCCCTGGACACATGATGCTCCCTTGCATACCCTCCTATCACATCTATCAACAAGTTCTTGGTCTTCCTTGCCTCCTCCTCACAACCGCTCCTCTCCTTCCTTACCTATCGGAACACTGAGGAATCCAGTAGAAGCTCAGGCAAGCAACATAAAAGAACAAATACAATGCATCGCACACCACCGCAAGGGGCAGAACTATGACACACGGGACTAATTACACACAAGATGAAGTCGTCTGCCCTGATGAAACGTGGGAGTCGGCGCTGCTCGCAATGTACTCAGCTTGAGGAACCTGCTCTAATTCCCCGGAATCAGTTTGAATCGATTTGTCTTGGCCTCTATTACCTTTATGCAAAATTCTATGAGTTTCTGAAAAATAACACTTTACCTTATTCCCATGTAACAATGAAAACTTGAACTATTGGTGGGCGATTTCCTACAACACAAGACGAAAATATCGGAGAAAGGGAAGTATTACAGAGGCGTAAATAACCAGTGAGTGATACACTGTGCTGGCCAACGCTGCGGCCAGTATTCCTTACTGTGAGTTATGGCAGCTCCCTGGTGCCTCTTCCTAACTTACCTCGTATTTATTTTGGGATACGCCTGACTTATAGCCCCTTGAACATTATTCATTCACAGTTTGTCCATATTTCATTGATTTAAGTAACACAGAAAAGATTAAGGTGCAATACGCATAAAACATCGCTTAGCAAGAGGTGTTAAGCAGCGTCCTTAACCCACCATGATAGGACCCGTATTGCAGGGTGAGAGCGGGAAATCATCGTCATCATCATCAGCATGACTTACTTTTTCCACCTTAGCATAAGATGAGGGAGGATCCATAAACAAGGAGAGAGAGAGAGAGAGCACCTGTGTGTGTGACGCAGGAACATCACTGGCAGTGCTGTGGCCCACACACACACACACACACACACACACACACACACATCATTCACGCCCTGCTGCTCTGCCTCCCGTCACACATGCAGGACCATCTGCAAAGTTTCTTTTCTTTTTATTCCTTCGCCTCACATTCCCTTCCAGAAAGACTGAAAATGCCTTAGAATGTTAGGGAAAAAACTGGACGACAAAACATTACCAAAGGGAAAACATTGCAGTCTGGTATTATACTACCCAGCAAATATTGCACACGAAGTTACTGAACAGAAAATATTGGAACGCAGCAAAAATACTGCCAAACGGAATATACTGCCAAAAAATGCCGAGAATACTGTAAAAGTACTGCAGACAAAAACTATAGCGAAAATATAACAAAAGTCATAATACCCAAAATGTTGCAAAGTGAAGTTCCTGCACGACGAAATATTTCAAAACAGCGTACTGCTCTTAAAAAAAAAAAAAAAAAAAAAATATATATATATATATATATATATATATATATATATATATATATATATATATATATATATATATATATATATATATATATATATATTACACGAAAAAAATTTGGAAAGACGAGAGAACATTGCAAAAACGCTAGAAATATTGCCGTACATGGGGACCTGCTCCATCACACTGAGAGAGAGAAACCCTCCATGTTTTCACCATCATCATCATCCCTACAAAAACGTCGTACCGTATCCTGGAAGCCATCTCTCACACTCGCAAGTCGCTTATATATATATATATATATATATATATATATATATATATATATATACAGTGGAGTTTCTTTTATCCGAAATTCTTTTAACCGTAATATGCCATTAATCGTGTTTTACTAAAACGTTCTCATTTCGATTAACCGCAAAAATCTGAAATCTCTCAGAAACTTGCAACATGGCGGGCTTGTTTGGCGCCACTAGCGTTAGTTTACGGTTGCTCTGC
Organism: Coenobita brevimanus; assembly: GCF_032717465.1. NCBI lineage: Eukaryota > Metazoa > Arthropoda > Malacostraca > Decapoda > Coenobitidae > Coenobita > Coenobita brevimanus. Next base: position 24,812,374 of record NC_137063.1, on the reverse strand, counting down.
TAGTCACTAGGGCGAACGTTATTTGAGTGAAGATTTATTTAAGTTGACAGTTTATATTACAGTTACAAAAGCGCAGTTACATACGTAGTTACTACAGTGTATTAAGTGTTTTGGTGATGGTTGAGTGGCTTTTGGGGTGCTGGTGGTGGTGGTGGGCTAGACGTCGCCAGGAATGGGTGATGGGGGAGTACAATACTGCTCCCTTGTATGCTACGTATTATTACAGTATCTTTTATCCGAAAAAATCGATTAAACGAAACTTTGAAAGTCCCATGTGTTTTGGATAAAAGAGACTGCACTGTATATATATATATATATATATATATATATATATATATATATATATATATATATATATATATATATATATATATATATATATATATATATATATATATATATATATATATATATATATATATATATATATATATATATATATATATATATATACAGTATATATATATATATATATATATATATATATATATATATATACAGTATATATATATATATATATATATATATATATATATATATATATATACAGTATATATATATATATATATATATATATATATATATATATATATATATATATACATATATATATATATATATATATATATATATATATATATATATATATATATATATATATATATATATATACATACACACACATAACCCATTCACCTGGTGCCAAACTGGGAGGACACACACACACACACACACACACACACACACACACACACACACACACACACACACACTGGCACCTGCACCTGGATATTCCCACCACTTACATAAAACTAATTCATATCGCTCGACTTGAGTGGATTTTAACTCTTAATGATGCCTGAAAGAGTGTGTGTGTGTGTGTGTGTGTGTGTGTGTGTGTGTGTGTGTGTGTGTGTGTGTGTGTGTGTGTGTGTGTGTGTGTGTGTGTGTGTGTGTGTGTGTGTGTGTGTGTGTGTGTGTGTGTGTGTGTGTGTGTGTGTGTGTGTGTGTGTGTGTGTGTGTGTGTGCGCGCCCAAAACTATACAACACACCCAACTGTGCCCTTTACTAAACCTGCACTGTTACGGGGTAATTTGTGTATGTGAAGGTGCGTCTCCTAAACCTACAGTAATAGACCAACAGCCGTCAGTGTTGGTATATACACAGAGACAATTATTCAGTAAATGTTTCACTTCGTGTACACTTCGCATGTCCGTCACTTACGTCTCTAATTTATCATATCAAATAGTATCATCAATGGGTGAGGCAACCCACAAAGCTCTCTTGGCCTGGCAATATTAGCCAGCAGATGAATGTGTGAAGTGCAAATGGTGAAATAAAGCAGGCTACCTTTAGCCCCAAGTGTAACACGGTGGGCCTTGTAATGAACATGAGTTTGTTATTATTACCTTCCTGATGCTACTGTAGTCAAAGACAAAAGTCGTGTCCCGGTTTTGTCCGGAGATCAAGTTAGTGTAACACGTGAGACATTATGAGATCTCCACCGCTGTTACTTATTCGTGACTGGTTAGTCTGACCTTCCTCAAGCCTCGTATCTGCCGCTGATGAGATGACTGTATAAATGAACCCAGGAAATTCCGAAGCCTTAACATCCATTTGCGAGTACTGCTGCGTCCGAGTCGAAATGTGAACCATATTCGATAAGGGGATAAGTGCCTGGGCCGGCCGTTACATGTTACGAAAAGTCAGGCAAACCTAGTACAGTATATACCTTGGTATGGACTGGGAAAAACAGCATGTGTCCAACTACAGGGAGGTTGAGAGAGAGGACATGATATACCATTATTTAGAAAGAAAGAATCCTTTATAGTTTAAATATTCGATGTAAGCAGAACTGTAGAAAGGTGGGTTAGGCGCTTTCGGGAGGAAGGCACAGCGGACTGCAGTCATAGTTCAGGTCGCCCTAGTGTTACCACACCAATACAGGACCAGGAAATAATTACAACGATGGAAGGTAGCATCTGTCAGCAGTGCTATTCCGTAAGAGACGAACTGAACCTAGAATGTAACACACGAATAGTTGTGCGTAGACTACGGTCTTCAGACTTATGTGTTCGAACTCCAGCCTGTGGGATTCATTTCGCCACTCACAACGAAGCATTCGATTATCATTAGGCTATACACTAACTCTATCCGCATGTCACAACGTTGTTTGGTGAAAGACAATGATAACCACAGCTTAGAATTACCAACTTAAGCTAAGCAGATGTTAAATTAATAAAGATGTAGAACCAAAATTCGGGAATGTCTTTAGCTAACTGAATCAGAATGTTTGTAACATGGTATTAAAAAAGAAAGCTGATGAGAATTCATATATATATATATATACATATATATATATATTTCAGGGTGATTACACTGAGTGACAAGCCAAATGATTTCCTGTAAACCAGGAAACTATTTAATACGCTGGGTGGTAACCTTACAACCAACCAAGTGTTCCCTACGTGTCAACAAGTGTTTTGATGGAGGGTTAGTGCCCCTCCCCGGAAAACAAGTAACTAAAAATGTAAACAAGATGCCTCGGAGAAGGACGTACACAAAGTAAAAAAAAGTATCGCGCAGGAGGGGTTCGATGATATCCGATATGATCAATACAGCTTGTGTTGTACCTGGAAAATTAATTGACTATCATCTGAATATGCATCCAGTAACAATATCAGCCATAAATTGTCCCATGAAACCTATCTCTTGACATACTTATGTAAGCATCTTTGACAACAAGGGGGGAATATCATCAAATATTTCTAGAGTCCATCGTCCGTGGCGTCAAATTGTTTCGGGTCAAATGTGCACCGACACTTTTTTTACCTTGTGTACCAACAGGTGAAGACCACGGACCGAACAAAGGACATGGTACGGATTGCAACATGGAATGTAAGGGCTGCGACTAACGACGTGAAGGAGATTATCCAGGTGCTTGAGGGTGCAGATGTGGATATATGTGGATTACCTGATACTAAATGGTGAGGTGAGAGTGTGAGCCAGTGGGAGTATGGATCGGGTATATGCACAGGAGTAGGTGAGAATAAGAGGACAAAAGAGGAAGTATGTATCATCATGTGCAAGAGATGGAACAGTTGGTTCAAGGATTGTGTGGGCAAGATTGAAAGTGCAAATACAAACATGGGCAATTGTATGTATGTCTACACCAACGCAAGATCATACAAGCAGAATGAAAGAAGAGTTCTGGGCAAAAGTGGAAGACTGCATGGAAAAGTTTGACAGGAATGAGAGAGTGTTTTTGACTGGAGATATGAATGGAAAAGTAAGGAATGTGAAGGTGCATGGTGCAGTTGGTGAGTGGGGTGTGCCTACAGAAGTGGAAAAGAATCTCAGTGCTCTAGTGGATATCTGCGCAGGGAGGGGGGGTTGGTGATAGCCAATACCCTCTGTAGACACAAAATGACACACAGGTAGACGTGGTGAGTGATGAGAAGGGTGGGTGGTGGACTGAATGAACGGAGGGCAATGACTGATCGTGTGTGTGGATGACAGAATGAGAAGGTATGTAATGGATGCAACAGCATACAGAGGATGGGGAAGTGGTGAAAGTCAAAGTTCACGTGCAATGGATGAATAGATGGTGGGAAGGACAGAAGGAAGTAGTCCATACACGTAGGGTAGAAAGGTTGCAAGAGGATGGAAAAAAAAAAAAAGGCAGAATATAAGTAAGAAGTAGGGCTGCAATTAGATTTCGATCAGATGGGGGAGGAGGAAGGTGTGAGCAAAATATTCACAGAAGAAATCAGTGCTGCATGTGGGGTGGGGTGTGGGCTGAAGAAAAGACAAAAGGGAGTGGAGGACACAGCACGGTGGAATGAAGAGGTGAGACAAGCTGCGGCACAAAAGAAGACAGCATATAGTGAGTGGATGGGATGCAGACGTATGGAGGAAGCTGAGAGACAGAAGAGGGAGGTATATATGGGTAGAGAGAGAGAGAGAGAGATGAAAAGATTAGTAAGAGAGAATAAGATGAGAGCGGATGAAGAATTCGGAAAAATCTGAGTGTAAAATGGAGGGAATGTAAGAAAATGTTTTGGAAAGAGTTAAGAGAGTTAGACATGGTGATAAAGAAGTTAGTAGGGGAGTGAAAGATAAGAATGGTAGATTGATAGTTGAGAAGGGAGAAAAAATGATTAGCTAGAGAGGACACATTAAGGAACTGTAAAACACAGAGAATGAAAGTGATGCGAGTATGAGGAATGGCTGGGAGAAGCAGGGTGCTATGAAGGGAGGAAGAGGTCAGTTGTATGGAAGTAGTGGAAGTAATTAAGAACGTCAAAACGGGGAAAGCCCCAGGAATTGATGGAGTGTGTGTTGAAATGCTGAAGCATGAGGGAGAGATAGTAGTAGAATGGATATGGAAGACGTGCAGATTGGCCTGGGAGGAAAGTAAAGTCCTTGAGGATTGGAAGTCAGGTATAATCATTCCCCTGTACAAATGAAAAGGGGAAAAAGATACGTGTGGTACTCATAGGGGCATTTTCTTCTGAGTGTAATACGAAAACTATATGGTAAGATACTTACTGACAGAGTTAGGGAAATAACAGGAATTAGTTGGAGAAGAACTGGGAGGTTTGGGGAAGGGAAGAGGTTGTGTAAATCAGATATTCGTCCTTAGATCTTTAGTGGAAATGTTTCTAGAAATGGGAAAGAAGTTGTATGTGGCCTTCATCGATTTGGAGAAAGAATATGACAGAGTGGATAGACATGGAATGTGGAAAGTATTACGAATACATGGAGTAAATAGGAAGCTGTTGAATGCCGTGAAGAGTATGTATGAGGGTGCTACGGCTGCAGTGCGTGTGGATAGTGAAACGAGTGAATTTTTCTATCTGAATGTTGGACTGAAACAGGGATGTGTCATGTCTCCATGGCTGTTCAATCTGTATATGGATGGGGTTATAAAAGAGATACAAAGTAGGACAGTGGATGCTGGAGCGGCCCTAATGAGAGAGGGCAGTGTTTGGAAACTCCCTGTACTGTTGTTTGCAGATGATACTGTGTCGTTAGGTTAAGACGAAGGGGAACTGCAAGGCTTTGTGAATGAGTCTGGGAAAATGAGTTCGAAATAGAGTCTAAAGGTGAATGTAGGGAAGAGTAAAGTTATAGTTCGTGAGAAATAAAGTCACTGAAAGTACAGTGAGGTTGGATGATGAGTACATTTATGTACTTGGGTAGTGTGATGAATAAGGATGGGAGTTTGGAGGATGAAGTGCTTGAAAGGTACAACAAGGAAGAAAGGTTGCTGATTCTTTGAAAGCAGTGATAAGAAACAGGGAAGTGAACATGGAAGTATAACAAAAAACGTAGCTGCATGCTGGTATTGTGATACCAACTCTAACGTATGGAAGTGAATCTCGGACCTTGCTGGAAAGACAAGTCAAGAGAAGGAGCAGTGGAAATGAGTTATGTGAGAGGAGCCTGTGAAGTTACAAGGAGAGAGACTCTGACAAATGAGGAAGTGAAAAGGCGTTGTGGTGTGGATTTGGATGTGACAGAATGCGTTAGGAGAAATACAGTGAGGTGGTTTGGACATGTGGAAAGGATGGAGAGTGAGAGACTGACGAGGAGAATGAATGTAAGTAAGGTGGAGGGAGGGAGAAGGAGGATAGGCCGAGGATGAGACTGATGGATGGAATGGAGAGGTGTATGTGAGGGGGGGGTGTGAGCTGGTGGGAGGGCAGTGAAATGGCAGGGGACAGGGCGACATGGAGGCGATTTGTTTGTGGCCACCACTTACGGGATTAAGGCGTCTGGCAATATATATATATATATATATATATATATATATATATATATATATATATATATATATATAATAAATCACCAAGATGTGTAAGGAAGGCTGGTATGGCACTCAGAATACGTCCGTATCATAGGGGCTGGACCTTAAATAGCGCTGCACAAGTAACTCGCCTGATGATATGGGTACGGCTTAGCCTGCTGGTGCCGGCGTGACTGTGGCTGTGGAAGTTAGAAATGAATAAGTGTTACAGGGTAGACCCTGGTAACACTAAGTCGTCCCCACAACACACAAGATATCGATCAGTGGAGTGGACGAGGACTTACATATGAATCACCGTGTCCAGTAGGTTAAGTTAGTCATCACCTTCAAACTACAGCGACAACAGGCATGTAACTTGCCTCATACACCATATGTATACTTCTAAGTGAATAAAACCTATTAATATTTTGGGCTGGTGAGTGGCAAGGATCATATGTGCAGAATGACGTATGGTATGTTACTGCACTGACTGCCGCTACACTACCGTGTCACTAACATGACGTACAGCTGGTTTTATTCTTGCTACGTCCACATCGTTAAATTCAGCTCTGGGGAAACCACTACCAGATGGTTCCTAAAAACTGAGTACAATTACCTGGTAGTAGCAGGAATAAAATTATAAGCAGGTCATCCAACTGAAGGGGTTAACCAAGTAGGACGTTCTTGACCTTTTGACTGAGCATTGACAGGGTGTAGCGGTGATGGTATGGCAGTGGGTGCAGATGGGGTAGTGACGATGAAGGGGGTGGTAGTGATGACGGGAGTTGTAATGTTACTGCTAGTACTGATGGACATATGTCAAAAACTGCAACTCTCTTGTTCTGCTACGCTGGCTAGTAATTACTGCCTTCCCATCGATGCCTGTCTGTTCGTCTGTATCATTTACTTATGCTACACACACACACACACACACACACATATATATATATATATATATATATATATATATATATATATATATATATATTATTTGTATCTTCTCACTTACCTACAAATCCATGTATCTGCTCGTCTGTTCATGCATGTAGGGTACAAACTGGCCAACTGTTACACTGCATGTACTGTACTGGTACTTCCCCCTCCGGCCATGACCTGAAGTTTCTCCTCACACACCCTATCAAAAGGCACCATTTATGAGTAAATTACCACAGCCTCTCACCAGCAGAGTGATAGGTGAAAAAGAGAACTATTAGGTGAACCGCAGCCCCTAAGTGTACAGATAATGGCCTTATCAATTTTTAGGCTGCCTACCAAACTACTGGCCAAGGTGGCATCTTGTGAGCTGACCTGAACAAAAAGTCCCACACATATCCCAACTCATTAACGACCCCTCCTACCACCACACACCACCTTCCCTCCTGCACGATATCGCTACAGTTTCTATTATTATTATTATTATATTACTGTTGTTGTCCATCCTGAACTTTTTCCACAAGCAAGAGGTGATCATCATCATCATCATCATTAATATCACCAATCATCATCACCAGTCACGATCATCATCATCGTTCTGGTAGTGGTTGCTGTTGTTGCTGCTGCCATTATTATAACCCTTGTCAATCTCCATCATACCATTTTCCTACTCACTCATACACGGGGTGAGTTAATACACAGGCACTGAGCTACACACGGTACTGAGAGCCACTGCACTGAGAAGAGATGGCCTTGCAGTAAGATACGCGACACAGGTCCTGCAGCCAATTATCACACCCAACCAATCAGCAGTGAAATGCGTGTTACTTTAGAGGCCTTACTATTCTCTCTGCCGCAGTGACGGTATCAGCGGTGAAATACATGCTATAATACTACCACAAGCACTGAAATTATCCACTATAACAAAAGGGAGTAAAAAACATTAAGGAGTCACAGTGTTAGATGCCACACCGCCACCAAAATCACACCTAGTCACTACACCCTACTGCTGTGAAAATTATGGAAGAATGGTGTGTAATGTGTGTCACTGTTTTCCAAAAGTCGACTACGTACACATATAAGCTATACCTCCAAAAGCGCTGATATTACACACTACACCAAACAGCAGCGGTATTTTGGAGGACAGCACAGTGTAAAGCGCTGAAGCACTGCCCAAAGCACTGCACTTCGCCACAACACTCCCCACCAGTGAAGCTGATGATGGGAAACACGGTATAAGGCACATGGTTGGCTGCATGGGTCGACCACCTACAAATGTATCCTGCGGTGGACTCACATCAACACCCTCTACTTAACTCACCCACTGACTGCTTGAATGATGGCATGAAGCAGAGACGAGCTGATTCACGGACTAAAGATGCCTTACTGAATTACTGACTCACTGACAAACTGACAGATAAGGTACGTGAGAGATGGGTTACTGACTGGCTGAGTAATGGTGCTGAACTGAAGCAAACTGGATGACTGGCTGCTATTTATAACTATACGACTGACTAATGGGGTAAAGTTGAAACCTGGCTGACTTACCAACAAACTAACAATATATATAAATTTATTTGTTGACTGACTAACTGCAAAGAATATAATGACCGACTGACTAATCGATGAAGCAGAGTTGTGAAGTGGACTGACAGAGTGACTAAGTGCACAATGACTGACCTGACTGACTTGAGGACCACCACTAACAATACCCTGCCCCATCCCACGCTCCTTCCCATAAAAACTCTCACACAAACACGCAACCATATTCTTAGAAAGAAAGAAAGAAAAAAAAAAATAACTAAAAAAAGAATACATAAAAACATTTAACCTCAACTAAACAATGACGAAAGACAAATAACATACCATATATAAATCACATACCCGAAGCGAAATCAAAAGAATAACAAAATGGACGCCAACTTGTCCCGCCACGTCACATCCGCTCAGCCCTCGGACTGGAGGAAAGTTAGACACCGGAAATTACGTAATGCAGGCTTCTCCACGGTAACTACGAGCAATTTCAAGGTGATGGGAGGAGCGGGGGAGGGGGAGGCAGTGAAGATGACACAGAAACAAAGGTGAGAGTTACAGGTGGAGGGAGTGAGAGGGAGAGAAGATGAAGCGGAGGGAGGGAGGGAGGGAGGAAGGGAGGGAGGGAGGAGTTATGATAACAAAGACAAGCAAAGGTGAGGGTCAGAGAAGATGGAGGAAGGGGAAAAACAGGAGGACAAAGGAAAGTGCGGAGGGGAGGAGAGAGGGGGAAAAGGAAGTGGAGCAAAGAAAAGCAACTGTAAGGGTTATGGAAGATGAAGGAGAGAGAGAGAGAGAGACCTGTGATGCTAGTGTGCAATACTCACAAGCCACGCCCAGCACTGCAGACTTACCTGTGAGAGACAAAACGTGAAATTAGAACACGGGTAAAGGTAAATTGGATGGAAAAGTGAAGACGTACATTACTACCGGCTTGCTGGCGGTGGAAGGTTATATATACAAGGAAGGAGGGAAACTAACAAATGAACGGGAAGGAAGGAAGTACAGATGAGAGAGGAAAGGAAAGAAGAAAATTATAACGATAGCAGGGAAGGAAGGACGGATTGAATGAATAAATGAAGGAAAGGAGAATGAAGAAAAGAAGGAGACAAGGAAATATGAAATAACGAATCACAGTGGTTTTTGACAAAGAAAATGAGAGGACCAGGAAGTAAGTATTGAAGGAATAAAGGAAGAGAACAGGTGTGGAAAGGGAAGGAAGTGAGAAGGAGATAACGGCAAGAAGGAAGGAAGGAAAGGATGAAAAGATAAAAGGAAGAGGAAAGAAGGAACACCATATAAGAACTCTTCTAAAAATACACTCCCCTACAAGCGAGAATCTCTCTCTCTCTCTCTCTCTGAATATATTCAGATACAAATAAATCAACACACGTACACGCAAACGAACACAAGTACTGTAAAACAGATATAGAAATGCAGTAATTTATCAACGCACACACACATACACACACATGGAATGTGAGAGAGAGAGAGAGAGAGAGAGAGAGAGAGAGAGAGAGAGAGAGAGAGAGAGAGAGAGAGAGAGGAATGTGACTGGCTGAACGAGGGGAAAGGGAGGATGGAAGCCTGAAGGTCAGGTAAGTCGGCGTTGGTAGGTAGGCAGGGAGGCAGGCCGAAAAGAAGCCAGGCAGGTAGGTAGCTAAGCAGGCTGGAAAGTAGAGAGGTAGGTAATCTGGTAACTGAGTAGGTAGATGGGTAGGTGGGTGGGTAGGTACGGTAAGTAGACAGGTAATTATGTAGGCAAACAAGATAGACTGGAAGGTATGTAAGTAGGCAAACATGGCAGGGTGAGAGGGTAGGTATATTACGAAGAGGTGGATGATGAGGAGCAGTTTGTTGCGTACGGAATTATACTGTGACCTGCCGACACGTGGCTGAGTGTATATGTAGGAGAGAGAGAGAGAGAGAGAGAGAGAGAGAGAGAGTCGGCCAGAGTAGTACCGTTATTGTTAGCACCCTGCCCTACTCTCACAGTCACACCACACCACACCACACTACACCACATCACATCTTTTCACTTCACACTACACCACACCACATCACACCTTTTCACTTCACACCACACCACATCACACCACACCACACCACACCACACCACACCAAACCACACCTTTTCGCTTCATACCACACCAAACCACACCTTTTCGCTTCATACCACACCAAACCACACCTTTTCGCTTCACACCACACAACATCACATCTTTTGACACCACACCACACATCACATCTTTTCACACCACACTACACCACATCGCTTCACACCGCACCTCATCACATCAGAACACACATCAGAACACACACTACCTCACATCATACTTGAACATTTCTTATGTAACCTACGGCATAAAACAACCCACCACAGCAAAACACCCACCCACCACACCACCCATGCACCACACAACACACCACACTCACAATATTATTAACACTAATATCGTATTACTGCAACAGTTAGTGACGGTGGTAAGTACATTCCTCCTCCTATTACCACTACAATAACAATGAACAACAACAAAAACATCCACAACTACTACTACTATTATTACTACTACTGCTACTGTTCCTGCTACAACTACTCGTAGTACAATAACAACTACTGTTGTTACTAATGTTGCTGCTGCTGCTGCCACTACTACTAATTTAACGTAATAAACGAAATAAATCTTTTAAAAAGAAAACAACGACTTTCCAACAAGTGCGAGAAACTGTATGTTGAATATCACAATGCATGAGTCTACACACCCAGGGTAAGACCAATGTGACGACCTGCACCACCACCACCACCACCACCACCACATGAACACCACCACCACCACATGAACAACACCACCACCACCACCACATGAACACCACCACCGCCACCACCACATGAACACCACCACATGAACACCACCACCACCACCACCACCACCACCACATGAACAACACCACCACCACCACCACCACCACATGAACACCACCACCACCACATGAACACCACCATCACCACCACCACCACCACATGAACACCACCACCACCACCACATGAACACCACCACCACCACCACCACCACATGAACACCACCACCACCACCACCACCACATGAACACCACCACCGCCACCACCACCACATGAACACCACCACCGCCACCACCACATGAACAAC
>NC_137063.1:24598450-24795950 GCF_032717465.1 Coenobita brevimanus | reverse complement strand
GCGTAAAATACAACACTAGGTTTGGCACGACCCTGGCGATTAAGGAATACAATATTATTACACTCCACCGACTCACCTCCACAAATAAATGGTCTGGTGTTGACCTAAACAAAATACAAGAGCTGGCACGACCATGTGGGCTTTGGCCTGGTAAGTTTGCTGACGTTGTTCCATTTATTCTTGTCACCTTGAGTTGATTTATTAATTTATTTGTATATTTTTAGAAAAGCCTCTGGCAGTGATGAGTTACTAACGTCTACTCTAACCCCCCCAGTTGAAACCTCTCTCTTTAGATGAGCAGAATCGTCTTGTACGTATGTCACCGTGCTGACGGGGTAACACTCAAGCGTACCCCCCTGTGTGTGTCTTTGTATTTCTATATGTCCGTCTATCCATCGCTGACATCTGTATGTTGCTTCTGTACCACTAGGAGTTGTACATATCCACTGTGTCTAGGGTACACAGCTGCTTAGTACTTTACCTATACCGAAGTGTCTACCTTCTACCTGGCCATGTATACACGCCTGCCTTCCATTTACTCCTACACCAGGCCGTGCGTCTCTTTTTCATCTACAGTACCGGTATGTATTTAGCCATCCGTTTAGCCCGTCCATCACTCTGTACGTACTATCACACCCACCTATCAGTACCCTTCCATATGTCATGTATTTTCCTGCCATGTGTCTGGTCATCTATCTATCTGAACGTTTTGCTTCAATTCATCTATCAACCTTGGCTAACTAGATCTGCTTATACCTGTCTCAAGTATTCCCTCTCTCTCTCTCTCTCTCTCTCTTTAGGGGAAGCATTTATGTCAGGGAAGGGCGGCTGTGGCTGGATCTGTGAAGGCATTACTACACACTGTGTGAAGTGCCCAGATGCACCTGTGTTCACTCACACACTATAACACTGCAGCTCAACGCCGTGTTCTAGGCCGCACAAGAGGCATCGTAGCTCCTCTTCTTCAGCGATATATTTACAGACTGCGCCTCAACATTCTCCTACATGAAATTTATATCGTTTTGATATCATTATAACCTGCATTAATAACTACAAGGGCATAATGCGGTGCACTGCGTAGATTAAATCACATACAAAGAGGTGCAACGACATTCCTTCAGCTACTGTGAATATGATTGTTAGTCATGGCAGGGAGAGGGACCACCCTCAGCCAAGTGTGCCATCACCGTATCTCTTATCATTGCGCTTATCTGTCTTCTTCAGGCCAACAAGTGGCTCCATTTCATTCACCCACGTTTCCTGTGACTCTACAGGGTTTTATGTCTTGACAAGTTCTAGTTCGTTCACAGGTTTCATCTGTATTTCATTTTATTATTTTTGACTCATTTTTTACCTTTTTACCTACGTATTCAAACAAATTTAAAATTACTCCTTCTGGTTTCATTTTATGCTTATTATATGAATCACTTTCATTTGATATATTAAGGATTCATTAAATTTGTTACTGTGTGCGAAAACCAACAAAGAAAATTATTCTAAAAATATTCTCACTGTGTCACAATGGAACCAAAGAACCATTAGTCTCTATTTACCTAAATACTCTTTTATTTCTTTATTTAGCGACTCGTTACGCTACAGCAAAAAATACCAGTAGTTCTGCGTTAACGTCGTTATTCTCTATATTTCTTTCTAACACGAGGTGAGGGTAGGGACGGTTGGGGGGAGGAAGGGGAGAAGGAGAAGGAAGGGAAGGGAAAAGGGAGGGAGGAAGAGGAGGAGAAGGAAGGGAAGGGAAAAGGGAGGGAGGAAGAGAAGGAAGGGAAGGGAAAAGGGAGGGAGGAAGAGGAGAAGGAAGGGAAGGGAAAAGGAAGGGAGGAAGAGGAGAAGGAAGGGAAGGGAAAAGGGAGGGAGGAAGAGGAGAAGGAAGGGAAGGGAAAAGGGAGGGAGGAAGAGGAGAAGGGTGAGGGAGGTGAAGCAGAGTACTGCACTCGGAAGGGGCGAGGGAGGGGAGGAAAAAGTGAAGTGAGGGGTGATGGGCAGTGGAGGGGTGAGGACTGGCTATGGTGAGGGAGGGGTGTATGGTAAGACGAGAGGGGCGGGGCAGGGCATGGGGGAGGGGCAGGGGTGATGGAGGGAGAGGTGGAATGAGGGAGGGTGAAGGGTCGAGCTGTCTGCTGTGGTCTTGTATTTCACCAGCACACCATTCTCTCTCTCTCTCTCTCTCTCTCTCTCTCTCTCTCTCTCTCTCTAACACATACTGATACACACGTCACCACACTTATATAATAAAACAGCAAATGCATCTATATTTTACTATCTGGTTTACACACACACACACACACACACACACACACACACACACACACACACACACACACCGGAGCCTGCACAGGCTGGTGCAGGAAAATGTACACGACCTCTAATACACATACACATATACTGGCATTATACACATAAAAATAACACACACACACACACACACACACACACACACACACACATATATATATATATATATATATATATATATATATATATGTGTGTGTGTGTGTGTGTGTGTGTGTGTGTTTTGGCGCCAACCCTCTTTCTCATTCATATAAATGACCTCCTATCTGTCACTCACAACCCAGTACACTCTTATGCTGATGACTCAACCCTTCATAGTTCTTTCACATTTAGTACCTCCTTTACACAATTTGATATTATATATTCCCAAATAAACACAGCAATTTCTCTGAACCAGGACCCTTCTAAAGTTAATCAATGGGGACAAAAAAATCTGGTCTCGTTTAATGCTCAGAAAACTAAATACATTAATTTATCCAACAGAAAGAATCCCTCAGACTCTCACATAATTGTAAATAATGTCAATACTCCCATATCCACTACAATTGATATCCTAGGTGTTACTCTAAACCCCAACCTAAGCTGGACAGCATATGTTAAATCCCTTGCTAAAAATGCTTCCAAAAAACTGGGACTTATGTACAGAGTTCGTGAGTTCTTCACTGACGAGCAGATGGCCACAATATACAAAAGTCATGTGCGTTCTCATATCGAATACTGTTCACCGCTGTGGAGTGGATGTGGAGCGGTTGCATTGAGGCAGTTGGATAAAATCAAAAATAAAGCATGACCTTCCTCCGTTATCAGTACGTAGAGATGTTGCTTCTTTAGCACTATTTTATCGATATTTTTACTGTAAGTGCTCTGACGAACTGGCTTCAATTGTGCCTCCCCTTCACGTTTTCTCCCGAAATACTTGGGCAGCTGGGAGTGCCCACAGACTCACACACTCTCCCCCACAATGCAGAACCTTTGCTTATCAAAGTTCATTTATCCCCAGAACTACTACTCTCTGGAATTCACTTCCTGGGTGTTGCTCCCCAAATACATTTAATCCACTCGAATTTAAATCCAATTGTTATAAGTATTTTATGAATGGAGGATGCCTTTATGCACATGGACTTAATATTTTTTCCTTTGTTTTTCCTTCCTCCATTCATTAATATATATATATATATATATATATATATATATATATATATATATATATATATATATATATCATCTCATCAGCCGTTTGACTGTCCACTGCAGGACCGGACTATCCCGACCGAAGTGGGGACGATACAGCCAATGTATCTCTACCAAGTGGCTTAGGCTGTCTGGTAGAGACTGTATGTAGGGTGAGAAGTGCTTGTAAGTGCAATTGTTGTGTTGGAATGGCTTAGGATATGTGTGTAATCTGTGAACCAAGTGTAATCGGCCCGCGCAAGCCGACTGGGTGCAAGCATACTTTGCAGTATGCGACACTGGTTCATCCACAGCACCCCTTGTGTCCGCCAATGCAGTACGTTGCCTGAAGAACGCTCCCAAAGTTTATTACCCTGGCGGGGCGCGAACCCTCGTTCTTCTGTGTACGAAAATGCACACTTTACCACTGTACCACAGAGGCTCATATATACAGCATATAGCCTATATATATATATATATATATATACACACACACACACACACACACACACACACTGTGGCTACCACAGAATTGGCATTAACTTCATCCTTCATGTCGTCCTCTTTATGCCACATCAAGTTACCCTAAGGCATACACTCATCAAGTTTTAGGTAACAGCATTAAACAAAACAAACGTCAGTCACGCCACTGCAGTGATTTCAGAGCACAAAGATCCAACCAAACCCCTACGAGCACCAGGCCGCTCTGCAAACTGGACTACAGGTACTGTACCACCAACTCTCTCATGGAAAAATAGAGGTTGGAATTGTGGATTTACTACCATTATCATCGCCCTATCGTTCCCCCTCATTATCACCACCGTCTTCATTTTCTTCCATCTGATGCTCTTCTTGATCACCGTTATAATCATGATCGTCATCATCCATTACTCACCATCTAAACCTACCATTCCCTTACTTCAGGAAGGAAAAAATATGAAGAGGAAAAGAAAAATGTTGGCAAAACAGACCACAACTGTCGTAAGTAATGACGTAACCCTGCCTCCACCTAAAACACGGGGCGACAGAGATCGGGGTATAGGAATAGGAAACCACATACGTGGCGGCACAACTCTCAAGATTTATTTTAAGTTGCCTTGACATACATTCATTCCTTATTATGCCCGGGACAATGCAAGCTCAATTCCACGGCTACTACTAAACGAATACTTAATAATGTTTAGTCACTCCTGTTAAGTCTGTAGGGTTGAGCGTTTAAGTGTGCAGCTGTAGTCAATCCCTTCATTAGCAAGATGTGTTGTATTTTACTCTCGTCACTACCACACTGTACCGTACCTGGCAAAACACAGACAGCACAAGGTGTGGGGATTAACAGCTGCATCTCCTGCCTCCTTCATTACCACACGTCTCATCACGTTCAATAAAATACCTGCCAACAACAAACATACGGTACCCACCACATTACAATAACTCAAAGGTTATATTTGATCATTTTTTTTTTTATGCAAAAGCTGAATATTCTAAGGACGTATCTTTCTCCTCCTCCTCCTCTTCTTCGACTCCCCCCCCCCTTTCTCTCCAAAATTTTACGACGTTACCTCAAACAAAACCTGATGAGATTCTCACTATCTCAAACAAAATATGATTAGGGTCTCTCTCTCTCTCTCTCTCTCTCTCTCCCTCTCCCTCTCTCACCTCTGACCAGTGACCTTGGCTTCTTCTTCCTCCCAAAAGTTAGAGGTCGGCTTCTGTGACACGCCTGCACCATTATTAACCTTCCATTTCTCTCTTCCCTCTCCCTCCAGCACTCTTCCTGCTCTCTCTTTCTCTTTGTGTGTGTGTGTGTGTGTGTGTGTGTGTGTGTGTGTGTGTGTGTGTGTGACATAAACCTCCACCCTTCTGTCTCCTTCTCTGTACGTATCAGGCTCTGCACATAATCATAGCAAGTCCATTCCCTAAAGTCAATCAATTCACCTATACGCCACCAGAAGGCGCCAAATAACTTCACATATCACCACCGGGTCACTATACTCTTTTTACCCTTACCTGGCTCAGTTTTCGACCTTTTACGGCCTGCTTCACGTTACTTGACAGCAAAATGAGACTAGGATACGATTCAACGTCTTTGTCGTACCAGAGTTCTCTGTGACCAACGTCATATTCAAGAGCTATTCCACTGTTACAACTAAGCATTCAGGATGGGGAGATGTCATTTCAGGTTAAGTTACAGTAAGAGTACAGTACCCACCGTCTATACTGAATAATGCTATGGTTACCGGTATCACATTCTGCCTTAGTGTGACTTTATAAGCAAGGATATTTTTATGAAGTGTTGGTGGATGTTGATGATCGGTCAACACTGCTAAACTTACCCCTTCTATTTGACTTCATTTTTATTCTATTCTTATCTCCAGACGAAGAAATACAATTGTACTTTAAAACGTTCATAACTAGAGGAGGTCTGCTCCAGTATGCTGATGCTTTTTATGGACCTAATGGAAGTAAACGACTGGGTTACTAAGACACAGTCGCTTTACACGGTAAATGTTGGAAAAAATCAAATAGAATATTATGTGTAAATCATTTTCCAATAACGTAAATAATTAAAAAAACAAAATAAACAAAGTAACAACCTGACATCCTGAAGGGTAAATAAAAAAAAAATTTATTACTTACGTTAAATCGTGGCCACATAATACGTTCAATTACATCTCACGATACTTGTGAAGCAGTAACAACAACTCATGAACCCTTCTATCGGTTCTGGGGAATCAGAGTTTCTTTTAAATATAGTACTTTTCATAACAAACTCCAAAACAGACACAGTTATATTCCTTCTGACTGAAGGCACAGCCGCCAGGAAAGCCCCCCCCCCCCCAAAGCACCACATTATCTCTGGTAAGTAAAAGCAATAGTTACAAGAACAAAAGGTAGTTTATTTAACAGTTAAAGTGATCACATATACAGTAACTTTACCTAAACTACTCTGATGCTGTGGGCCAACGGACGCCACAAGGAATGCAATGCCTGCAGGGAACCGCACATTCACGATGAGTTATACAAATTACACATACCATAATACAAATACACATGTAAACATGTACACATATCTCCACATACACACATATATACACACACATACATACTTGTGTACTTAGACACGTATAAACAAACAAAAAAGAATTTCAGAGAGTACTGAGTTGGACCGCATTAGGTATTATTGCGGCCAGGAGTTCTTAGCCACCCTCGCCCACCAACCCGTGTATGTGGCAGCGTCGCATTCATGAGCACAGAAGTTGCCTTCGATGCATTTCTGTAGAAAAATATCCCTTCAGTTTTGGCCTTGTACTAATGGATAAAGCAATAGTAATATTAACTTTGAAGGTTTGACTCTGATAACACGAATATATCATACTGATTATTTAATAACTTATTTCTCGTATAGAGCCAAGCAAGTGACAAATATGTATATTTGGTTCCACTCCACGACTTGTTTTAGGTCTGAACCAGCGAACCCAGAGTGAACAAGTTCGAAACATTCATTTGTTAACAGGAGAGAGAGAGAGAGAGAGAGAGAGAGAGAGAGAGAGAGAGAGAGAGAGAGAGAGAGAGAGAAGTGGGTGCCTATGAACTTTAGAGGAATGAGGTGGAGAAATGAGGTGCTCAACACAGTTAAACAGGGATTTTTCCTTTCGTTTCGGTTGGCTTTCTATGCCTAAATGACTAAATGAAGGTAAATTATGAAATATAATAACTGGATGACGAAGTGGTAATAGGGTCTGGCTAATGGTTGTTTGGTCCAAGGTGTGCAGTGGTAAGCCTAATTCCAGGCAACGGTCGCTGTTAAAAGTGGGATATTTTAAGTCCCATTTATTTTAAATATTTCCATGCAAGTTTACAGTACGTGTATGCCCCTATGGACATATGTTCACCCCACGAATCTTTGTCAATGGACATTTTCACCACTCGGAGCACAATCCACCATGGACCTATTTTCCTTAATGACTTTTTATATTTTTCAAAGACGCCTACTTTTCTACGTAACCTATTTCTCCATGAACTAATCTTCCCCATTGATGTATTTTCTCCCCACGGACCAATTTTTCCGTCGACCTTGAATCTCTCCATGGATGCAGGTTTCCTACATGGACGTATACCCATGGACATATTTTTCACAATGAACCTATTTTCCCCATAAACCTGTTATCCGACGTGGTTATATCACCCACTGATGCGTGCAGTTGGAACAAAGACCTCTTAATCAACAGACGTATTGCACTATGGACCTGTTGTAACCCACTGGATCTATATACCTACTGTAGCATAATTCCAGAATAATATCCTCTGTGGACCGATTTTCCGCACACTGATCTATTCCCAACCAGGACGTATTCACTCAAGTGACCTAATCCCTGAGGCCTGTTTTCCCACAATCCGTCCATCCACCTACACACCCACCCATCAACGCACATACCCACAACCTTACTCAGTACAGTATGTCTCAAAAGTAGGACGACATAACCCGTCTCTTGTCTTGTCCTACAGGTATCCCCACCACCCACCCCACTTAATGCACGAACCCCACTCCACCCCTCTTAACCAGCCCAGCAAAGCTTTCCCTCCCTCTCGCCCACCCACTCCACCTAATCCGCCTGTGAAACCACCAGACTACACTACCCAATCCACCCACCCAATCACCAACCTACCAACCCACATACCATGCTCCACAAGTCAGATGACTCGCAGTTCAACACACACACACACACACACACACACACAGAGGCGGGGTGGATTTCCTTACACGAAAGATGAGTCTCACCGCTTAACTCAGTCTGTCGGTAGAAAATAGTACCGGGTACTCTTTACAGGGAGTTTGCCAGGCCGTAGATAAGGGGCTTCATTCCGGCTACATACACATGATTTTATGCGATACGAGTAAATAACGTGCTCGAGCTAAACAGGGAATTTTTCCTTTGGCTGATGACGCAGAAGTTTATTTATCCCAGGATAAAGTCTCGTCGGACAAAATGAAAGATGGGTTTTATTCTGGGTAACGCCAGATGACTTTGTCAAATAATTAGGCAGGCCGCGTAACTTCTGTTAAATGCCTTATGTTCGCTTTTTTTTTCTCTGGTGGTTGGCACCTGGAGATTTTTGGCAAACTCATGAGTATTTTTCTCATTAACTGGATATCTTTCTCTGGACAGAGAGGCAAATTACTTTCTTAACCACAGCTTTTTGTTAAATCTACAACATTTATCTCCTTATTCATTATTCCAACGATAGCAATCCTAATATATACCTGGTATATATATATATATATATATATATATATATATATATATATATATATATATATATATATATATATATATATATATATATATATATATATATATATATATATATATATATATATATATATATATATATATATATCACAAAGCAAGGCAAATTCTAGCGACTGATGGAAGAAATATTCACACTGTGGCCTGTTTTCAATGGAGCACAGGAATCTAGGGTTTCTCATCCCTTGCATTTCCCTGCGCCAGTCTGCCTCCACATCATTATTCCAAAATTCACAGGCGCCCACCATAGACGCTCGCTCTCTCTCTCTCTCTCTCTCTCTCTCTCTCTCTCTCTCTCTCTCTCTCTCGGTAACAAATGAATGCTTCGAACTTGTTCACTCTTTGTGTTCGCTGATTCAGATCGACAGTACAGGAATTCATGGAGTGAAATCTATCTATCTATCTATTGCCAGACGCCTCACTCCCGTTTGGGGTGGCCACAAACAAATCGCCTCCAAGTCGCCATGTCCCCCGCCATTTCACTCCCCTGCTCCCAACTCACACCCCCCTCTCTCATATACCTCTCCACCCCATCTCTCCATCTCATCCTCGGCCTCCCCCTCCCTCTTTCCCCCTCCACCTCACTCACATACACTCTCTTCGTCAGTCTTTGACCCTCCATCCTCTCCACATGGCCAAACCACCTCAGTGTGTTCCTCATAACGCTTCCTATCACATCCACATCAACACCACAACGCTCCTTTATATCCTCATTCGTCAGCCTGTCTCTCCATGTGACTCCACAGGCTCCTCTTAAATAACTCATTTCCACGGCTCTCACTCTTGACTTGTGTCCTTCCAACAACGTCCAAGCTTCACTTCCATACGTTAGAGTTGGTATCACAATACTGTCATGTAGTAACTTTTTCACTTCCATGCTCACTTCCCTGTTTCTTATCACTGCTTTCAAAGAACCAGCAACCTTTCTTCCCTGCTGTACCCTTTCAAGCACTTCACCCTCCAAACCTCCATCCTTACTCATCACACTACCCAAGTACTTAAACGTACTCACATTTTCCAATTCCTCACCATCCAACCTTGCTGTACATTCACTGACTTCACCTCTCTCAAAGACCATCACTTTACTCTTCCCTACATTCACCTTTAGATTCCGTTTCTTACACACTCTCCCAAACTCATCCACCAAGCCTTGCAGCTCCCCTTCATCTTCACTCAACAACACAGTATCATCTGCAAACAACAGTACAGGGAGTTTCCAAACACTATCCTCTCTCACCAGGGACGCTCCAACATCCACTACCCTACCTTGTACCTCTTGTATTACCCCATCCATGTACAGAGTGAAATCAAAGAAACATATTATTTTTATGTCGCTTGCTTGGTATTGTATGAGAAAAAATACTTACTAAATAATAAATGTGATATATTCGTGTTATCAGAGTCAAACCTTCAGAGTAAATATTACTATTGCTTTATCTCTTAGTACAAGCCCAAAGCTGAAGAGATATTTTTCGACAGAAATGCATCGACGGTAACTTCTGTGCTCGTAAATGCGACGCTGCCACATACACGGGTTGGCTGGACGAGGGTGGCTAAGAACTCCTGGCCGCAATAGTACATATATTGCTGACCACATACACAATACATATTTAGTAACTTTTTCCTGACTGAAAGTTTGAACGATATAAATGACGTATTATGTCTCTGCAGTTTCGAGTGAATTCCACATCTTTGATACCCTAAATATGACATTCTGTTGTGCAGGGTAAATTCTGTATTGACGAACCTTAAGTATTTCATTCACATCTCGTCGTAATTCTACGATTAATTATGAAAATTGTATCATTTGGATGTTGACTGGTTAACGATTTACAGACAAACAGGTATGGATTTTGATATCATCAATGTGCAATATGAAGCTGTCAGAATATGAGATTAGTGTGTTGGTGGTGTGGGTCAGTGGTCATGATGCGTACCAGCTTCTGTGTCCCTACCAGAGAGTTTAGTTAAGTCTTGTGAACTCCACCCCAAACTGATGAACAGAAACAAATGAGGCTATAGTGTACTAATGACTGATAAATTGACTTCAGATTTACCTTCATACTACCCCGGATTTTACATTATATATATATATATATATATATATATATATATATATATATATATATATATATATATATATATATATATATATATATATATATATATATATATATATATATATATATATATATATATATATATATATATATATATATATATATATATATACTGTATATATATATATATATATATATATATATATACTGTATATGAATAGATAGATAGATAGATAGATATCCAATCATCATCCAATCCTACGTTGTCCCATGAGAAGCGTTGGAGCCCGGGGCTAGGCAAGTTGATCCTGACATTTAAGATGAGAGTGACCAGCCTCACTCATCCCTGAACGGCTTACGTGAGCAATAAACCCCAACCACCCCTCGGATATAAACCTTCACCGGCTCAATCCGATTGGAGCGCCGTAATTACCCACTACACCACCAGGCGCCATAATTTGGTTATATGGTTACCACCCAGCGTAGTAAACGGTTTCCTGGTCCACAGGAAACCATTTGGCTTGTCACTCAGTGTAGAGGCACCCATAGGCAGAAGGAAGAGGACAGAATGAAGGAAAGAGCAGCACTACATCGAGTGAGTGGATGGTGAGCGCCCCCACCTACCACTTTGTATATATGTGTGTGTGTATATATATATATGTGTGTGTGTGTGTGTGTGTGTGTGTGTGTGTGTGTGTGTGTGTGTGTGTGTGTGTGTGTGTGTGTGTGTGTGTGTGTGTGTGTGTGGCAGATGAATACAGGACCAAATTAGGAGAGGAGCAGGGATCAATGAATTGGAATGAAATTGATTTGCACAGCCTGTGGAATGCATATAGGGATTGCTTAGTTAGGAATGCTAAAGCAGTGTGTGGTGTGGCAGGAATGACAACAAAGAGGAAAGGTACGGCCTGGTGGGATGATGAGGTTAAGGGAGCAGTGGAGGAAAAGAGGAAGAAGTGGCTTGAGTGGTTACAGGACAGGGGTTCACTTAAAATATCAACTGAATATTCTGAGAGCAAGAAACATGTAAAGAGACTAGTGAAGAGGAAAAAGGAGGAGGTAAATAATCATCGAGGAAGAAAAATGAATGCAAACTACTTTGAAAACATTGTTATTCTGGAAAGAGGTGCGGAAATGCAGAAGTGACATGGGAAAGAAATGTGACGGTGTGAAGGATGTAGGTATTAACCCACGGGGATGAAGTATGAACCAGATGGAAAGAATATTTTGAAAGCCAGATGAGTGGGAACAGAGAGAGCAGAGCCGCTGTAAACATGATTGGTTTCGGGGGGGTGCAGAGAAGGAATGCAGTGCCAGGAAACGCGATACTCGCACAGGTGAAGAACGTTGTGAAGCGGCTGAAAAATGGGAAAACAGCTGGGATTGATGAGATGTATGCAGAGATGATTGAGTGTAGTGGAGAAAGCGGAATATAGTGCTTGTTGGAGATATGTAAGAAGGCTGGGAAGAGTGAAACTGTGTCAACAGAGTGGAAAAAGGCTGTGACTGTACCCCTGTACAAGAATAAAAGTGAGCGAAGTGAGTGCAATAATTATCGTGGCATAAGTCTATTGAATGTTGTAGGGAAGGTATATGGGTGAATTATTATAGAGAAAGTAAGAGAGATATCAGAAGTCCTAGTGAGTGATGAACAGGGTGGCAGGGGATGTGTGGATCAAATATTTGCAGTGAGACAGATACTGGAGAAGGCTTGTGAGAAGGACTATAAGGTGTTTATGGCATTCATGGATCTGGAAAAAACATACGACAAAGTAGAAAAAACATACGACAAAGTAGGAGGAGACGGCTTGTGGAAGGTCTTGCGCATGTACGGTGTAGACGGTAAGCTGCTAGGTGCCGTCAAGAGTTTTTATGATGGCAGTGAGGCATGTGTAAGGGTAAATGGGCATCTAAGTGAATTGTTCATAATCAATGTGAGCGTGCGACAAGGTTGTGTGATGTCCCCATGGTTGTTCAATATATATATATATATATATATATATATATATATATATATATATATATATATATATATATATATATGGATGGGGTGATGAAAGAAGTAAAGACATGAGTAATGATAAAGGGGTGGGTTGGTAATTAATGGTGATGGATGGAATATCTCACATTTGTTGTACGCTGATGATGTAGTGCTACTTGCAAATACCGAACAAGAACTTGGTAGACTAGCGGAGAGTTTTGCTGACGTCTGAGAACGTCGTACCTTGAGACTAAATGTAGAAAAGCGTAAAGTGATGGTAATCGAGAGAGAAGGTGACTCCCAGTGTGATGTTACAGTGAATGGAGAGAGACTGGAATTGGTGAGAGTTCAAATACCTGGGTAAGGTGAGAGATAAGAGAGGAAAATGTGCAAAAGAAGTGGAAAGTAGGGTGAAACAAGGAAGGAAAGTAGCTGGTGGTATCAAGGCCTTGATAAGAAAAAGAGGCTTGAGTGTTGCAGCCGCATGAGGCTTACATGAAGGAATGTTAGTGCCAACTTTAACATAGGCTATGCGTGTGAGACTATGGTGTGGCATGAAACTGAAAAGTCAAGAATGAGAACAGTGGAGATGGGACCGCTGAGGAATGTATGTGGAGTGCAGAGCTTGGATAGGATACGAAATAATGTGATTCATGAAAGACGTGGAGTGAGGAAGTCGGTGGGCACCAGAATCGAAGACAGTGAAGTGAGATGGTATGGTCATGTGGAGAGAATGGAGAACAAAAGAGTGGTGAAAAAGGTATATCTGAGCGAATTTGAAGGAGAAAGGAGGCGAGGTAGGCCAAGGAAAAGGTGGAAGCATATGAAGGATGAGTGTGTGAGGAATAAAAGTATGGAAGTCGGTGAGGCTACGGGACTGACACGAGATCAAGCTGGCTGGATGAATGTTTGTGAGAAACGCATGATCAGGAATTCGGTACCCCTTTTTAACGCGACAGCGGTCGGATACGTTCATGTGGAGCTACATAATGTCGTGAAAATTTTTTTGGCATATCAGATAAAGCCCGGATTCCGGGAACTTGAATGATGAGTTAATGGAAGTGTGGCCCGTTGGACTGGGCAAACTTGGGCTGTCTGGACGTTGCTACTTCTCACCCTGCCCTAGGAGGCGAAAGGATCTCTCTCTCTCTCTCTCTCTCTCTCTCTGTTTATATATATATATATATATATATATATATATATATATATATATATATATATATATATATATATATATATATATATATACAGTATATAACGCAAGGAAGAACGAACCAAAGACTAGAATCCCGCAAACTTTTCTCTCCAAGAAAAAATAAAAAACTGATAACAGAGAGCCAAGTTCAAGATTCGTTCATTTCTACATGCTTGGATAAATACGTTTAAAAGACTGAAGGTTACAGGCAGTACGAAATAATGACGAAGACAGTTCAAGACTTGACATGTTGCATGCATGAAGGACTGGGAATAATGGTTAAATCTTGCACTACAGAGATGGACAGAGAAAGGATGAGAGTTTGCTGCTAGACGGGTGCTACGACCCCGCCGTACTGATGGAGGGATGAAAGCAGACAGTTCAGAGGAGCAGTGACCATTGAAGTAGCGACAGAAACGAGATAATGATGCAACAGTGCAGCGGAGAGATAGAGGTTGAAGGAAACCAGTATGAGGAGGAAAGTTAATGAGATTAAAAGCCTTCAGCTCCGCCTTGTTGAGAAGAGCTGTCTGTGGGGAGCCTCCCCACACATGAGAGCTGCACTCTACACAGGGGCGAATAAAACTCATGTATAAAGTCAACAACTTTGCTGGGGCAAAGAAGGCACGGAGTCGGCTTAGCACACCTAATTACTTGGAATAAGATTTTACGAGAGAGGTAACAATCTTTCCAAGATACATCCCGTGAGAATGAAACCCCAAATATGTTCAAAGCTGATGCAGAACTGAGTTGGGTATTGTTAACAACGAGGATATTCCTGTGGTAGATTTTGATGGGTCGAAAGATGCAAGTAGTGAACCGAGTTTCTGATACATTAAAAAAAAAAAAAAAAAAGATTACTTTTACCTCAATCGGAGATAAGAGCCATGTCAGACATTACGTATGTCACAGCCTCATCCTTTGTTTGTTGAAGCAACTGCTGAGATGAACGCTGCGGGAAGCGGATGGAAAGGAGAAGGGTGGAGTCATCAGCATATGAATGGATAGGGTTACATTTAAGGCTTAGAAGGTCGCTGTTGAATACAAGGAAAAGAGTTGGTGATGGGACAAAACCCTGAGGAACATCACTACTGATAGCCCTAGGATACGAAGGGACAAACCCTGAGGAACATCACAATTGGTAGCCCTAGGATACGAAGGGACAAACCCTGAGGAACATCACTATTGATAGCCCTAGGATATGAAAGGTGGCCGTCTACAACAGCGGCTACAGAACGACCGGAAAGGAAGCTAGAGACGAAGGCACAGAAAGAAGGCGAAAAACCATAGGAGGGCGGTTTGGAAGCTAAAGATTTGTACCAGATATTACCAAAAGCTTTTGAGATGTCAACTGCAATGGCAAAGCTATTGCCAAGGTCCCGAAAGATGGATGACCAGGAGTCTGAACGGAAGGTGAGATGATTGCCAGTGGAACGTCCTTGGCGGAACCCCAATGGCAATCGTAAAGGTTACAATAAGAAAGGTGCTGTACGTGGGAAGCCACCCACTGATGAATTTATTCACCTCTAGAAAGACCTCCTGTTATGACTGAGTTAAATGTAATTGCCGTGGATCATATTAGTAAGATGACCTCACTTTTATCCGTCCTACCCATTGATGATTTTATTGACTCAGTATGACCTCACATGCAACAGGTGAAGACCCTTCAGCTGACAGGTATTGCCTAATGTGAAGAAAATCGTCAGCCGTGAGGAATAATAGTCAACCGTCCGGTGACGACATTTTCCACTATCAACTTAGGGGCCATCTCTAGCAGTGAAGGGATTATCTGCAGCTACACCCCCCCCCCTCCGTTCGACAAGTTTACCCTACACTAAATAAATCGTCTGGGCACAGCATGAGTAAACTATAGTAAAGACGTGCTCGGGCTGGACAGGGAAATCCTCTAGTGAACGGGAGTCTGCCACGTATGAATAACCAAGAATAAAATGGCCTGCGTTGGCCTGCAGCAATGTTTGACAGGGAACTGCATTTTTTTTTTTTTTTTTTTTTTTTTTTTTTTTTTTTAAGGCAGAGAACAAATAACCAAATGCTTGACGCCTGCAAAAGCTGTCCCCTCAGAGGAAAAAAAAAGTCAGCAAAGTTCAAGGTCTGTTAATTTCGAGATCTTGAAGACACTGTTTAAAAGCCTGGAGTATATAGGCAGAGGGAAATACAGGATGAGGAAGACAGTTCCAAATTGTACATGTTGGATACATGAAGAGGTGAGGGTATAGGTTAACTGAATTCGAGAGCTGGACAGGAAAATGTGAGAGTATGCTGCCAGACAGGTGGCGTTGGTAAGAATCAAGAGAATTGGCTCCATATTTTTCCACTCGAGCTACACCAATTAGCGAGATAAGTCTCCGTATTTATTAGTATCACAAATGGATTTATTTTCGTATTCATTCAATTTAACCGCTTCAGTGCAACGACGCAGCTTTTACTTTATTCTTGCTACCATCACACAAGTGTATGCCACTTAGGAATGATGGCTTGTAGGGAATGGATTAAGGAAAACTATACCTAACCCCCTCCTGTTCAGTAAGTGTCTCCTACGCCGTCGTGCACCACTCTGCCAGACGGTGGAATAATAAGGCGTGTCGCTGGTAAGAATAAAGTGTGGCGGGGTGCAGTAACCGTGCCGACCTCCATCACTTCCTGTCAATATAGCCAACACCATCATTTCCACACCAAAACATTCTCTCTCTCTCTCTCTCTCTCTCTCTACTGTGTGTGTGTGTGTGTGTGTGTGTGTGTGTGTGTGTAAACATATAAATATATATATATATATATATATATATATATATATATATATATATATATATATATATATATATATATATATGGCAGGGAAGTAGCTCTAATCCTAACTCTCTTACCTATCAAAACATTCTCCTCTTAAACAACTTCACGCTGCCGCACCACTATGTTTAATGTGCTTGCTTGTTTTTTTTTTTTCTTAACTTAAAAAGGGCGGGATCTATAAAGCTAAAAAGATCAGTGAACGGATTTGTGGTCCATTTCATGGGGTACGAAGACTGATTTTATTATTTCTGTTTCCCACTCCCTATTTCTGGATCTTACCCACCCCACTAAGACGAGATATGTGGCAGATAAAGGTGACGGTGGTGGTGATGATGGTGATGATGGATTACAATCAAGACTATGATAACAAATGTCAACTTCCCTTCAGTCAAACCCACGTACTGAAGCAGACTAAATATTCAAATTCTGCACACTGCCGTGGGTTCTCACAAGGCTCAAGGTCGTACCCCAGGTGGCACAGCAGAATACAAAGCACCTTTTCTTAGTGCTCTAATATGCAAATTATGCTTTGATATCGTTTTTATGTCACAGACTACTTACATACCGTATTTCTATACTATCAACACAGTTTGCTTTAGTACAAAACTGTAATATTATGCAAAATTAATCGATGAGGAAGGGGAGGTAGACTCCTATGAAACCAAGAACAGCGGCTTTTCATCCTCATTTTTCGGCCCTCTCCCCCATAACCAACCCATTCACCCTCCTCTAATGGCGATCTACACCCATGACTCACCAACAGCTATACAACACCAAAATTTACTATGTAGCCAAGCAGCTCCAACATTACTTACATTCCCTAAACCAGTGGTTTATACAAAACACTGCGACTGCTACACCAACAGAATCAACCATTACTGTCTCCCCTCCAGAAAGACATTATACTCAAACCAGCAAACCACCTTTATGAACCAGTCACTCCCCTCAGAGAGACACTACATAAATTCTGTCTTAGCTTAATCTGGACACTGACATGACAAATTCTCAACTAAACACAAAACAGTCTAAAAGTCTTCGGTAGGTCGCTGCTTGGCAAACAATCACAGGCAACATATCTACATAACAAATCAGAGATAATATTGACAAAACATCCGGACAATATTACATTACGTGAGTCTAAGCTTGGCCACCACAACAGCCGCCACAAATACAGAGAAACTTTTAAAAAGCAGAACAAAGCTACAGGAATAATAACAAGATGTACAGTACGTTTGTGAAAAAAAAAAAAAAAAAAAAAAAATCCACTACACAGCGGCGATAAGTAAACAGACCGTGAATGATGGGTTTCCAAATCTATGAGAGCTTTTGAACCCAACAAAATTCTCATAAGATTAATAAAGTTTCACGATTGTTCAACACTAGGTGGGGTACAATATTGTCAATAACTGTGCAAAGACCACAAATACGAGTTACCTTCATATGAAACAAAAGTATTCCCAACTAAGGAGCATATTATCATGTGAGGCACACAGGTCATCGCTCCATCACAAGATCCATCCCATCCGTAAGATTAATAAGCTACACCATCCACCACCAACACAAGGCATACACAGGCCCACAAATTCTCTACACGTAATGCCTCGACAACTCTCATCCTCCATCACCCAACACATGGCCAAACAAACATACACAAAGACACAAGATTACCACGGCCATCCAAAACCTTCAGCCACACAGCATCATTATCTGCATGAGCCCCACTTCATTCCAGAGAAACTGCCCTTTTCTGACACGAGTTCACCTTACCGCAACATATAGGTACAATTCATATGGCGCACTGTAATGTCGTGTCATCTCATACTGCAGGCTTACCCACCTTATACACCTTCCTGTCAAAACAAACACAACCCTTCAACATAATCTCCACAAAACATATCTAAAAGTGCCCACCAGAACTGAGCAAATTCTGCAGTCCATCGGGATCACGTTCAGATGAGTCTGGGGCAACAACAGCGGCAGCGACAATCTAACGAACACTGGGAATAACTCTACTTCTGAGCTTCTCTTTTCATATTTCTGGATCCGGCTCACTCTAGTGAAACACGCAGGATATTGGGCTGGATAATAACGATAATAATGAGGATGACGGTAATGAAAATGATAATGACGATCATGACGATGACAATGCATGCTATGTTCTACACCAGGATAAGGAAGAGAGACTCAGCTATACCGGTACGCCTTCTCATGCAGGGGTGGCCAACCACCAGCAGCACAATAAACCAGTAAAATAGTATCATTTGTTTTCGGGCACTGAAATGCAAAATTTAGCTCTTAATTTAAGTTCTAGTTCATGAATACGAAATAAAGTTACCGGTAACAAGAAGTGGCGGGAAGGCACAGCCAACTCGTTCCCGGCAGCCATTTTAGTTCTGACGTATAAACGCAAAATATCTAATCGAAGATGTCACATATCAAATCTGGAGTAAATCGGGTGAAAATTAATGATTTTATGTCCAATTGAAATTTTAGGTCCGACCCACCTGACACTGACCCCCCTATACCGCTAACTGGGGGGGTGACCCCATATTGTAATGAGGCATGTAATATAATGTAGATTTGAAAGATGCACATTTAGGTTTTAGTTTCTTGTCAATATGACGATTTTGATAGGAATTTTGGCGAAAAAAAACTATTATTACCCGTCCCCACTTTTTACATTTTTTGGGCCTACAGCCTGGGCCTTGGCTCAATTTGGCCCAAAATTTAATCTGGTGATCAGAAGGTTATAGCCCAGCATCCTTGTAATTCTGGTCAAAATCACACCAGTAGTTTTCGAGTAAAGTTGTTAACAGACAAACAGACAGACAGACAGACAAACAAACAGACAAACCAAGTGAAAACAATACCCGTCCCCGAGCCCCTCCGGGGCGGGGAGGGGTAAAAATGATAATGGGATGCTGGATAAGCAACTGCCTCTCTGTCAAAGGTGACGGTCTTCTTATCATTGTGTCTTTGTTTATGATGGGAGACGTGGGCTCTAACAAAACCTTGGTTTGCTCTATGAGGAATGGAAAAGACTGTTAGCGTCAGGTGGAGAAGTATGAAGAGAACTTCCTGGGGCAGCAAACAGACGAGAGTGGTAGATGTTTTCATCAAAATTAAAAAGCAGAAATACAGTACATGTGGGCATGTCACGTCCTTCGTACAACAGATAACACACAGGCAGCCAAGCCAACGAAGTGGCAACCCGGCGATGCAGTGAAAATAGGACGACAAAGAATAAGATGGCGCAGATCTCCTATAGCTGGATGAAGCAAGCTAACCATGATGTCACAGAGATGAAAGATGAATGACCTTTATCCTGCACTGGGCGGCGGCGGCGGTGTGGTGGTGGTGGTGATGATGATGATGATTACTGCTAACATGGCCAGTGAAGGTACAATCCACATTCAATGACCGCTAATAAATCACCAGCAGGTCCCACAGTTACAACGTGAAATAGAATTTTTGTCGCTTTATCAACCGTATTGTTGTCAAAAATTTATCGGTGTATGCTTGTGGCAAAAACAACCTGAGCTCACTGACGATGGCTACAAGGAAATGTCTGATGATATTTCTCTCCACTGGCAAACCTGTTTTCTTAAAGATGCTATATATGGCATGTTTGTGACATTTTCTTATTGATACTGTTACTACAAGCATATTCACGTGATAACAGACTAATCTTCTTGGGCCTTCACAAGCTACATTTATCATTTCGAATACTATCGTAACTCACCTGCGCAGCACTATTATTATCGACTAATTCTCAAGGTATCTGATTTATAATGTTCCACACCTCACCAATTAATGGTGCACAGGATGCCGCCAAATCTAAGTATAACGTTGAACCAACCAGCAGAAAAAGCTGTGCAACAGTGTGACAAGCTATGCAGACTGGCATGCCGTGGCCTTACAATGTGTTGTGTGTGGTGTTACGGTGTGGCGTGGTGTGGTGTTGTACTGTGAAGTGTTGTGTTGTGTTGTGTGGTATGGTGTGGTCTTGTGTGTGGTGTGGTGTGGTGTGGTGTGGTGTGTGTAAGGTGGTATTGTGCTGTGCTGTGTTGTATTGTGCTGTGTTGTGTTGTGTTGCATTGTGCTGCGTTGTGTTGCGGAGTGATGTTGTATTGTGCTATGTTGTGTTGTGTAGTGGTGTGCTGTTTTGTACTGTGTTCTGTTGTGATGTGTGGCGCTGTGCTGTACTGTGTTGTGTTGCGGAGTGATGTTGTATTGTGCTATGTTGTGTTGTGCTATATTGCAGTGTTATGTTGTGTTGTACTGTACTGTTCTATCTATCTATCTCTCCATAACCAGACGACATAATCCCATGAAGGGTGGCCGTTTGTCTTTGAGTTAAGGCGGCGTCACACTAGACCAAAAGTGGCTAACATGCGAGCCAGTTTTGAGAGTGAAAACGGCTAGCAGAGTCGAGTGTCCGTCACACTCGTGTGTTTTTGTGAGCCGAAACAGCTAACAGTGTCGTCTGCCTTGGCGCCTCGTGGTCATCTGTAAACAAACCACCACGGAGTACCCACTCCCTTTTTCTCAATTTCTGTAACCGCCTCACGTACTTTAGCAACTCCAGAGCCACAAAGCAGTCTGCTAGAGTTTTCTTTGCCGCAGGATCCATATCGAAATCTGATTTTTACTTGTTGTTTGGAGACAAAACACAGCCTCCGTGGCTGGTCACCCGAGTGTCCGAATATTTATTTCATGTTACAAGAAAAAAATAAAAATGAATAAAAACCACAAGAATTAAATTGTATTTACTTAACAATTTTAGTTAAAGTTTCCTTCCGTGAACAACGGAATATTTTCTCACCAGTTACAAAATTAATATAGGCTCATTTGATTTCTAATCCCACCAACAAGCTGTGGGCGAGAATTGTTATCCATTTCGCCTCGCAGGCGAAATCTCGCTCACCGTGAGTCAGTTTGGCTAGCGGGCCACAAAACTGGCTCGCATGTTAGCCACTTCTGTCCCAGTGTGACGGCAGCTTTAGTTGTTTTACGGGGAGGGGCACTTACCCTCCGCCAACCCACCTGCTGACGCGAAGGGACCATTTGTAGGTTCGTTATATCGTTACCACCCAGTGTTGTAAATGGTTTCCTGGATTACAGGAAACCATTAGCCTTGTCACTCAGTGTACAGCCACACGGAAAGGAATGAGGAGTAATAAAAAACGAGAGGAAAGATGAGAGAAATTGGGAGAGAGGAGGGCAGACACAGGAAAATAATAATAAAGGTAAAGGAAGAAGTAAGCAGCACTACATCAAGTGAGTGGATGATGGTCGCCACCACCTACTGTACTGTGCTGTGTTGTGTTTTGTTGCGTTGTTCTGTGATGTGCTGTATTGTACGTGCTGTGCTGTATTATGCTGTTTTGTGATGTGCTGTACTGAATGTGCTGTGCAATGTTGTGTTGTCTTGTACTGTGTTGTTTTCTGTTATGCTGCACTGTGGTGTGTTGTGCTGTGGTATACTGTGTTGTGTAGTGTTGTGTTGTACTGTGCTGTGTTGTACTGTTGTGTTTCGTTGTGATGTGTTGTGTTGTAGTGTGTTGTGTTTTGTTGTGTTGTGCTGCGTTGTTTGTACTGTGTTATGTTGTGCTGTGCTATGTTGTGTTGTACTGTGTTGTACTGTGTTATGTTGTGCTGTGCTATGTTGTGTTGTGTTGTGTTGTACTGTGTTGTACTTTATTGTGTTGTATTGTGTTGCACTGTGTTGTGTTGTGTTGTGTTGTGTTGTGTTGTACTGTGTTGTGTTGTGTTGTGTTGCTGTATTGTACTGTGTTGTATTGTGTTGTACTGTGTTGTGTTGTGTTGTGTTGTATTGTGTTGTACTGTGTTGTGTTGTATTGTGTTGTACTGTGTTGTGTTGTGTTGTGCTGTATTGTACTGTGTTGTATTGTGTTGTACTGTGTTGTGTTGTGTTGTGTTGTGTTGTATTGTGTTGTACCGTGTTGTGTTGTATTGTGTTGTGTTGTATTGTGTTGTGTTGTATTGTACTGTGTTGTATTGTGTTGTACTGTGTTGTGTTGTTGTGTGTTGTGCTGTATTGTACTGTGTTGTGTTGTGTTGTGTTGTACTGTGTTCTGTTGTACTGTGATATGTTGTGTTGTACTGTGATGTGTTGTGTTGTGCTGTACTGTTGTGTTGTGTTGTGTTGTACTGTACTGTGTTGTGTTGTGTTGTACTGTGTTGTGTTGTTTTGTGTTGTGTTGTGTTGTTGTACTGTGTTGTGTTGTACTGTGATGTGTTGTGTTGTGTTGTGTTGTACTGTGTTGTGTTGTGTTGTGTTGTACTGTGTTGTGTTGTGTTGTGTTGTACTGTGTTGTGTTGTGTTGTGTTGTACTGTGTTGTGTTGTGTTGTGTTGTACTGTGTTGTGTTGTGTTGTGTTGTACTGTGTTGTGTTGTGTTGTGTTGTACTGTGTTGTGTTGTGTTGTACTGTGTTGTGCTGTGTTGTACTGTGTTGTGTTGTGTTGTGTTGTACTGTGTTGTGTTGTGTTGCGTTGTACTGTGTTGTGTTGTGTTGTGTTGTGTTGTACTGTGTTGTGTTGTGTTGTACTGTGTTGTGTTGTGTTGTGTTGTACTGTGTTGTGTTGTGTTGTGTTGTACTGTGTTGTGTTGTACTGTGTTGCGTTGTGTTGTGTTGAGTTGTGCTGTGCTGTACTGTGTTGTGTTGTACTGTGTTGTGTTGTACTGTGTTGTGTTGTGTTGTGTTGTACTGTGTTGTGTTGTACTGTGTTGTGTTGTGTTGTGTTGTACTGTGTTGTGTTGTGTTGTGTTGTGCTGTACTGTGTTGTGTTGTACTGTGTTGTGTTGTACTGTGTTGTGTTGTGTTGTGTTGTGTTGTGCTGTACTGTGTAGTGTTGTACTGTGTTGTGTTGTGTTGTGTTGTACTGTGTTGTGTTGTGTTGTGTTGCATTGTGTTGTACTGTGTTGTACTGTGTTGTGTTGTGTTGTACTGTGTTGTGTTGTGTTGTACTGTGTTGTGTTGTATTGTGTTGTGTTGTATTGTGTTGTGTTGTATTGTGTTGTGTTGTGTTGTGTTGTGTTGTGTTGTACTGTGTTGTGTTGTGTTGTACTGTGTTGTGTTGTGTTGTGTTGTGTTGTGTTGTACTGTGTTGTGTTGTGTTGTGTTGTGTTGTACTGTGTTGTGTTGTGTTGTGTTGTACTGTGTTGTGTTGTGTTGTGTTGTACTGTGTTGTGTTGTGTTGTGTTGTACTGTGTTGTGTTGTGTTGTGTTGTACTGTGTTGTGTTGTGTTGTGTTGTACTGTGTTGTGTTGTGTTGTCTTGTACTGTGTTGTGTTGCGTTGTGTTGTGTTGTCTTGTACTGTGTTGTGTTGTGCCGTGTTGTACTGTTGTGTTCTGTTGTACTGTGTTGTGTTGTACTGTACTGTGTTGTGTTGTACTATACTGTGTTGTGTTGTACTATATTGTGTTGCGTTGTACTGTGTTGTGTTGCACTGTACTCTCTTGTGCTGTGTTGTGTTGTACTGTGTTGTACTATGTTGTGTTGTGCTGTTCTGTGTTGTGTTGTGCTGTGATGTACTGTGTTGTGTTGAATTCTGTTGTGTTGTGTTGTACTGTGTTGTGCTGTGTTGTGTTGTACTGTATTGTGTTGTGTTGTACTGTGTTGTGTTGTACTGTGTTGTGCTGTATTGTACTGTGTTGTTCTGTGTTGTACTGTGTTGGGTTGGGTTGTACTGTGTTGTGTTGTGCTGTGTTGTACTGTGTTGGGTTGGGTTGTACCGTGCTGTGTTCTGTTGTGTTGTGTTGTGCTGTGTTGTGTTGTACTGTGTTGTGTTGTGCTGTGTTGTGTTGTGTTGTGTTGTGCTGTGTTGTGTTGTGTTGTGTTGTGCTGTGTTGTGCTGTGCTGTGTTGTGTTGTGTTGTGTTGTGTTGTGCTGTGTTGTGTTGTGTTGTGTTGTGCTGTGTTGTGTTGTACTGTGTTGTGTTGTACTGTGTTGTGTTGTACTGTGTTGTGCTGTACTGTGTTGTGTTTTGTTGTATTGTACTGTGTTGTGTGTTGTAATGTGTTGTGTTGTACTGAGTTGTGTTGTGTTGTGTTGTACTGTGTTGTGTTGTATTGTAGTGTTGTGTTGTATTGTAGTGTTGTGTTGTGCTAGGCTGTATTGTACTGTTGTGTTGTGCTCTGCTGTATTGTACTGTTGTGTATTGTACTGTGTTGTGCTGTGTTGTACCGTGTTGTGTTGTGTTGTACTGTGTTGTGTTGTGTTGTGTTGTGTTGTGGTGTTGTGTTGTGCTGTGTTGTACTGTGTTGTGTCGTGTTGTGCTGTGTTGTACTGTGTTGTGTCGTGTTGTGATGTGTTGTGTTGTGTTGTGGTGTGTTGTACTGTGTTGTGTTGTGTTGCGTTGTGCTGTGTTGTGTTGTACTGTGCTGTGGTGT
This sequence comes from Coenobita brevimanus, assembly GCF_032717465.1. NCBI lineage: Eukaryota > Metazoa > Arthropoda > Malacostraca > Decapoda > Coenobitidae > Coenobita > Coenobita brevimanus. Next base: position 24,770,702 of record NC_137063.1, on the reverse strand, counting down.
ATCGTGTTGTGTTGTGCTGAACTGTGCGGTGTTGTGCTGAACTGTGCTGTGTTGTGTGGTTTTGTAGTGTGTTGTGTTGCGTTGTGGTGTAGTGTTGTGTTGCGTTGTGGTGTAGTGTTGTGTTGCGCTGTGTTGTAGTGTTGTATTGCGCTGTGTTGTAGTGTTGTATTGTTGTGTGCTGTGTTGTGTTATGTTGTGCTGTGTTGTACTGTACTGTGCTATATTCTGTTGTATTGTACTGTGCAGTGTGGTGTGGTGTAGTGCAGTGTGGTGTGGTGTAGTGTGGTGTGGTGTGGTGTTGTGGTGTGGTGTTGTGGTGTGTTGTGTGGTGTAGTGTTGTGTAGTTGTGATGTTCCGTTGTACTGTGCTGTGCTTTATCATGCTGTGTTGTTTTGTGATGTGCTGCATTGTTGGTGTTGTACTGTGGTGTGGTGTGTTGCAATGTGTTGACCTGTGTTGCAGTGCTGTGTTGTGTTGTGTTGCACTGCCAAGTTGTGTTGTGTTGCACTGCAGTGTTGAGTTGAGTTGCACCGCATTGTGTTGCACTGCAGTGTTAAGTTGCACCGCACTGTGTTGCACTGCAGTGTTGAATTGTACTACATTGTGTTGCGTTGCGGTGTTGAGTTGCATTGCATTGTGTTGTGTTGCAAAGTGTTCTGATGCACTGCACTGTTTTGCATTGCTGAGCTGAGTTCTGTTGTGCTGCGTAGTGCTGTGTTATGTTGTGTTGTGCAGTGTTGTGTTATGCTGTGCTGCATGATGTGTTATGCTGTGTTGCGTGGTGCTGTGTTATGTTGTACTGCATGGTGTTGTGTTGTGTTGCGCGGGGTTATGCTGTGTTGCGTGGTGTGTAATGGCATGGTGTGTTGTGTTGTCCTGCAGTGTTATGTGGTGTTGTGTTTTCCTGTGTGGTGTGTTGTGGTGTTAGGTTGTGTTGTGTTGTTGTGTCGTGTGGTGTGATGCTGTGCTGAGCTGTGTTGTGTCGTGTGATGTGGCATAGTGTTGTGTGGTGTGGCGTAGTGTTGTGTGGTGTGACTGTAGTGTGGTGTGGCGTAGTGTTGTGTGGTGTGGCGTAGTGTTGTGTGGTGTGGCGTAGTGTTGTGTGGTGTGGCGTAGTGTTGTGTGGTGTGGTGTGGTGTTGTGTGGCGTAGTGTTGTGTGGTGCGGCGTAGTGTTGTGTGGTGCGGCGTAGTGTTGTGTGGTGTGGCGTAGTGTTGTGTGGTGTGGCGTAGTGTGGTGTAGTGTTGTGTGGTGCAGTGTAGTGTTGTGTGGTGTGGTGCAGTGTTGTGTGGTGTAGTGTAGTGTTGTGTGGTGTGACGTAGTGTTGTGCTGTGTGGCGTAGTGTTGTGTTGTGTGGTGCAATGTTCTGTGGTGTGGCGCAGTGTTGTGTGGTGTGGTGTGGTGTGGTGTGGTGCAGTGTTCTGTGGTGTGGCGCAGTGTTGTGTGGTGTGGTGTGGTGTGGTGTGGTGTTGTGTGGTGTGGTGTGGTGTTGTGTGGTGTAGTGTTGTGTGGTGTGGTGTTGTGTTGTGTGGTGTGGCGCAGTGTTGTGTGGTGTGGCACAGTGTTGCGTGGTGTGGTGTGGTGTGTAGTGTGGTGTGGCATAGTGTAGTGTGGCGTAGTGTGGCAGTGTAGTGTGGTGTGGTGTGGTGTGGTGTAGTGTGGTGTGGCGTAGTGTGACACAATGTAGTGTAGTGTAGTGTAGTGTAGTGTAGTGTGGTGTGGTGTGGTGTGGTGAGGTGAGGTGAGGTGAGGTGAGGTGTGGTGTGGTGCGGTGCGGTGGGGTGCGGTGCGGTGTGGTGTGGTGTGGTGTGGTGTGGTGTAGTGCAGTGTGGTGTGGTGTAGTGCAGTGTGGTGTGGTGTAGTGCAGTGTGGTGTGGTGTGGTGTGGTGTGGTGTTGTGGTGTGGTGTTGTGGTGTGGTGTGGTGTTGTGGTGTGGTGTTGTGGTGTGGTGTAGTGCAGTGTGGTGTGGTGTTGTGTGGTGTGGTGTGGTGTGGTGTTGTGTGGTGTGGTGTTGTGTGGTGTGGTGTGGTGTGGTGTAGTGCAGTGTGGTGTAGTGCAGTGTGGTGTAGTGCAGTGCAGTGCAGTGTGGTGCGGTGTGGTGTGGTGTGGTGTGGTGTGGTGTGGTGTGGTGTAGTGCAGTGTGGTGTAGTGCAGTGTGGTGTAGTGCAGTGTGGTGTGGTGTGGTGCGGTGTAGTGTGGTGTGGTGTAGTGCAGTGTGGTGTGGTGTGGTGTGGTGTGGTGTAGTGCAGTGTAGTGTAGTGCAGTGGTGTGGTGTGGTGTGGTGTGGTAAAGTGCAGTGTGGTGTAGTGCGGTGTGGTGTGGTGCGGTATGGTGCGGTGTAGTGTGGTGTGGTATAGTGCAGTGTGGTGTGGTGTGGTGTAGTGCAGTGTGGTGCAGTGCAGTGTAGTGCAGTGTAGTGTAGTGTGGTGTGGTGTGGTGTGGTGTGGTAAAGTGCAGTGTGGTGTGGTGTAGTGCAGTGTGGTGTGGTAAAGTGCAGTGTGGTGTGGTGTAGTGCGGTGTGGTGTGGTGTGGTGTGGTAAAGTGCAGTGCAGTGCAGTGCAGTGCGGTGCGGTGTGGTGTGGTGTGGTGTGGTGTGCCAGCGATGGGCTGTTTTGTGTCCTACAGCCTTGGTTCTAAAGTACTGGTTGTGAGCCACACTGAAGGTCATGTGATTTAGATAACAGTCTGCCATTACACACACACACACACACACACACACACACACACACACACACACACACACACACACACACACACAGTACGTGCGACCATGGCAATAACGCTGACCACCTTCCTTTTTCACGTATCCATGACGGGACAGATGGACCATTATGCTCTGCGAATATGGGGTTAACTTGAACTGTTCCTTAACGTCTTCAGTAACATGACCTTTCAGTCTAGATCTATTTATTTTCGGTCCATTTTATTAAACTTAGACTGGACCTGTAATAATGATGGAGTTAGAAAGTTTACCCAAATATAAAGAAAATCATCTCGATGTTGCTAGAATAAAAATGTCATCGTAGTGAAGTGGTTACGTGTGGTACCGGCAATGCTGTTGGTAGGGAGTTTTCACACGTGTGTTATGAAGTAACGAAGTGCCACGTCGTACGGGAACACAGTTATCTTATATTAGTTTATCGAAAAAGGAAGTGTTTGTACGGCCGTGGGCAAAAGTTCGCCAAAATTTCCCTTCTACTTTCCACTTTCCTCTCCTGGCTAATATTCCCAAGAGAGAGGAATCTGGTAGGCCCATTTGTCCATGAACGATTCCCTTGGATATGATATGTCAGAAAAAAAAATAAATAAAGACACATACCCTAAGACTGATGAATAGCGGCGAACTTTCGTTCCTGACTGTTCGTTCTCACAAGTAAACGTCGCACAGACAGAACAGAATCAAATACAACTACGTGAGGTCCACTGACATAGGACCCACCAAGTCCTTAGACCTGAATCTGCGGCGAGAGGTGTTCAGTTAAGGACACTTTCTGTGAAACAACCACAGCCTGACTAGACTACTTGGGCTTGGTGGTGTATATGCAGCTGTGATACTGATGTTATTTGCCTTGGTCGAATTACCACAAGCAACTCTTTTAAACGTGCGTATAATTATTTCAAATCAACATTTCACGGCAATGTGAAATAAAGATGTCTGTTGCCACAGTGGGACATGTCAGATGCTGGGGGTGACAAACACTGACCTTTGCACAAGACCTTGGAACTATAGTGATGCAACATGGAGCATCTTCGCGTCTTAATTCCTTGGTGTCAGCTCTCTCTGTGAGTAGCAGTCTCGCTGGCATAACAGACGTCGTATCACCTTTTTCTTAGTGATTTACAGTATGCTCCATATCACACCTTTCCATCCTCTTGCACATGATATTAATGGAACAATATCGATATTAAAAAGGTATATCTAAAACACAAAACAAAATGAAAGTGTAAGAGGCACACACACACACACACACACACACACACACACACACACACACACACACACACACACATATATCCATCCATCATCCAATCCAGCATTGCACCACGAGGAGCGTAGGAGCCCGGGGCTAGGCAGTTGGTCCCGACATTTAAGATGAGAGTGACCAGCCTCACTCATCCCTGAGTGGCATTAAATGAGCAATCAACCTCAACTACCCCTTGGATATAAACCTTCACCGGCTCAATCCGACTGGAGCGCAATAATTACCCACTAAACCAACAGGCGCCAAAATTTGGTTATATGGTTACCACCCAGCGTAGTAAATGGTTTCCTGGTGTACAGGAAACCATTTGGCTTGTCACTCAGTGCAGAGCCACCCGGAGGCAGAAGGACGTGGAAAGAATGAAAGAAAGAAGGATAGAAGAGGAAGTGTAAAGTCACCCGTAGGCAGAAGGACAAGGAAAGAATGAAGGAAAGATAGAAGAGGATGGAAGGAAAGAAGGATGGAGGAGAGGAAAGGGCGCCACCCGGGAGCAGCACTACATCGAGTGAGTGGATGGTGAGCACCCCTACCTACCACACACACACACACACACACACATATATATATATATATATATATATATATATATATATATATATATATATATATATATATATATATATATAATATCTATCTATCTATCTATATCTATATATTTCGGAGCAAGAGGTACAAAGTCTATGCCCACAAGAATACTCGTTATAAGAGTACTTAATACGAACACCACCAGTGCTACACCACCTACATTAACCGTTTGGCTGCGGTGATCTCACATGATCAGAATCGTCTGGTAATACCGGCAGGAAAATAAAATTCTCACCCTCACCAGTCATGTAGTGTGCACCGATGGCTTTCTCAGAGCTACATATACTGCATACAGCCAATATACTGTGCTGAAGGTGCCGTATGTGAAGTTATATACAATTCTCCAGTTAGACAGCCAAAGAGATAAGTTGTGTTGGCATATCATAACAATCCAATAAGTGCAGCTTGAAGGACATCTCAAGAACAAACCACACACACACACACACACACACACACACACACACACACACACACACACACACACACACACACACACACACACACACTTTCTCAGGTCACTAGCGTTCTTGAAACCTTATTTTGTAAGGCTTCGAGAGAGAGAGAGAGAGAGAGAGAGAGAGAGAGAGAGAGAGAGAGAGAGAGAGAGAGAGAGAGAGAGAGAGAGAGAGACAGACAGACAGAGACAGACAGACAGAGAGAGAGAGAGAGTCTGTTAGGGACATTTTCGATGAACTCCGGGATGGATTAGGCATCTGACGGCAGATAAACAGATACATAAAAAGAAGTGCGTCAGCTTCAATTGAAGCCCTCGGTACATTCCCTTGGAAAGTTGGGATTCCAAGGGGTTTCTTTGGTCTCATGAGTAAATAAGTAAAAACAAAATTTACTGAACGTACCTACTACCTGCTGAAAACATCTCTTCTCTAGCTCACAAAGTGCAAAAGTTATTAGCCTCTGAAAACCATCGCGGTCGGACATGTCGTGTCGGGCCACTCATTTCTCAGCTGAACGTAAACATTGCTTTGTTACGCTTGCTTATTTGCTTTTTGCTTTCCTCGCGGGGCTCGCTCGCTCGTAACTATTTCTTCCAAACAATACTGCTAGTTCTTCACGACACTGTACACCAGTGTGTCTGGACGGACTCAAGCTTCGTCATCACCTTCAGTATCAAGAGACCTTTAATTTATTCCTGCTACCACCACAGGATTACATTGAGCTTTGTGTGGAAGTGAAAGGATAACATTATTACAGGAAGGCATTTTCGACCTAATTATTAAAACTGAGTATACAAAGGGGCAACCCAGTCCCTAATTTAAGGAAGTCAATTCTGAAATACGTATAAAGTATGTATGAGGAAAGGGAGTAGTTAGACTGCATTTCACCTTACATATTGTAGTTAGCAACCTGGTTCAGATGTATGTAATTTCCATCGTATGTTTCAATAATACTGTCTAAAACTGGGCAGATGCTTCCCAATAGCGATGTATTTAGTAAAATGACTGTTGATACTAGATATACAAAGGTTGCCTTCCCTCAAGTGATGGATATTGATATTACAAATGCAACAAGCGGCTTGAAATGTTGGAATATTTCGAGCTTTTACCTTCAGTCAGAGCAGGTCTTTGCCCAAATTATATTCTTGGAATCGCCAGACACAACGGCCTAGTGGTCAGTGCTGCCTGCTACCAACCTGTTGGACCGTTTGTACCATTCATACTGGGTGATGCGGCGACCTTGTATATCAGGAGTGTGCGTAAATAAATCCACCACAGGTTTAAAGGCCTAAGTTACAGAGATGAACACTGCAGCCAATGCCACATGATGTCTGACTCTGCCTATATATGCACTGCAGCCAATGCCACATGATGTCTGACTAAGCCTACAGTATATAAACAATGCAGCCAATGCCACATGATGTCTGACTCAGCCTACAGTATATAAACACTGCAGCCAATGCCACATGATGTCTGACTCAGCCTATATAAACACTGCAGCCAATGCCACATGATGTCTGACTCAGCCTACAGTATATAAACACTGCAGCCAATGCCACATGATGTCTGACTCAGCCTATATAAACACTGCAGCCAATGCCACATGATGTCTGACTCAGCCTACAGTATATAAACACTGCAGCCAATGCCACATGATGTCTGACTCAGCCTATATAAACACTGCAGCCAATGCCACATGATGTCTGACCCAGCCTATATAAACACTGCAGCCAATGCCACATGATGTCTGACCCAGCCTATATAAACACTGCAGCCAATGCCACATGATGTCTGACCCAGCCTATATAAACACTGCAGCCAATGCCACATGATGTCTGACCCAGCCTAGCTCCAGACACTTCTTTACATTTCAAGGGAGTCATTTCTATGTGGACGGGTTCGATCTGGCCTGCTGTAACCCATTCACTACTAGGCAGTTCTTCCAAGGTGATTGATATAAACTGGTAGGGGAAAAAATTCATAAGGAGAGATGGTAGTGAAGGCGGTAAAAACTATATACACTTAACCCTTTCCGTCTCATGACGTACTTGGCATTAACACCACATGATTATATTCTTTTCATGACAGGCGTTTAAGACAGGATGGCTTCCATACAGTGATCAATGACCCTTTTACCACCGATCTTTTAACTATTTACTTCCCTTTTTATGATTAACAAGAAAATGCTATAATGAAAGATACTACTGACTTCTCTTTTATGATAAAAAAAAAAAGATGGCTACCGTACAATAATGAATGATACTACTTACTGGCCTGCCATTTATGATTAAAAAAATAATAAATGGCTCAACTTCATATTCTGAATGGTAGTTCCTCATCACCTGAACTAATCCCTTTAAACGTTAGTACACACACACACACACACACACACACACACACACACACACACACACACCGCTCACGCACGCGAGACTGATTACGTCAACCCTCCAACCACACCCCTTGATATTAGTGTTTTTGCCGTTACATATAGTGTGTGTGTGTGTGTGTGTGTGTGTGTGTGTGTGTGTGTGTGTGTGTGTGTGTGTGTGTGTGTGTGTGTGTGTGTCTGTCTGTCTGTCTGTCTGTCTGTCTGTGTGCGCGTGCGTGCGTGCGTGCGTGCGTGCGTGTGTGTGTGTGTGTGTGTGTGTGTGTGTGTGTGTGTGTGTGTGTGTGTGTGTGTGTGTGTGTAATCTCTCTTGCTTCCTGTAAAATTTTTATGTTGCGGCATTGATACGATAACTGTCTCCCTCCCCCCTCCCCCCATTCTCTAACATCGCTATGGTGCAGGTCCATAAATCAATTCCGGCCTACCCCATCCCGCCTCCACCCCAACCTACGCTCACGGGACCATAAACTGCCTTCACTAACCTTGACCCAGTCTTAATCTAATCTCACCTAATACTAACCTCACCTCACCAAAGCTTACTCACACCTCATTTAGTCCTAATCAAACTTCACCTACCGTTGTTAACCCGACCTAATCTTCTCCTATCCATACATGATCATTCTTACACCAAGCCACTCTACCCTACCCTAACTCACCCTAACCCAACCCAACCTAATCATTTCCTCCTCACTGACTGGTAATATAAACTGGCTAAACGAACTCTTTCCCAACTAAACCTTACACGAGCCTGACCTGATTCTAATGTTACCTGGCTTTAACTTAACTAATCCACACTATAGTTTATGCTAATCTAACCTAACTTATGCAACCTGAAGGGAAGCTGCCCTAACCTCAGGCCTGCAACAATCCTACCCCTTACCCATTCAGTGTGCATAATTATAACCCAACTACCTCATCTTTAACCCAGTCCTCAGATATGGGCCTATCCTAATCTCAACTAACCCCCCTAACTTTACCTATCCCATTCTTCCTTAATCTACCTCAGGCTGGCTTCACTATGGCCTGCCTAATCTGATCCTCTCCTAATCCAGACACATCTAACCTGATTGTAACCCTAACCAACCACACCAAACTCTAGCCCAACCAAGCCATACCCAAAACGGCTTCACAACACGGAGTAACTTTAGGAATAATATACAAAGACGATGATGAAACTATGAATTAAAGAACACGCGACTAAAGAAAACGAAAACTGAGAACTGCGTAAAGGGTGGACTAGAAAGGACGAAAATTGTGTGAATGGGATAGTCTCCTGATACTTCCCAGATAGGCCTAGTTAGGCGTGTGTGTGTGTGTGTGTGTGTGTGTGTGTGTGTGTGTGTGTGTGTGTGAAAGAGAGAGAGAGAGAGAGAGAGAGAGAGAGAGAGAGAGAGAGAGAACAAGTATTCAATATCTGTTCATTTCCATATTACTGTAGAGACTGCGTTTAAAAGACTGCAGGTAACAGGCAAGGGCAACAGACTGGGGAAGACAGTTCCAGAGTTGTCTTGCCGCCTACATGACGGCCTGGGAGTATCAGTCAACTCTTGCGTTAGGGCTGTACTGCAAGGGGTGACAGTGTGCTGCCAGACGGACGCAGACAGTTCAGAACAGTACGGTACTCATCACTGAAACACCGATGGTAGGGATAAAGATGCAATGGTGCGGCGAAGAGTGCGATACAGGTGGGGAGCTGATGATGTGAAAAGCCTTTGACACTGCCCTGTTTATAGGAACGGTGTGGGAAGCCCCCCCCCCCCTACACGTGAGCAGTATTCCATACTGGAGACAATAAAACCCCTCGGTACAGAGTCGGCTTAGCACCCCCAAAATCTTGGAAGCAATTTTTACAAGAGTGGTTATGTGATCTTTCCAGGACAATGTTCAAAAGAATGTCACCCCAAGGATACTGAGGACGAAGAACAGCGTTGCATGTTGCTGAATATTAAAGACTCTTGCGGAAGATTTAGGAGAGGCAAAAGATCTATGAACTGAGGTTCTGACGCAATGAAAAGTACTTCTTCTTCTTTTTTTTTTTTTTTCACCTCAATCCGAGAGGCACATAATATAGCCTAATGCCTCACAAATTTTATCTCCCACAGCCTTCTAAATGCTAACACTGTAAAACTGACACAGGCTCAGTCCGTACGTTTTTCTGCTCAGCGATGCCTGATGCTGATACAAAGTGCAGTCTGCCCAGCTGACTGTGTCTGCACTGATGTTCACACTGTAACATGCGATCAACCCAGCGTCTACGTCATACCCGGGTAATAAGACTAAGATCTGATTAGGTTACAGTTAAGGTTAGGTTATTTATACCAAAAAACAAAAAAAACAAAAAAAAGTGGACGTAGCGGTACACCACATACAATGACTGCTAGTCTTGTCTTTGCCATGCACAATAGTTACGCTAGCAGTAAACAGCGTCGAGAGGACCGACAGGTCTGTTGCTGTTTGCATTCCTCTGTGCTCCTTCATATCCCAGCACAGATATCGCCGTTAGACCTCGTACTATGGTCCAGAGTCCCGCTGGCAGCATACTACAGCAGTGCCCATGACTGAGAGGATGCAGCCGTGTGAAAACTGACCGACACGCAGTAAGTGTGAGGATGCGACGAATTACTGGCAACTTGTGAGCCACACTGTACACATGGGTTGGCAGGTACCGGTGACACCTGGAAGCACCGGTACGGCTCTTGGACAGTGTTGCATCCGTCCCTGTCCACCCACCAACACAGATGGCGACCTGCACCCAACACCGCCCATCGTGCGGCGTATTCTGGGAGAAGACTGACTAAAATTTTACTCTAGCGACGTTAATTCATTGTTATTAACCCTATGAATTCTTCCTTACACACTTTCCCATTCTATCTCGGTCTCCCTCTCCACCTTGCACTCAACTCATTTTCATACACTCTCCTGGTCAGACTCTCACTCTCCATGCTGTAATCATCATCAGCCGTTTGAGTGTCCACTGCAGGACCGGTCTATCCCGACCGAAGTGGGGACGATACAGCCAATGTATCTCTACCAAGTGGCTTAGGCTGTCTGGTAGATATTGTATGTAGGGTGAGAAGTGCTTGTAAGTGTAACTGTAGTGTTGGAATGGCTTTGGATGTGTGTGTAGTCTGTGAACCAAGTGTACTCGGCCCGCGCAAGCCGACTGGGTGCAAGCATACTTTTATAGTATGCGACACTAGTTCAACCACAGCACCCCTTATGTCCGCCAAAGCAGTACGTGGTCAGAAGAACGCTCCCAAGGTTTATTACCCTGGCGGGGCGCGAACCCTCGTTCTTCAGTATACGCAAAGGCACACTTTACCACTGTACCACAGAGGCTCCATGCTGTAATAACTGATAATAAATGTAGGAGTAATGACGGTACTGCAGTGACAGCGGCAGTAACGTGTACAGGCCAAGTACGGCATTATTACAGTGTTTTTGTGTCACAACTTTCAAAGGGTTTGATTCAGTCTGGAGACTTTTTGGAACTGGAGGGTTTAGCTACACAGAACCAACAGTAATGCAACCAGTAGGGAAGCCATTTACCACCCACACTAAAATGCTCTGAAAGCACTAGCTATACAAAACAAATACAAAAGTGGCAGATGCGGGAGCTTCCAGTCCTCCAGTTAATACCAATGGTGTGGTGTCATACGGTCCTTTGGTGTGATGTGTGGCTCGTTAAACTGCCAAAGTGTACGCCATTAAACTGCCTCGTTGCCGAAAATCCGTTGTGAAGTACACACCGGGAGGCTGCTACAGGTGCGGCACCACCTATAACTACGCCATCGGTCTGAAGGGGTTACATAAGAGCCATAGCAAAAAAAAAAAAAAAAAAAAAAAAAAGGCTAATACAGGTAATAGAAAATACGTGAGAGCTACTAATAACAACAGTTGAAATAACGCAATACTGTAGGTACCGAGTGATACTGCATAACACACGATAAATAAATAACAATAAACAACAAAAAATAACCAACATAGACAAGGGCAGCAGCCAGGGATACTGGGTTTGCTAAGCTATACACGCTGCAGTAGGCGGTGATAAAGGAAATAACCAATGACACCAATAGTGACAATAAAATAAAGCACAAACTGATGATACACAATGAAATTTATGTGACATGTCTAATACCAGCGATAATATCCAGTATAGATTAAAGCTTTTATAGATACCCAATAAATGATAAATGACATAATAACAATAACATCAAAACGACTAATGCATCATGGGTCGATAAATATATAATGATCAACTGTAATACTAATAACAGCGATAACAATACGACTAACGGATGACCCGCTAACAGATACCAAACACTGAAGGATAAGGCAACTGGCCACCATCAGCGATACCTTGAAAACCACAATAACGCACTACCATAACGTCCATAAACAATATAATAAATGACATGACAGCCATACCAGCCCTGAATAAAGCAATACTATAATCAATGTCTTCCCTGTGGTGCCGGTAAGCCACTCCTAAATTGAATAACATCGTCTGGCGGCAAGAAGAGCACACCAGTCAAATTGTTCCTGTACAAGATCAACTGACACACTGCTGTTTGTCACCCACACACGATGGTAGTCCACGTCCAGCCAGAAACCGTATGAGGACTGCAAGGATTAAGTCAAGAGCTTCCTGGCTGACACTGTTCTACGCCTGTATTCTCGTTCATCTTAGAGGCTCCCTGATATCTCTCTCTTAACACACGATTTCCGCATCTGACACACTTAACAGTTTATTGTACGGGATATCTTATTTAGAACATCTAGGTTGAAACAAAATATATATAATATGCCTTACAAGAAAATACCACACACGCAAACAAAATAAATAAATAAATAAATAAGAGGTGCTGGGAAGCCTTCTGAGCCGAGGCACCCACGACCCTTAACCCTGACACAGGCAGAGGCTAATCCCTAGGCTGCACAAAATCGTCTGGTGCTAACATGAAAAAAGGGTCAAAATTTCCCTCCTGGGTCGAGGGTGAGGGCAGCATCCCCGGCAACAACTGCAATAACACAAGTATTGGACACTCACACAAACAACCACAAAACCGGCATTTACTTACCCACAAAAACGCCTTGGGAAAAATTTCAAATCTCCACACCTCTTCGCTAACCGCTGAAGCCTCCTATTTAAGGCTGTTTCCACTAATTCACTGTAATCACACACAATCACCGGCAACTTCAATTTCGCTGCACACGCACCTTAAATTTCTAAGGATTTAATAACGCCGAAAACTTGGTAAGAACAGCGCTTGAGTAAGTGATGGAGTTCAAGATGCTACAACGAAGACATGCAGCGTACACCCTCACCCTCCGAAGGTCCGCGGGTTACTGATCTGAGCAGAGAGCCAGAGACTGAGAGGGACCCGGGAGGCGGGTGGCCTGGGTTGGTGGGTGGAGGCGTAGGACAGCATGTGGAGGGAGAGCGAGAGGGGCAGGTGGAGGGATGGAGGTATTGAGGACGACACGTAAGTAGGAATGTAGTAAGCGTAAAAAGCTGGTCGGTAGATATCCTACCTACAAGACAGCCAACAGGCGGGTAGGCAGGTAAGCATGCAGGCAGAAAAGCAATTATGTGGGTAGGTAGGTAAGTAAATAGGTAGACAGGAAATGGTGGTGGTGGGTAGGAAAAAATGGTCCGATTCAACTATCAATGCATCCGTATATCAATTTCCGTCTTGCTAGGCCGTACCGTGCATGACCATCCACATCTTCAGGCGTCATCCGTTTATATGTATGCAGGCCTGACACGCTGTTGATCAGGCTCCACTGACTTTCCAACCTTCTATCTACCTGTCTATATCTACACTTTTATATACCGAAACATATAAATAGCTGCCAATTGATTCTCTCTCTTTCTCTCTCTCTGCAGTCCATCTCGAGCCATCTGTTCATCTATCTCGCATGACTATCAACCTACCCATCAATATCTGTCTGTAGTCTCAGTCTTCGTCTCTATCCACCTACTTATGTTTGCCTGTCAAACTGTCACACTCCTCCAGCTTTACATCTGTCTATACGCCACTATCTATTTATCTATCTATCTTCAGTATACCACCCCATCACTGCCCTATCACTCATTACATCTACCCACCTGTGTATGCATCTATCGGTGTGTGTGCCATTCCGACCTATCCCCGTCTCATCCGGCGTGGCGGGGACAAAAACACCGTCATCGCTGTCCTTCATGCCGTCCCAACCCGCCCTATGTTGAGACACTTCCACACTTCACCTTCCTTCCTCAGACTCATTCTCTTACTCCAAGCCGTTCTCCATCACATATCCCCTCACCAACATTCCTTGTCCTCCTCGCCTTCTCTTCCTCCTCCTCTTCCTTCCATCCAAAACTTCCCTCCATCAAACCATCACTTTCATTTTCGGCCTCCCTCCCCTTCTCCTTCCATCTCAACCCGTTCTCTGTATTCTTTCACCTTCACTCTCGTTCGTCTCTTACTTCCAGCCTCAGCTACCCTCACTCATATACGCCTCACTCCTGGCCTTCACCTTTACTCATGGTCTTCCCTTTTTCTCCTCCTGCCATCCACTCATCCCCCCCCCCTTCCTCACCGTCACGCCACCCCCACCACCCTCCATCATGCACACCTTCAGCCCTAACCTTCACTCTTGGCTTCCTCTTCTCTTTCCATCCGCTGAGACACCGCTCTTTTCACCTCTGTCTGTTTGTCTCTCTTTAAACTCTTCAAACCTCTCTCTTACTCTGTGTGTGTGTGTGTGTGTGTGTGTGTGTGTGTGTGTGTGTGTGTGTGTGTGTGTGTGTGTGTGTGTGTGTGTGTGTGTGTGTGTGTGTGTGTGTGTGTGTGTGTGTGTGTGTGTGTGTGTGTGTGTGTGTGTGTGTGTGTGTGTGTGTGTGTGTGTGTGTGTGTGAGATCCATGTTTGTGTTTACCTGCTTACTTGCCTGTTTGTCTTTTTATCTATTTGTGTCTGCCTGTCATGCCTCTCTGTGTTTGTGTCTGTCTGCCTGTGTCGGTCAGTCTCTCTCTCTCTCTCTCTCTCTCTCTCTCTCTCTCTATGTCAGTCTACTTGTGTCTGTCTTTATCTACCTCCATCTGTTTATGTTTGTCTCTGTCTATCTATCTGTCCGCCTGTCTGTGTCTGTCTGTGTGTCTTGTCTGTTTTTATGTGTCTATCTGTTTAACTCTCTGGACATCTATCACTCCCTGTCTGCCTTTCTATCTGTAGGTTTCTGTCTATCTGTGTCTGCCTTTATGTCTGCCTACCGCCGCGTCTGTCTATCTGATCACGTACAAAGTAATGGGGTAATCAAGAGCAGCATTTGTGTGGACGTTCCTATTACTGTTAAAGGGAGGCTATTCACCCCTCTGCCAGTGTGGACGTAGTTTCAGATACTATTTTTCCTAACTCCACCTTCAGTCAGTTTAGAAGGATCTGTAGTGATGGAGACGTTGATGCAGTCTAGTGCAGATGCAGCCTTTCTAGTTTGAAGTCTCGCCTTGGATGTATAAAACCATCTGGGTCATCGTAGTGAAAGATCTGTGTGTGTGTGTGTGTGTGTGTGTGTGTGTGTGTGTGTGTGTGTGTGTGTGTGTGTGTGTGTGTGTGTGTGTGTGTGTGTGTGTGTGTGTGTGTGTGAAAACGAAAAACTATATAACCACAGTCAAGCTTTCAGATCTTGAGAAAATGTGTGGTGTTTCCAGTTTACCTGAAAAATCCCTAGATTACCTTCTACTTAGCCACTTCACTGTTAGGACGGAGGTATGACCCCAACTCAGTGGCCTCTCTCCCTGATATACCCCCATGTCTGTGCTCATCCCCGGCCTCCTCCTCCTCATCATCATCAGTAAAAACATTATCATCACCATTACCATTATCTTCCTCCTTCTCCCTCTCCTCCGCCTCACCATCATCAGCACCTCATCATTGCAATCATCATCATCATTCTATTCCTCCTCCTATTTTAAACATTTTCAATATTATTCAATTCTCATGTTCTTCAAATAAAAAATAGAGTATCAGTACATAGTATCAGTAAACCTTACCTTTTTCATGCTCCTCACTCGATATCAAGAGCCGTCACTCCCCCTGTAACACAGGAATGCAATTAGAGAGAGAGAGAGAGAGAAATTCGTACTACACATGTACGTATATATATATATATATATATATATATATATATATATATATATATATATATATATATATATATATATAATGTGGGTATATACAAGCATATACAGGTATAACAAATATGTAAAGCACATATATATACATATAATACAGAATCTATAATACATATATATACATACCGGAATATAAATATATATATATATATATATATATATATATATATATATATATATATATATATATATATATGTGTGTGTGTGTGTGTGTGTGTGTGTGTAAACTATACACCATACTGATACATATCACAATTTATATAAACGAATACTTTTTAAAAACACAAGCATTTTTCATTTAGAAAAACTGGCTGGGTCTAATATGTGCATTCATCATTTCTTCCTGTATGACTAAACAGCAAAAAGTTGTATATAATGTATAACTACCATCGAAACATACACTATCATATTTCTTATACTCCTAAACAAACCAAATCATTGAGTATTACTGCCAACTTCTCACATCACTGTGCCACTTGTCTCTCGTCGCCGCAGTGTTATATAATTTATCTCTTTATCAACTCTCAGATGGTCGTGAGATTTCTGACATTAACATACCAGACAGTGTCAAACGATTTGTTTCAGCCGAGTGAACTACAGGGTGTTAATGCTGGTACCATTAAGACTCCCATGGTTACGACAACTCTAGTGTTTTATCTCTGTCTGTCTGTCTGTCTGTCTGTCTGTCTGTCTCTCTCTCTCTCTCTCTCTCTCACACACACACACAACCTTAGCTGTCCAACTATATCAACCTGACGACATGATTTACATAACATTCTTGCTAACTGTGCATGATTTACCTTGGCCCAGGAGGGAGTGCTGGAACTGGCGCCTGAGGGATTAGGTACAGCTTCCCTTCCGTCTGTCATGACAAGAGAGCTGACTAAAATGGTGGAGCAGCAGCAAGACTGACTGACGGGGTAAACTGGTATTCTTAATCCATCATACACACAAACGGTCCAGTCTTCATCAGTCTTGTGTCTTTGTTTCCCCAACACTTTTTTTCACCCTTCTCTACCTTTAGTCTCTCTAACTAAGGCGACTCTTTCCAACACAGGAGAGAGTTTTAGGAATGGAAGGGTCAGAATGTGTCGTCACTAACCCCTTCATTAGAAAACATCCCTGAGAAAAAAAAAATAAAATAAATAAAAAGAGTGTGAGACGTACAGCAAGAATTAAAAAAACATAATGCCATGGTTCTCAAAGGGTATTTCCAAGTGAATGGGTCTTGGCTCTTGGTTTAATTCTCGTTCAACTTCTTTGGACGGGACAAGTTTTGTGTTTTTGCGAAGATGCAGCAAACGGAAATAGAAGTGTCACTCCATGTTAGTCTCTCTCTCTCTCTCTCTCTCTCTCTCTCTCTCGTGTATTACCATCCCTATAGGGCATTATTCACTCATTAACATATAAATGAGGTGGGGAGGAATATTAGCAGGTAACTGGAATGGCCTTCAATACACCTCATGTAATACCATCCTTATCTATCTGTCTGTCTGTCTATCGATCTGTCTAACTATCTTCCTGTCTATCAGTCCGTACATTTCTCTATCTATCCGTTCCTATTTACTAACCCTTCCAATACGATGTCCTTTGTTTACTCATGCAATCTCCTGACCATCTGATACAATGATTAGGGAGAACTCTTGAGGTGGACTGGTCAGTGAAGACAACAGTTCACCCTGCAGTGTGAAAACTTGCCTTCAGCGGAATAACAGTGTCCGGGGATGGCAATAATGTAATATACAATACGTGTTCCGGCTGAATGGCCTACGTGTCTGAAATGAGGTTAAACTGGGCGTGGTACAGTCCTATAAATATACTGATATCTGCATGCGTTTATATCTACTAATGCATATGGTGTATAAAATGAGGTTAATAAACGCGTGATAACATACACCTGTGTGCAATATCAGTCAATGCATCAGTTAGTGTTTATCTATCAGTCTACGTGTATTTATATCTATTTATCAATACAACGTTCAGATCAATGAAGAGAAGCTAAAATACGTCTAATCCACTTCACCTGTATAAACACACCAAAGGGGCACCTGTTTATCTTACAATCGTACCTAACTCTACAACCCTAAGCCTTTAGCCGTCTGTTGTCACTCAGCCGATAGCAATCTATACCTGTCTGTACATCTATCACCATCACTGCCTTATCTACTAATCTATGACTGTTGCCCTTCTATCTATCTGCCCATTCATGAACAATCTGATGCTCATCCCGAGAGGTGTAGCTTTGAGAAATTAACCCTCTCGTGGCCATCACTATTCTATTACAGCTAACGCTTGACGATTTTACTCAGCTAAAAAGAAGTAACATCAGCCTCAGCGTCAACACCGGTGCCATTAACCCTCCCACAGCCGCCACAATTCTAGAGCTTCCTTCCATTTAACACCAGACGGTTTTACTCAGCCTGAGTTAACTTCCGAATGCCTGTGTGCCTCCTCAGCAACGACCTAGCCTTTGCCCTGCCACATCTTGTCACTCATATAAGCATGTGTGCCTCTCCTTCTCCCTCTGTTTTACCACGACACACTGCTCTATCATACACTCCTCCTTTTTCATCATGTTCTCTCTCTCTCTCTCTCTCTGCCTTGGTCTCAGTTCTCCTTCCAATACCTCAACATCCTCTGTCATATATTAATCCATCTCATTTTTGGTGTCTATGTTCGCCTTTCAGCTATCTGTAATCCTTCACTCAGAGCATGATTTTTTTTATATTATTATAATTATTATTATTACTACTCACTCCTGACTTTTTTTTTCCGCCACATAGGACACGTTTTGAACGAGAGTGGTGGGTGCAGACTTGCCTGGGCCCGTCCATAACGCGGGCCATGCTTAACTACTGTAAAATAGTGGTGAAAGAATGAGTAAAAAATAAAAAATCAAATGAGTGAAGGCCATCCAAGGAATATACTCTGTTCACATCCCGTGTGTCCTGCGGCCGAACAAAACCGTCTGACGGCAAACAGTACAGGTCTAGTACGAATCTAACATGAATATGTAGGACGAGATTATATTCCCTTCATAGCCAGGGTACTTCCTACAGTTGACCACAATCCAGTGGCTATACTCACAACATAAATGAATTATATATATATATATATATATATATATATATATATATATATATATATATATATATATATATATATATATATAAACAGAGAGAGAGAGAGAGAGAGAGACTGGATAATTAACTTTGTGGCAGTGCGTGACTGGTAGTGGCTGGGTGACTGACAACATTTCAACAGCCTGCCTGGCACAACAAGTAACCCCTTCACGGCAGCCACAGTAACAGTCAAGCCAGAGTTACTACTTTCACACATTGCTTTTCATACAGGGAAGGCCTCTCGTACTGAAGGGGTTAATGAAGCCTGTATCTAACCTAACAGCTTGAAAAGTCCTGATGCTGAAGAAAGCCCTCTGGGGCTAACCAAAAATATCTATCTATAACCATCTATATTTATCATTTATCTACTATATACGTATACATATCTATCTATCTATATGTATATATATATCTATTTCTATATGTATACATTATCTATCTATCTGTCTACCTATATATAATCGGATTAAGTGGTGTGGCTGACTGCTGGAATTTACCTGACTTACCGACGTACTGACTGAGAGGTTCAGTAGGTGACCAGCCAACTGATTTACTGTGTGTGTGTGTGTGTGTGTGTGTAAAATATCACGGTCAACTGAGTGACACACGATGACGTTGTTACGTGATAAGCCTTGGTACACACACACAAAGTACAGCTACACTTACACGCACATACGCGGAGACACATACGCAGTTATATCCCCCAGACATACTTAGACACACACACACACACACACACACACACACACACTACTTAAGACGTATTAATTATGGACATGAAGGCTCTGTGCACATGAATACATACATGAACTACAACATACGTAACTACACACATGACAGAAGTGACTCATGTAAACACACACGACCTAAAGTACACATAAATGCACAGGAGTAAGTTACATCAATGCGCAACGTGATAATAATTTTGTACGTACGACTCTGGCAATACACTTGCAATGCTGTTTGCTACAGGCCACCAGTCCTGCTACAGCTGCACATCTTGCCAGGTCACTGCATGGACGCCACTGCCTACCGTCACTACCACATACACGCCTGGGCTAAGTCATTTACGCATTCTGTGCCGGTATTAGCGTGGGGGGGGGGGTTAAAAGAAGCCGATGCGTCCTGTAGATCAGTATATTTTTTATAACAAGATTTAAATAATCACATCGTTCGATTGGGATCGAACTCGCGTCTTTCCAGACAACAGGCCACTTGTGTACCCTCTTCACCCCCACTTGACACACATGAGATAAAGTACACATGAACGCACACAAGCTGACATGACGTGAATACACACGTGAGCTATGGTGCACATGACCAAGCCTACAATATATATATATATATATATATATATATATATATATATATATATATATACTGTATAATTATATACACCAGCTAAGGACGAAACGCATACATATACACAACGACACATACGAGTATCTCTTGTCAGACGCCTAATCCCAAAGTTCACCCTGGGTGGCCACAACAATACCTCCTCCACACTTCGCCACTCCACGCCCTCCTTCCTCAACCACTCTTTGTTCTTTTCAACCACTCTTTTCTTTCACCTCGCTCTCGGTCTTCCTCACCATCTTCTCCCATCACCACTCCAGACCGCCCTCCCTCATGTGCTCTTGATCCTTTGCCTGCGTTCTCGGTCTTTCTCTCCTCGCTGCCAGCATATTCCACGCCGCTCTCCCTCATTTACTCTCTCCCCCCCCCCCGTAACTCCCTCTCGGTCCTTCTCAGCATATTGTATCGTCGCTCACGACAAACGCTTCATAGACTTCATTTTGTCCTTCCACTTCCTCCTCTACCTTCACACATAATACACACACAGAAACGCACGTGTGTGTGTATGTGTGTGTGTGTGTGTGTGTGTAAATATTGACGCACACAACACTGTTATGTCGTGCAGGGGGAGGGAAGGTAGGGTAAGGTTATGTGGGGTGGCTGGAGGATGGATGGTGGAGGACAGGACAGGAGAGAAGGGAAAGGAATGCCCAAGAAGAGCGAGGGAAGAAGAATGGGAAGAGGAAGGGAGAGGGGGTGGAGAAGAGAAGGAGGAATGGTGGGGGGGAAAAGGGAGAGGAAGAGAGAGGAGGAAAGTGAGAAAATGAAGGGGTGGGGAAAGGAGAGGATGGGGTGAAGGAGAGGAAGGGGTGAAGAAGAGGGGGGGGATAGGTAGATGAGGGGGAGGAAAGGGGCACTGGAACCTGCTTTCTGTGTGAGGGAGGTAGGGGGGGAAGAGAATGTGGAGCGAGAGAAGGGAGAAAGGGAGAGACTGGAGGTGCGAGAGGAAAGGGAGATGAGAAAGAGAGACAGGAGAAGAAAGAGAGAGGAGACGGGGACAGGAGGAAAGGAGAGAGAAAGAGAGAGGAGAAAGGGAGAGGAAAGAAAGAAGGGGAGGGGAGAGACAGGAGGAAGGGAGAGACAGAGGGATGTGGGGGGGAAAGTGAAAGGGGGAAATGTTTGTGTAGGAAACGAAGGCAAGAGATGGACAAAGAGCGAAAGGGAGAGGAACAGAAAGAGACACAGAGGGGGACAGACAGGGAACAAGAAGCAAGGGGGAAAGACAGAGACTGGGTACAGTGAGGCAAGGAAGAGAAACACGACAATGGTTTGTGAGGGAGGCAGGAAAAGGGGAGGAGACGAAGGGAGGAGGCCGAAAAGGAAAGGGAATAAAGAAGAGGAAATGACCTGGGCGGGAGGCAAGGAGAGAGGAAGGGGGAAAAAAGACGGAGGAGGTAGGAAATGAAGGAGTGAGGGGGAGAGGGTCGGAGGAAGAGGAATTCGGGGATGGATGCAAGAGGAGGAAATGGCTGACGGCGAGGTGAGGATGACAGAAAAGGATGGAGGGAAGGAGGAAGAAAACAAGAGGAGGTGGGCGGGAGGGAAAGAAACAGGATTGATAAATTTTGTAATGGGGATGGAGAGAGGGAAAGAAGGAAGAGAGTAGGAGGGAGAGAAAAGGGAAGGAGAGAGGGAAGACAGAGGGAGGAACAGGAAGAGGTGAAGGAAGAAAGTAAGAAAAGAAAATAGCTTCAGCTGGAGGGAGGGAGAGAGGCAGGGAGAGACGGACTGACGCAGGGGGGAGGGGGGTAGAAAGAGGAGGAGGGGGAAGAGGGAAGGGAGAGGTGGATATACAACAAGTCGAGAAAGAGAGGCAGGAAAAGAGGAAGGCGAGAGGAATGGGTGGACGAAGAGCAGAGGGAATGAAAAGGAAATGGGACAAGGAAGAGAGAGAGAGAGAGAGAGAGAGAGAGAGAGAGAGAGCGTCGGGTGGAAAATAAAAGGTAAGAATAGAGGAAGGTAAGAAGAAAAAGCATGAAGGGAGGAATGGGGGAGAGGGAAGGAGGAACGGTTGGAAGAGAAGAAAAGCAGATAGGAAAGAATAGTGAAAGAAAGAAGAAAAAGGTTTGGTAGTAAAGGGAAGAAGGAAAGAATGAATGGAGAAAGGAGAGGGGAAGAAAAAGGAAAGAAATAATATGAAACACACACACACACACACACACACACACACACACACACACACACACACACACTGGGTACTTCTCTAGCTTCGGTGCTTTCTCCTTTAAAATCCCTCACCTTATGTGTTAGAGGAAAAAATGGTTACGATGATGATGATGACTGCAGTGGGTAGGACTGAAAACGAGAGGGAAGCTAAATCACTGGGCCATGTCAGGTGGGCCTCACCTTTATGCCATCACCATGCAAGTCTTTCAGTTGTAATCAGTGTCAGGTGTGAGGCATGGACAGCTGCCACCTTCACCACCACTACGTCAATTATTTCATTTTTATCAACTCCACACCATGTGATGCAGAGGCGCCACTTGACATACTAGAGACTTTTCATATTCACTCACCCTCCAATACAGGACCTCCCTCAAGGCGAATCAAATCATCTGCAGCCTTAGAAAAAAAAAAAAAAAAAAGTACTTCAAGGGGGTTAATTGGGGTCGTATTATGAGGAAAAATTCAACCACCTTTTCCTCTTCAATAATTAATTTCTCACGAGGAAGAAGATGGATTAGAAAAAAAATAAAATAAACCCTTCCATGTCCCGCGACGTAACATTTCCAACGCAATAATTACGGCTATTCAGACCGGAGACTTCTTCGCTTCGAAATGCCTTAATTGAGATTTATTCAACTCAGTAGTACTTTAAGGACGAAACACGAAGCCGAATTGAAACCCCAAATTTCTGCGAGTCATTTATGTCCAACACGTGGGCATTACGAGCGTCTGGCCTGCATGCCACGTTACAGAGCGCGTGTAGCAGCCAGACAGAGGAAAAACAATACACTTTACGGCTGTATTCGACCTGCCACGGAAGGCTTCGTGTCAAATCTCCCTCAGTGGTTTATTTTGCACATTACATCTTAGCGTTGTCTTGTATGCTATTCACATCGTTGTAACATTAATAACACCCAAGATGGTGACATGCAGTGTGCACAATACATCGCTATGGAGGAGGTGTTATGAGATCTCCAATAACACATCCAGTACAGCCCAAATTCCCATCCTGAGTTTAACCAAAGACTCAGGCACTGGCAGCCCCTTCAGGACGGTTGTATTCTTGCTGCCACCAGACGATTTGCTTCAGATTACATAATACTCTTCGAACTGAGGAGTCAGATTTCGCCCTCAAAAACGCCTTCACTACTAGACATGATTCACAGCAGGAACACAGTATATCACAACAGACGCCATGCAATGAAGGTGTGACTAATACGGCTTAGTGTCCTCCAAAGACTGGCGGTGATAGGCAGGGGGAGAGGTAATACTGTTGCAGAGTTGACCAGCTGTGTATATGAAAGACATCTATTTATCAGCTGTTTTTTCTTTTTTGCATCATCAGAAGTGTAGGGGTCCGGGGCTAGGCTACTCAGTTCTGGCAATTAAAGCAAGTGTGACCAGTTTCGAATCCCTGAGTGACATTATGTGAGCAATAAACCACTTCCACCCCTCTGATACAGGCTCATTCCTCCCTTCCTCACTGTGGGTCGTTTCTTAAGTGGCTTTGGAGATCACGTGACATCTCTTCCTTTGCGGTTTATTTTTCTAACGACTCAGCATCGTCTGTTATTGTCACTGGTGCTAATTATGTCCATGATAACACGATAGGAATAATACGTATGAGAATTTTTACGTATAATTTGGAAAATAGATCGCCCAGGAGGAAGTGCTACGATGCACTGCTAGCAACAGAATACAGCACTTTAACCCTCGATATCTTTCCTCCCTGTCCCTGTACACACCTGCAGCAGTACAATGAGGGACCTGGACATTACATCAATTACTGTGGGTCAGACTGTACAGGAGGGTTGGACTTTAGCCACCTGCCTTACTGAGGTTAGTGAGGTCGACACACCAAGTCCACGCCGGTGTCTCCTGCCACCACGCCTCCAAGCAGGTAATGTATCTACCCGCCTATCAATCCCTGTATCTACCAGTCCGTCTATCCATAGCTACCTCCTAATCTGTGTAACCATCTATCTACTGGCCGTCTCCGCATCCAGTGAGGACTGGCCTCGACAAAAGAATTTCCAGACATCTCGGGTACTACCAACCGACCCTTATCCCGCCACACACCACCCTGCCTCATACAACAGCCTCACTCCCACACCTATACTTCTTGGTTTTCTGCTCTACCTTCCAACCACTCGCACCTTCGCTGTGAGAAAATGCCATGAAGACCTACATTACCGCCTACTGACCACACGAGGTTAATACGGCACACAATGCACTTTTCTATGTTGTATTACGTTGACTAACGCAACGTTTGGTTCTGCGTCAGGGAGACATCTACAAGTGAAGGTATTACTGACTGGACACTTTTTTTTTTTAATAGCAAGGAAGAAGGAAGCATAGGCCTGAAGCCAGCAACTGTTCTCTCCAACAAAAAACCAGAACAAGATAACAGAGAGCCATATTGGAGATGTAACCCCTCCAGTTTGACAGGCCTATCCCAAGAGAAGAAAATGGTGTGAATATGCGTCACCGGACTGAAGGGAATAATGCCTGTTGAATACACGATGGTCGTTAAGGCAATCAGTAAAGTGCTACGTCAAAATCGTCCCCAACAATACCGGCAACGATCGAGGTTACAGCCACGTCCCCAATTGTACCACAGGGTGAACAGGGACAAGACAGAAACAAATTAGAAAAAAACAAAAACAAAAAGGTACAGTCTGCGTCAATACTCCTTTACACTTGAGGTGCTCCAGACTACTGAAGCCAGACTGTAACCCAGCTGATTCACTCATTCACCCCCAACACATATTTATCATATTAAGTTTGCTGTCTCCACACTGTTTTATTTAGTGCAAGTGGGATTTAAAAACTGGAAGGATTAGATACGGCTATCATCAATCCCTTCACCATTTCACATAATCTTTTTACGTTAAATAAGTCTTTAGATGGTACGAAAAACAAGTAAAAATGATGTTCTCGGACTGAAGGTGTCAATGTTGATTACCAAGATCTCATTAAATTCTGATATTATTTACACTTAAGAGGGTCCGAACTAATGAACATCTAATCCTATTTTAACTCCCTCCAGGTGTAGGGGTCCGTGGCTAGCCTAACATAGCCCAGTACATCAAAGAAATGATGACCAGCCTACTTCCCCTGGTGGTACTACGTGACCGAAAAGCCTCCTGTCATCTCTTGGGGATCGAACCTGCAGTGCTGCTGGCCGTCATTCCACCTCAGACGTTCTAACCTGATTATAACTAAGATCTGTCTCTGCTGGAAGGACGGGAGGAGGAGATGCACAACCTTCCTTGGCCTCTTTGGTCTTCACACAAACAATCCGACTAACAAGAGGAAAGATAGTGAAAGTAACTCTGTGAATCTATCGCACGTCTGCACTGAACGTCAAAAGTGTGTGTGAATCACGAAGTACAATGAGCAACGTGGAACTAAACGCTGACTTGATCACTTGGAGGAATATGTTCATTTCCCAGAGCAGCTATTGTTTCTATGTCGCTTGCCTCCCTAATTCCAAGGCCTAAAATTATTTACGCAAGAATGACACACCATTTTCTATCTCATTGGAAGGAGAGGGGAGGGGGAGGACTTGCATGCTGGGCGAAAAGGTTCCAATTTTCAGGGAGTCAGGAATCCAGTCTCCAATATTCAAAATCCCCGTGAGAACTTCCCATTTTCTTCCTCACTTCTTTTATGTCGGAATTTCCCCCCCCCCCTCTCTCTCTCTCATCAACATTTAAATGCACATTCCCTCCTTTCATACATACGCATGCACACTTTACTCTCGTATTCAATCTAAATTCACTTTTTTCAGCTTACCTCTTCGCTTACACACACACACACACACAAACACACACACACACACACACACACACACACACACACACACACACCTTGGTCCGTTCGCCGACAGACACATTAGCATATGCAAATCGTGCCACTGCTCACACCCTCCCCAAATACCTTCACAATAACAGTCGCGGGATAACAGTGAGGTCTCACCAATCCAGGACGAAACCAAGCAAAACACCTGTATTCCCAGGCACCTGAACTTTCTCAAGGTTCAAAGTGTTGGTTCAGAATAGGTGATGTGCCCACTGTGTAACGCGGAAGTTCCCAGGACCACGTGTGTGAATCAGCTGACTGGATAAATATAAACATGCCAGTCAGCTGACTGTCTCATGGACCACGTGGTTGGAACAGATGACTGGGTTAACATAAATACGGGTCATTCAGCTGGCTTTGTCTCCATTAAGTATTCGAATCAGCTGACCGGAGAAAAAAAAAAAATAGTCTGATCATTCCTTGAACCATGTGCTTGAATCAGGGAACTGGATAAATATAACCATATAGCAATCCACTGATCTCAGAAACAATAATGATATCAACTGCACTTCTGGTAATAAACACACTAAACACTTACATGATAATAAAGCAGCCAACCTTAAAAAGCGTCCCTACTGATTCCGTGGTAGACATCAGCCTACACAGTAAATACATATATCCAGTACGCCTATCAGGTGTGTAGAAACAAACAATTTTTTTCCATTCAAAACCTCAAGTTAGATAATCTCGCGTCAGCCGATTCCGTAAACACCAGTCACTTGATGAAGCAAGCACGAGTCAACTCACCACCAAACGAATGTCAGCTGATTCTGTAAAAACAGCCAAAATAACTCGGCAACATGCAACTATGCAAACATATGTCAGCCGCTGAGTTTAACACATTAGATTATCAAGGAAAACACAAATCAACTGACATGGTAGACACAAACAACACACACACACACAAAAAAAGGGAAGTCCACGTCTTTCCTACGCTTCTTCTGCTGTCTGTCTTCCAAACCGTTGGTTACCCTCATCAGAATACACAAACAGTTACTTACACTCGGTGACAGCTGCGTATCACTCATGGAACAACAGGCTGTGTCATCAGTGTAGTATTTAGTTTATGGTATTTATGCAGGAGTGAGTCAGGTTCGAAGGGTCCGTTCTGTCACAATTTTATCATATATTTCTTCAGTTCTATGAATGGCTATGGCCCACACAACTTCACTTGGTATCTCATTCCACAAGTCAACTGCCTTCAATGAAAAACCTTATTACCTTACATTTTTACCACATCTTTGTTTTAAGTTGTTTTTGGCTTTGATCTTTACTGTCGGTCTGTAGGTATTGTGGAGTTTTTCTTACCACTTTCTTGACCTCTTTTTCTATTGCAACTCCAATGGTTACGGCTCTTATAAACTGTCAGCTTGCATCCCCCCCTCCATTACGGCGGGCGCATAGCACCCGTCTGATAGCACACTCTCACTTCTTTCTGTCCAACTCGCTCATGCAAAAGTTAACCGATACTACCAGTCCTTCATGTATGCAGCAGATCAACGCTGGAAATGTCTTCTGTCTGTATTTCCTACTGCCTCTGACCTCCAGTCTTTTATATGCAATGCGTTCAAGCATCACGAAAGAAAAGGATCTAGAAATAACCATTGTTATTGTTTGCCCTGGAGGGTTCTTGAATTTCATTTTTCTTTCCTCCTGATGGGAACAATATTGCTGACGTCTAGCCTAGGATTTCATGTTCCTGGAGTTCAAACACACACACACAAACACACACACACACACACACACACACACACACACACACACACACACACACACACACACACACACACACACACACATACAGTATTGTCATATTATCTTCGTCTTTCGTACTTCCAAAGAGGGTAATTTTAATAACTTCAACCTCTCTTTGTAGCTTAAAACCCTCGAGCAGGCCAATGATTTTGTAGCTGCTCTTTGCACTTTTTCATGGTGTGTGTGTGTGTGTGTGTGTGTGTGTGTGTGTGTGTGTGTGTGTGTGTGTGTGTGTGTGTGTGTGTGTGTGTGTGTGTGTGTGTGTGTGTGTGTGTGTGTGTGTGTGTGTGTGTGTGTGTGTGTGTGTGTGTGTGTGTGTGTGTGTGTGTGTGTGTGTGTGTGTGTGTGTTCTCTCGGGATTAGTCCTGTAATACCTACCTTCCAAAATCCGCTTCCAAGAGATCAGGTGTGCTAGCCGATTCCATACCTCTCTACCCCCACATAGCTATTCACTAGGTACATGAGTCTTATTTGCCCTGTGTGGAGTACAACTCTCATGTCTGGGGGGGGGGGTCCCCACATACAGTTCTTAGCTCTTCTAAATACTGTAGAGACAAAGGCTTTCGTCTCATCAACTCTCCTCCTCTCACTGGCTCCCTACAACCCCTCTCTTCGCCGCAGTGCTCCATCTTTATCTCTTTACTATTGCTACTTCAACAGCCACTGCTCTTCACCGTCTCCTTGCATCCCCAATCCATAAAGGTGCGCGTGTATCATCCGTCTGACAGCGCACTCTCAACCATTACTGTTCAACTCTAATACAGGCATTGTCCGCACCCTAGGTCATTCATGTATGCAACAGATGAACTGTGGAACTGTCTTCCTCAGTCTCTATTACCTCTTGTCTATGACCCCCAATTGCTTATACGCAATGCGTCCAGACATTTCAAAATGAATGGATCTTGAATCTGGCTTCCTTCTGTTCTGCATTGTCTGGAGAGAGTAACCCTGTGGGTTTCTACAATTTAGTCCTTTCTTTTTTGCATGAAAAAAATACATACATACTGTATATCCACATAATGATGTAGACCAACTGATAAACATCTAGACAGACAAACAGATGGAAAGATACAAACACAAGCTTATTCGCAAAGGTACACAAAGAACATAGAAGGAAACAAACTGCTGAGGGAGCGTAAAACTAAGCCAACAGACGAGTGCAAACATTTAACACATCAAACAACCAGCGCTCTCTCTCTCTCTCTCTCTCTCTCTCTGGCTCAGAAAAGGGACATTATTCGTTCCAAAACTTTCTAGGCAATATTTTTCACCAAGTTGAGGAGGGGCGTCATAAAATTTCGACTTTAATTTAATGTGGGTGGCAGATGGTGAGAGGCATTATGAAACGATGGAATGGCGACACATTTCGATTTTGGCCCGTCTTTTATCTGGCTGACTTTCCATTTGTTTGTCTCGTGGTCTGTTTCCTTACCTGCCAGCTTTTCTGTCCGTCCGTCTTTGTCTGCTAGTCTCATTCTGCCTGTCTGCCTGCCTGTCTCTGTCTGTCTCTCTCTCTCTATCTCTCACTCACATTCTCATTCTCTCTCTCTGCATTCCCCACCATCCACTCCTCCTTCCTTCCTCCTTCCACGCCTCTGCTCATCTCACCATCATGCCTCCCTCCCTTCGCTCCTTCACCCATAGCATCTCATTTATATTTCATTCCTGCTGTCGCCACACGCGTTCCCACAGCTATGGAGATTGCTGTACCGGTGAAGTGGTCAGTGTGGCAAATCTAACACCCCTCGTAACTCCTAAGCTCCATAAAACTGTCTGCAGATACGAAGAACAACACATATACATGATCTATTTTCGGGCTGAGGTAGTTAATCCCTCCATCATTATTCACCTCTCCTCTCACTGTCCACAACTCACACCCTCCTGTATTCCCTGTATCTCTTCCTTCTCACTCCCTCTACCCTCCCTCGCTCACTCTCCTTTTCTCTTACTCTCGCTCTCCCTCTTGTTAGGTCCATTTTGTAGCCCCGTTGGTTACTCTGCTGATATGCTTAGTTGATTGAGGAGTTTAGAAATATTGATCCCAACCTGGGGGCCATGGGGTCCTTCTCAGGGCGGGCCACGGGGGTAATCTAGTTTTAATGCATATGGACAGATTGGACAGAGAATTGCATTAATATTTTCATGAGGCATATGTTTATGGGGATTGTTATTCTATCAGCGTTCGAGACCTTCCCTGGTTGCAATGCAGGATAAATCTCAGGAATTCTGATACAATTCATTTCACAACTCATTCAGAGACAAAAACTTGTACTTTTGGGACAGAAGGTGTTACTACTCTATCATCGGTACTTAACAAAACGTAGTTCCCGGTGTGCTGAACACCAATATTATTCAGAGCAATGTAATGGGTTTCACGTGAAATTCGACCTGTTTTACACCCTTACGGTGATCTAACCATTGATATCTAGATAAGTGGCAAAAACGACATTTCAACCTTACCACTCATTTTCCCAATTATTATTGTTTTTAACAGGCTTGCACCGTGTAACTGTTTTTAGTTACCTAAGCCGTCAAAAATCCCACATCCAATATGCTTAGCTGAGTGACGATAAGGTGTTTGCATCTTCAATGGATGATGTAGTGGTGAGGCGGAGGTCATCGTACTCTGTTAGGGAGGCCACACAACATAAATGGTTGGGAACTACTGTTCTGCAAAGTCTAAAGATCGTGCTTATTTCTGCCTCATTCAAGACAGTACCCTCAAATATTATCCACAACAGCCCAGAGGTTACGATGACTCTCGGTCATATGGGAAAACTTTCAGTAACTGAACCAACTGAACATCAAGGCAGCAACACACACAGGCTATACAGGTGTGTAGTGTTGCTGGCCACCAGGCCCTGAGGTGTGTATGGCAGGGGGAAAGCAGCTGCCAACAGCTGATATATGGGTTTGGCCAAGACATACGGGCAGCTCGTGCCCCGAGCAAGGCTTACGTTAATTATATAAGAATGTGAGGTGAATGTGAAAACACAATGAATATAGAATATATTGGTATGAGGTGAAATGCACATTAAAATGAACATAGTTAATAAACTAATAAACATTATTCACAAATAAACAATATAATATACAATACCCTACCTGGACCCTCCTCCTCTTACCGGTTCTGTCCCCTCTCCCGTTACTCTCTCTCTCTCTCTCTCTCTCTCTCACACACACACACACACACACACACACACACACACACACACACACACACACACACACACACACACACACACACACACACACGGGTTTGGTTGTGTTGTTACTGCTGAGAGGCGTCAGGCGTTATCTTGTAAGCATCCATACCACCAACACAATGGTGATAAGTGACACTGGAACTCACCCTTTGGCGTCCCTCAGCATAATGCCACTATCATACCGACACAGCTACCCTTCCTGCACCTCACTCCTGTGCTTCCCCAGTCTCCCTCACCATATGTCCTTTGCTTGCATACCTCTAATTCCCCCTCACCCCCTAACCTCTAATACATTCTCTCTCCCTTCCCTCATTCCCTTCATTCTCCACTCCGACCTCCCACCTCCTCTCTCTCTCTCTCTCTCTCTCTCTCTCTCTCTCTCTCTCTCTCTCTCTCTCAGCAGTAAACACCCCGGTATGCCAGCAATAATGTGTGTGGCATTACAGAGCACTGGCGGCTGCCACCACTAGGCTTGAAGTTACCGCCACAAGGGATGCTATTATTTGACACTTAACCTCAAACACTCACAGTCAACTGTCTCACCTTAACATTTATATACACTCACTTTATACTATGTCTTACAATATATATATATATATATATATATATATATATATATATATATATATATATATATATATATATATATATATATATATATATATATATATATATATATATGAAGGCAATGGCAGGGGACAAGATGGGCTGAGGAAGACGATAAGAGTTAACCTTTGGTATTATGACCATATACTCAACATCGTTATTAATCCCACCCATCATCATCGTCATCTACATCCCCATCACCACTACCTACTTATCTATGTACACATGAGGTAAGGTAAGGGCGCGTCCACGCGTGTGCTGGAACAAGTGTTGGCGACACGTAAACAACACAATAACGAAGATGCAAACATGCTGGGAACAGCAGCGTCCAGACCATGTTGGCAACATCATGATGAAGTCTCAGCTGCCTCGTATGGTCACACTTATCCTATCACCTCTGCCGCCAGCAGGTCTGAAGCTGCACTTTAACATGTTTGCATACATCTCGCCAAATACTGCTGCATACATGTATCCAAACATGTTGCCAGCTGTGTTGTCAACACGTTCCAGTACACATGTGACGCGCCCTACAGCGATTCAAATCAAGGGTCAGCGAGCTTTTTTGGGAGGGAAATGTGTGAGGTTCGCTCTCTCCTGGCTGTGCCGTGTGAGCTACGAGGCTGCCTACACAGTAAGTGTTGCATGGTGGGATTAAAAATCCATGGGAATATCTACATGACTTATATAATTATTCAAAGTAGGTATAACTAACCCTATCACGACAACTCTAGTACCGTATTCTAGCCGACACCAGACGACTTTACTCTGCTGAATGTGGGTAACACCAACCTGAGTTTACTACAGGCACAATATCCCTCTTATGATCAGCAAAATTCGTGCCTTCTAATCCAGTTAAAGCCATAGGGTTTTAATAGGATGAGAGTGAGTCACAGTATCCTGATTGTCAACAGTTATCACTTCATGCAAGAAGCAAAACTGAATTACCACCAAATTAAACCATTTTACAAAGCTATTTCATTCATCCCACGCCAGGTGATATAATCAGATTAATGTGAACACCCCTGCAGTAGCGGAGTTATACAGACGCTGTTTATTTGCCACATGACTATGAAAATGTATCACAACAGAAAAAGGTATACACATCAAAGACGACTAAGGCGCGACGTCCTGTGAACTTCGGAGGCTTCCTAGCACCTCTTACGATTTACCTTGACTATTACCCCACAGTATTCTCTTGTAGGCTAGTCCTGTTTTTTATACCAACACACCTTGCATGAATAATATACAAGTGATTATTGACGTGACACAGCTGGAAATAAACTGATAAGGACGAGAAAACACTCACGCCAAGTCAGCACACCCTAACACGTCCTGATCTAATGAAAACACACTACACCATGCGGGGGAAAATTGACGCGAAAATAAACTAAAAAATAAATGAAGGCAAAGCAGCAAATCACAGCAACCCATCCATGCACCGACAAATTCCAAAACCAAATCGCTTATAGGAATATGATTAAAGATGGCGCCAAAATAAATAAAAAAAAATTAAAAAAATCAAAATGCAAAAGCAGACGAGAGCAATCGACGCCTTCCTATAGCATAAAACACACACTCCCAAACACGATCGCCACCTCCAGTATGACGAATGAAAAGGGCGGGAAAAACAAACCAGAAAGCAACACAAACACAAGAGCCAAGCCAAACCCCCCGCGCTTTACCAATACTTTACAAGAGCGATAAACTGCCACAGAGGACGCTTACAGCAATATGATTAAAGGAAAAATGCAAGACTACTGGACCCGCCTTTTTGTGTGGGTGAATCACTGCCCTTGCGTGACCAACTGACGCTATATCGTGTGTGTGTGTGTGTGTGTGTGTGTGTGTGTGTGTGTGTGTGTGTGTGTGTGTGTGTGTGTGTGTGTGTGTGTGTGTGTGTGTGTGTGCGTGCGCGCGCTTAGGTTTTCGTGTGAAGGAGTAAAGTTGCTGGGTGTTGAGGTAGGTTGGCAACAACGGAGCTGTGTGTGTGTGTGTGTGTGTGTGTGTGTGTGTGTGTGTGTGTCTTTAGGTTTGCGTGTGAAGGAGTAAAGTTGCTGGGTGTTGAGGTAGGTTGGCAACAACGGAGCTGTGTGTGTGTGTGTGTGTGTGTGTGTGTAAAACGTTACCAAATAATTCTTAGTAGCACATCATGCTTAATTTACTTTCTATGTTACACCTGGAAATGGTGTTTGGTGTTATTTATACAGGGTACATTTTTATTACCAACATAATATGCATCTGCAGCACAGAGTACAACAGATTATTAAACTCAATCCAGTGACGTATTAATTATCTTATTCTTGTTACTTGCAGACTATTTCATTCAGACTGAAAGACTTTGAAACGGGGAGTTCAATACAGCGTGCACTGACCCCTTCACTACGGGAGGTTTGCCCAAATATGAACATAATGGTGTGGAGGAAACAACACCATACCATCACTAGTTACATGTCTGGCTAGCGTCCCCAACACCAAGCTTCCCAAGACCTTCGTCGTGTGCACCGGAGTCTTTGTTATGCGCTCTGAAGTTTTTCAAGCACTGTTAGACTGTGTGATCCTTGTAGATGGAGGCATTACCGTGCAAGTTTATTCTTTACCATAGGAAAGATTAACATGTGCTTCCCGATGCTTTTCCCTGCCTCCCTACCTACTGACCTACCTACTTCCCTACCGTCCTACTTACCGCACCTCTGTCTACTTCCGCTCCTTCCTAACTACCCATCAACATCCCCTCCTTCCCTAGCTACCTACCTATCTCCCTGTCTGCCTTGCTACTTACCTACCTTTTTCCCTACCTACTTACCTATCTCCCAGCCCACTTCCCTGCATACCTACCTACCTATCGCCCTGCCTAACTACCTACAGACCTACTACCCTGTCTACCTACCTCCCAGTCTAACTCCACCATCTAATGAGGCAGTGATAAAGGGGTGAATTTAGGTACACGAGGGCATAACAACTGCATTGTAAACGCTCTTTTCAATGCTACAACTTCTATGGCTATACTACTGTTAATAAAGATGCCTGCTTTACTGCCATGACTTTTTTTTTTTTTTATTATTCCCATGCGACCTGGAGGTTGACCTTGGCGTCTCGATGGCCAAGACAAAGGTCCACCATCAGCCTGAGAGGGTTTATTCAACACCACAGTCATCAAAATGGCTCCATTACCGCAGCGTGCAGCATATAAATATCTGGGTGACCGCAAAACTCTGACTGTGGCTCAGCTATCCCAGAGCCCTCAAAGTCGTCTAAGATAATAAATGTCATGTGACTGAAGGGGTTACGGTGTTATGGGGAACATAAAATTACCGGTACTGAGAAAAGTCATTAGGAAACCTCAGTGCCAACAAGAACACAGCCTAACACTGCTGGATTTATTGTACCACAGATGTATGTTTGCATAATTCTAACTAATGACCCTGATATTGGAATATTTCACCCTTCACACCCTAAACCCGTCTCCGCTGCACTGGTCATACACGTTCCATAATTTATTGTTCTTTAGAATCTGTAAAGGCCAAGGCTATTCACTATTTAAAAGCTGGCAATGGATCGAAAATATGATGATGATGATGAAAACATATAATGCCAACTGACTCCCTTCCAGTCGATAAGGGAGGGGGTACTCAATATTTACGGGCAATTATTGGCTGATGTGAGTGCTAATCGTATCGGGTTCTTCAGTTCGCCAACAAGCTCTGTCTTCTCTCTCTCTCTCTCTCACACACACACGCACACACACAAACACACACATATACACCCTAATAAACTTGCTGCTGAATTCAATCCTTTTTAGTATACGAACGTGTTGTTACCAGTGTGGCAAGACACCGGTTAATAGGAGAGCCTCGTGAGCTGTATTACTTTCTTGCTATTGTTGTTATTGGAGACACCTCTGAAATAACTTTAACGACACACAAACTAAAGGTGATACTCTCACGGCCCCCTCCCACTCTCCATCACAATTGCAGCTCATTCCACCATTCCCCCCCCCCCCCCCGCGGTGAATTCGTTACCCCTACTGGCAGTCGCATTCTCAGGATACCTAGTAAATATTTTGAAATAAACCTTCACTGTTGCCAAACCACAAAGCATACTGTACACACCCATCATTACAGCAACTAGCCAGGGTGCCCGCCACTGACTCTCCCCCACACAAAAAATAAACAAAATAAATAAATAAAAAAAAACTATGATAAAAATTATGTCCGTGCATCCAGACACTGTCTGGGACCCCATGGGAGTGGAATCCCGTGTTCCCATTATACTCACTGCACCCATGTTCCCCCGTGGGTCATTTCCATTGTGATATATTCCCTAAGGATTCATTCATACCATGGACCTTCTCCATGCAGATATCTTCCCACTACCTTTCCACCCACCAACCAATGCTGCCCACCCACCTACCCTGCCCATCCACCTACCCACACTCACCCACCCACCTGCACACTCACTCACCCTCGCTTCCCCATCCTGCGCCACCAAATCCATCCACCCACCCACCCTGCCCACCTCACCAATCCAACCATCCACCCAGTCCATTGTAGCTGATTCTAACATGGCTGCAGGAGGTTAAAACTCTACGATAACTGCCGAGCATGTTTCCATGATGACTTGATTGGTTCTACTTAGTGCTAATTTTGGCCGTCCGAGGCTCTACTTTAGCAACTCTAAACTGCATCAATAACTTTCCCGTAAAGGGCTACCCCTGTCCGATCTCTTTGGAGTCCTCGTGACAGTTCCCCCGTCATTTCCATAGCGTACAAGCACACAGACACAGATATATTTTCAAAAATATAGATGAAATACTTTCCTGCCCAAGCCCCTCCGTCTATCAAATATCCAGCCCAATCCTGTCATTTCACTGCTCACCAAATTCATTTCTTTACCCTCCTTTGACGATTTCATGGCGCAACGCTGGTGATGCTGTTAACGAACGCGCTTGTTTGGTTTATTCTGGGCACCTGTGGACGATGTCAGTGCTTCAAGTAGGACCACTCAGACTGATGCACCTGTACGCCACCCACATCGCTTTTTGTAGTGGTAGGCCGCTGCACCGAGCTAGAATGCTTTTGTTGCAGCGTGTACCAATGTGTCACGGAGGCCCTATATCTAAACCATTCTAATACTGTGTTTATGGCTCTTAATGCACGAGTATACAGTATAGTACATGCTTGCCTTCACTCACACGGCTACCAAACACTGGCAGTCAAATTAGAGGTATTATTACACTGACAAACCGTGCCACACAAAACCCCCTGCGCTAATAGTTACTGGTATCCAGAACTGTGTAGCGAACAAAATGGTACGGCTCTATTATAAATACGATCCCGGATGCCCTTCATGACGTCACCCATCGGCCCAGGGGTGGATCGATCCCTGCACCACGCTGTCCTGTGTGCTGCAACCCACGTGATGGTGATGGTGGTGATGATGGTGATGATGATGATGATGATGGTGATGATGATGATGATGATGATGATGGTGGTGGTGGTGGTGGTGGTGGTGGTGGTGGTGGTGGTGGTGGTGGTGGTGGTGGTGGTGGTGATGATGATGATGATGATGATGATGATGATGATGATGATGATGATGATGATGGTGATGATGATGATGATGATGATGATGATGGTGATGACAACCAACATAAAGGGCTGCTTGTAAAGAGGCTATAGTCAAGGAAAATATAAGGGGAAATGCGAACGCACGATAACTGGGGTGATTAATTTTAATGAGGGAAAGGGGGCTACTGAAGGAATAATAATAATAATAATAATAATAATATTAATAATAATAATAATATTAATAATAACAATGGAGGAGGAGGAGGAGGCTAATTAGTAACTGGTAATACTAAATATATTACTGATGATGACAGCCTTTATGAGGACTGTGTGAAAAGACGTGTAAAGGGAAAAATTATGGTTCAAACACTTAGGGTAAATGGGTCGTGATTATTATGAACGGGGGGATGATGGTGATGATGATGATGGTGATAATGATGATGATGAAAGACACAGGATAATGATACAAAGACATAGGATGGAGATGAAGATGGCGACGATGATGGTGAAGGCGACAGCGAAAATACTGGATGTGTACAACTGTGGTTTATTCATTTTCGTGAGGGTAAACGGTACTTACTGCACATGTGGCAGCCAAAACCTGCTTTATATAATATTTCCACCGTCGGATGATTTTACAATGCTCGAGACACCTAGACCACACTAAATTAAAAGAAAAAAATACTCTCAACATTTTAGCTATGAATTTAAAAAAGGTTTTGAATTTTATACCGGTTTTTGGGGAAGGATTTCATTCATGGAAACTCACCACAGATGCTATAAATTATCAGGGTAGCAGTTAACCCTTTCAGTCAGGTGACGTAGTAATCATGACGCTCTGATCACCTTCACACGATACCATTCAGGTAACGAGACACCTTTCTAACAGGTACACTTAATTACAGCCTCGTTTACACCTCCACTACATAAGGTCTCTCCTGAGCTGAAATAATCTGGACGTGGCTGAAATAACTGGAAAAAAAAATTAGTTGGATTGAATGGGGTAAATGAGTGACGTGTTAACTCATGCCCGATGTTAAAGAGCTGCTGAATTGAGAGAGAGAGAGAGAGAGAGAGAGAGAGAGAGAGAGAGAGAGAGAGAGAGAGAGAGAGAGAATGTGTGTGTGTGTGTGTGTGTGTGTGTGTGTGTGTGTGTGTGTGTGTGTGTGTGTTAGGGTAAGGTGTTAATGTGATATTTTTACTCAAACGTCGCAACAGGAGTGAAATATTAAACTATGATTTTTAAAAGTGACTCTCTTTTGTTCTGATGAGGTGTTAAAAATGTGAGATACTTGAGTGAGGTGTTATAAGTGCCATGGTAAAGTGTTAACGTAAAATGCTGAAGTGACAGAGTGAAGTGAGATGCTGAAAGTGACATATTATAGTGTGATGCTAAATATGGTGTTAAGTGTGATGCTGAGTATGGTGTTGGTGTGATGCTGAGTATGGTGTTGGTGTGATGCTGAGTATGGTGTTGGTGTGATGGTGAGTATGGTGTTGGTGTGATGCTGAGTATGGTGTTGGTGTGATGCTGAGTATGGTGTTGGTATGATGCTGAGTGTGGTGTTGGTGTGATGCTGAGTATGGTGTTGGTGTGATGCTGAGTATGGTGTTAGTGTGATGCTGAGTATGGTGTTGGTGTGATGCTGAGTATGGTGTTGGTGTGATGCTATGTATGATATTAGTGTGATGCTGAGTATGGTGTTGGTGTGATGCTGAGTATGGTGTTGGTGTGATGCTGAGTATGGTGTTAGTGTGATGCTACGTATGGTGTTGGTGTGATGCTGAGTATGGTGTTAGTGCAGCGTTTCTTAACCTTTGCTGATGTCAGCACCCCCTGCGGTAAGGTGTCACAGGCCAGCACCCCATTACATCTGGTTACCGGGTCTACAGTTGCCACTAAAGTGAAGTAAAACACTGCGTGCCAATTTGTTTAATACATTCTCCTAATATACAACTTCAACGATGCCAATACTAAACAAAACTTCCAAGAAAACTAGTAATGCAGCATTTTCCTGCACCCCCTACACTTGATTTCAGCACCCCCTGGGGATGCTAGCACCCCAGGTTAAGAAACGCTGTGTTAGTGTGATGCTGAGTATGATGTTAGCGTGATGCTGAGTATGATGTTAGTGTGATGCTAAGTATAGTGTTAGTGTGATGCTGAGTATGATGCTAAAGTGTGATGTTAAGTATGATGCTAAGTGTGATGCTAAAGTGTGATGCTAAGTATGATGCTAAAGTGTGATGCTAAGTATGATGCTAAAGTGTGATGCTAAGTATGATGCTAAGTATGATGCTAAGTGTGATGCTAAAGTGTGATGCTAAGTATGATGCTAAAGTGTGATGTTAAGTATGATGCTAAGTGTGATGCTAAAGTGTGATGCTAAGTATGATACTAAAGTGTGATGCTAAAGTGTGATGTTAAGTATGATGCTAAGTATGATGCTAAAGTGTGACGCTAAGTATGATGCTACAGTATGATGCTAAAGTGTGATGCTAAGTATGATGCTAAAGTGTGATGCTAAATGTGATGCTAAAGTGTGATGCTAAGTATGATGCTAAAGTGTGATGCTAAGTATGATGCTAAAGTGTGATGCTAAGTATGATGCTAAGTGTGATGGTAATGTGTGATGGTAAGTATGATGCTAAAGTGTGATGCTAAGTGTGATGCTAAGTATGATGCTAAAGTGTGATGCTAAGTATGATGCTAAAGTGTGATGCTAAGTATGATGCTAAGTGTGATGGTAATGTGTGATGGTAAGTATGATGCTAAAGTGTGATGCTAAAGTGTGATGCTAAAGTGTGATGCTAAGTGTGATGGTAATGTGTGATGCTAAGTATGATGCTAAAGTGTGACGCTAAGTATGATGCTAAAGTGTGATGCTAAAACAAGCTGGGCTGCCACCACTCACACAAACCTGAGTGTTAGAGTGATAGGTTGCAGTGCTTAGTGAGGTGGGAGGCAGAGTGATATGGTGGTGCTGTGGTGTTTTATGGTGCAATGGTAAACTCAGGTATAAAAGTGACAAGTGTTTACGAGTTAACGTGACGTGCTTCAGCAAGGTGTGATGCTGAAATGGATATTATTAAACAAAGCGAGGTGTTACAGTGAGACGCATAAGTGTGGTGTTACAGTGAGACGCATAAGTGATGGTGTTACAGTGAGACGCATAAGTGATGGTGTTACAGTGAGACGCGTAAGTGTGCTGTTACAGTGAGATACTAAAGTGTGGTGTTAAAGTGAGATACTAAAGTGTGGTGTTACAGTGAGATACTAGTGAGATACTGAAGGGAGAAGCTGACGAGAGATTAAAGTGAGATGTTAAATAAAGTGAGATGTTAAATAAAGTGAGATGTTAAATAAAGTGAGATGTTAAATAAAGTGAGATGTTAAATAAAGTGAGATGTTAAATGAACTGAGATATTAAATGAACTGAGATATGAAATAAAGTGATATACTAGATAAAGTGAGACATATTACCTAAGTTAAGATATTAAATGAAGTGACATATTAGATAAACTGAGATTAAACAGGGGTCTTAAATTTCTGACATATCAAGGGATGATTAAAGTTTTTTTTTTTTTTTTAATAACAGAACAGAGGAAGGAAACACAATTAAGAAAAAAATAATAATCCATACACCAGATTACTGGCGTCCTCCAGTCATGAAATATCTAACAGTTGCACTTGAACAGCCGTGGGTTGAAGTTTGGAGGGAAACAACTCTGGGGAAGCAAATTCCAGACAGCTGCAGTTCGAGGAATAAAGGAATTCTGATAAGCAGAAGTTGTGCAATATGGCTGTGTGACATTCCAGTCGTGAGCGCCACCAGATGCCCGTGAAGCACGAGGGAAGGCATGGAGAGGTGGCACAATGGACGCAACTTCGCCTGGGCATTTGCCATAAAAAAGTAATGCTAAATAGAGTAAAATGTTGGACAGAGATATTTAAGGTGCTAAATAAAGCGGGATACAAAGAGAACAAATCCGTGTTACACAGCGTGAGATGTTGCGGTGAGGTGGTGGCTTCTGGGGCTGTAATTAGAATGGTGGTAATTAGATGGAAATGAAGAATGCAGCGTGGCGGTGATGGCACGGTGATAGGGAACGGGCTGCTGGTGATAAGGCAAACACTACATTAATTAAGGTTATGTCATTCAACCACCCACCCACACCCACACCCACACAAACATGGGAAAATAGAAAACACACACACACACACACACACACACACACACACACACACACACACACACACACACACACACACACACACACACACACACACACACACACACACACACACACACACAACACACACACACACACACACACTCTTACGTACAAAATCACCAAAAACAGATAACCACTACAATGGTAATCCCCGATCTAACATAGACGCTTTGGGTGTGACGGGCCCCGAGGCGAGGCTATCGTTGCTGAGAACATTTAAGGAAAGGAAACCCAACTACTGTACGCACTCAAGACAGATCCAGTGACATCCAGGATTCCAACTGTTAGGTATGTAGCTCGACCGTCACCAACACGGGTACTCTACCACTAGAACACCAATATATATATATATATATATATATATATATATATATATATATATATATATATATATATATATATATATATATATATATATGCAAATAATAGAAAATTACAACTTGTACCAACTAGACAGCAGCATTTGCGAGTCAGTTCGTTGATATTTTCCTAAATGTACATCTTGCCAGTAAATGCCTATATTTACTAATACTGGCAAGTAACACACATACAAAAAACAGACTACAGGGTCCGTTCAAACCAAACTCGCCCTGTATGACCTGTGTTCAGCTGAACACAGCAGGCACCTGTACTGGGATGGAGGTTTTAATGTCTAGTGGTCTGCTGGTGATTCGTCCGCTTTTTACAGTTAGGGGGTTCTGAAATACTTGTGAACACATTAATCGACAATCTGAGAACACTGTCTGGACATACCATGCTCAGGTACTTGCTACGATAATTTTCATGTCATTCGACCCAGAAACAAGACGCAAGACTCTGGCGACCACCGCTGGTAGGGAGGAAGAATACCAAGCACCAACACCAACACCATAAAGAATCAGAGGAAAAAAACAATACATTTTATCCCTTGGGAAATGTAAACGCAGACGTGTGTGTGTGTGTGTGTGTGTGTGTGTGTGTGTGTGTGTGTGTGTGTGTGTGTGTGTGTGTGTGTGTGTGTGTGTGTGTGTGTGAGAGAGAGAGAGAGAGAGAGAGAGAGAGAGAGAGAGAGAGAGAGAGAGACAGGACGGGGGAGGGGGACGCGCTCTCCCTCCGGCGTATCATTTATTTAACAACATCGATCAGAGGGACTGCCTGCCTCCTCCTCCTGCCTGGGTGGCCTCTGCTCCTGCTTGCTCCCTCCTCCTCCACATCCTCCTCCCTCCTGCTTTTTCCTCTTCTCTCCTGCTTCCTCCTCCTCCTCATCATCATCATCGTCCTTGCCCTGGTTCTCTCCTTTCCTCGCATCACTGGCTCCATGACCTAATTTACTGTCCAGAGAATACCATGCCGTCCGTCCGTCGTCTGTGTCTGATTCCTCCTACTCGTCTTCCTTCTGTGTTATAGCTTTCTGAAGTCACTGGTTCCTTCATGTACCTTGCTATTCTCGCTTCACTACCTGCACCAGCAATAACTGACACTACCGTCTGCCTGCCTACCTGCCTGTCTGTCTGTCTGCGTCCGTCGGTCGGTGAGTATCCCAGTAGATTTGATTGCTTGCCTCTCGGTTTGTCTGCAGGATTTCCTTTCTGTATGCCTCCCTTTTTGTTTGTTTGTTTGTCTGTCTGTCTGTCTGTATCTGTCCATCCATCTGTCTGTCTGCCTGCCTGCCTGTTCCTCCTTGGCGATATATTTTGCATATTACACACTAGCATTCTCCTGCATATTTTGTATATCTTTTTTAATAACGGTGGTTTGCATCACTAATATATCATAGGATAACGTACTCAGGCAGACTAATTCGCTGGGCAAATGGTGTTACGACATTTTAAGTCAAGGAGACTACGGTCTGTAGAGGCCTCCGAGCACCACTATTTATTACTTAACTACACGATGCGTGCCATCAGAACACTGTCCATGAACCACAAGACAAGGAGCATTTACGCAGTGCAATAGCCGCGCCCTATACATGGTCTAAAAAATGAATACCGGGTATTTAACTCAGCCCTGTGAGCTTAACCTTTGACGGACTACACTAAAACACAATAAATCAACTCCTTGGCAGATCCTCAGTGTTTCCACTAAGTTTGGTCTAAATCAGATACCACCCGTTTCAGTTATTCTGTTTACACAGAAACACACACGGGTCCACGTCTGATTCCACCAACCTCAAGTGACTGCTCTAAAAAT
Source organism: Coenobita brevimanus (assembly GCF_032717465.1). Taxonomy (NCBI): domain Eukaryota; kingdom Metazoa; phylum Arthropoda; class Malacostraca; order Decapoda; family Coenobitidae; genus Coenobita; species Coenobita brevimanus. The sequence continues at coordinate 24,727,066 of NC_137063.1, read as the reverse complement.
CGCATCCTCTCTCATGCCTTACTCTCAACCTCTCCTCAAAGTCTGGTGTACATCAGGTCAAAACTGGCTAAGCTGACCTTGCCATGTGACGATAGATAAACCTTTTGACTGACCTTCAAACCCTTCCAACAAGTTCCGTTCAAAAGGAGCAAAACTGTTCAAGGCACTCTGTTCACACATATTGCCACACACGCAGAGCAAAACACTACACTCTGGTACGTGTGCAAGGGCGTAATATATAACCATCCTGATCGGGCATGTCAATGTATGTAATTATTTGTTGGTAATGAAGCCGCTCCTGATTTAATATATAATGTGCAAGTGGTCCGATTTTCATTTAAAAATAATAATATCCAACAAGGAAGACCAATATCTTATTTTCGTAGTCTAGAATCTGTACATATACAGTGCTCACCTCTCATCATCAGTAGTAAGGGTATCTATTTACCAAGTGTAATTGATTTAGCCAAAGATCATCTGAGAACGGTAGGGAAAATATCTCGACAATGACTGCGAGTTTTTAGTGTTTTAGATACTTTCTTTTTTTTTCTTTCTTTCTTTTTTTTTATGAGTCCGATTCTGGGCACAGACTTCACAGCCTGCTTTCAAGGCCCAGAAGTCCTCCTACGTACCGCACACCTTTACATGTCACCACTTCGGCGCTAACACCCACCGTCCATATTGAATACATGCTAGGGCTGTCTCATACAGGACTGGTGTATTGGTATTAGCGGGGGTATTTTTACGACATGTCGACGGGTCTTCTGGTAGATCAGTAAAGTCTGATTATTAAGAAATTCAAATCTTTAAACTGTTCCCTGCCCCAGTGGGATTTGAACCTGGGTCCGTTAGGGCTGCAGGCCACCTCTCTGCCGATTGAGACTAATATAGTTTACACTCGTATACTTGTATTTATCCTGCAAAGATGCCAATATCATAAAGCGTTTGTGATATTCGTGTTTCTTATTTCAATGTGTACAAGAGGATAAGTAGCCTATGCATCACGTGACTGGTTAGTACAGAGAAAAGGTACTTCTGTTATACGGCGATTTTATTTATTACAGCTGCGCTCCCTATGCCACAGCGGTGATTGGTTTTACTTGACGTGTGTGTGTGTGTGTGTGTGTGTGTGTGTGTGTGTGTGTGTGTGTGTGTGTGTGTTTCATACCGGTACTGGCGGTGGTGGTGGTGGGTTCCGTTACAAAAGGTAGGCCAGTGGGAAGAGCGGGTGATGAGTTACGGTAGCCTGCCATACACCATGCCAGCCACACACACCACGTACAGTTATACCCCCACCATAACACCGCTCTCCCACCACACCATACTACCACTACATTCCCTACCAGTTACTGATCACCATAACCCCGTCTGGTCTGGGTTGGATAAATTTAGTTTCACAGCTATACGGAAATGGATAATTACTGAATGAGGAAATATAAGAATGAATGATGGCTGAAACCCCTGACAGACAAATTATTCGTTTCCATATTACTCTAAACAAGGACTCCCGTGATATTAGCACTTACGTTGGCTGTTGAAGCATTTGAAGCACTGTGGCTCTGAGCTACTTTCCTGCAACCTTATCTACACGTTCTCTAGCCATGACTTGGAGAACGTAGTGTTAAAGCAGTAACTGAGGAAGCGTCAGCAGCGGGTTATTCTGGTGGGGACCTGCAGAATGGGAGGAACACGAGACAGCACAGGACACAGAGGCGGAAGTGAGAAGCAAAGAGAGAAGCAAAGCAGCAGGGAATGGGGACTGAAAATGTTTGAGCTTGGGGTGAAATTTGAAATTTCAAAAGCTGCTGCCAATGGCAGTGCTGCTGTTGTTGGCCATGTCGTTCATCTACTCGCTAATGTCAACCCACCTACTGTGTCAACCTCTGATGAATCCCGCGACGACAATGACACAATACATATCACGTGTTGATGGTGAGGCTGAAGCAACAGCGGCACGCACAGTATGGCCAACAGTCTGGCATAACTGTTAACAGGACGTTCCCTGGAAGTGCGGTACATCGCCAAATAACGGATGATGCAGTGAATAATTTTGAGACTTTTAAGAGGGCTGTACTGAAGAGGTACGATAGTGCAACATGTGTGTGCCGAAAAAGATTTCACAACATCCAAATCAGAGGTGAGTCTGTCCAGCAATTTATAGCCAGATTTTAATATCCTTCACTACCAGTACATTAAATATCCTCATTAAATGGCTGGATATGGATGGTTGTTTTCAGATATTTAATGAAATATCCGATCTCACAGGGGAACAACAACAACATCAATAAAGTACCCGATCTTCGACCACTTTCTTTCAGGAGCGCCAGGATACCAGTTTACAGGGCTGTGGTGAGGCGAGGAAACTGAGCAGTGTATTGGCGCTCATGGACCTCTCTCCGCCACGAGCATGACCAACAAACATCGAGAAAGAGTTGACAAAATGTGGCCAGGGAGAAGACTGAAGCGCTTTCACTTCAAGATGGATCTACGTCATACAAGACCGGCCAGACGCCACATGCTGCTGTCTTCCTGGAGATGTGGTAATATCGAACTTAAGAGAGCTAACCGAAAAGTCAATGAAAAACAAACTACTGCTGTTGTAAAAAGGTCAGAGAGGAATGACACTGCTTATATTAAAGGGAGGACTGGAACAGCTAATTAGAAATATAAAAAAGGATTAATTCTAAGTCAAGGCCTGGATGAAGGAATGACACGGCTAAGCTTCATGCAGTCCCACTACTTCTTGTGGCTGAATAATTTGCGACACTGGATATGTATATTGGATAGGAAATGAAACTTTAAGCTGGTGAATGGATCAGTTGTCGTCATACTGAAGGTAGAATTACACACAAACTCTTTTGTGCAGAAGAATAGTTTATGTTGCTGTCTACCCAACAACTGCTTATGGCCTTGCTCCTGGTGGTGGTGCAGAGAATCACACGCCTCTTAAAAACGAACTAGGCACTGACACACCAGTAAGGGAGTCACAACAAACGACCAGCAGTGAGTACTTGGCAGACTGCACAGTATGTCTGAGAAATGGAAGAGCGTCAAAAGTAGAGGTGTTAACATTTGTCTCCACAAACAAGCGGTTACACCAGGTAATGGAATATAAAGGTGTGACAAAGAACAGTTAATAGTGCCTCGTATGTACCCATATGTAAGTGTTCACACCTGGTCATGAAGGTATAAGTTCTCATATGGTACAGAAGAAAACACTGGACAGAATCCAAAAATTATATTAATACTGGTAGGTAGGTGGGTGCTCCCACCATCCACTCACTCAATGTAGTGCTGCTCTCGGGTGTCTGCCCTGTCCTCTCCTCCATCCTTGTTTCCCTCTATCTTCTTCTGTCTTTTTTTCCTTCATTTTTTCCTCGTCCTTCTCCCTACGGGAGGCTTTACACTCCCTCTTCCATCTTTCATTCCTTCATTCTTTCCTCTTCCTTCTGCCTGTGGGTGACTCTACACTGAGTGACAAGCCAAATGGTTTCCTGTACACCAGGAAACCATTTACTACGCTGGGTGGTAACCATATAACCAAATTTTGGCGCCTGGTGGTTTAGTGGGTAATTATTGTGCTCCAATCGGATTGAACCGGTGAAGGTTTATATCCAAGGGGTGGTTGGGGTTGATTGCTCATGTAATGCCACTCAGGGATGAGTGAGGCTGGTCACTCTCATCTTAAATGTCAGGACCAACTGCCTAGCCCAGGGCTTCTACGCTTCTCATGGGGCAACGTAGGATTGGATGATGGATGGATGGATAGATGATTATTACTGTTGTTGTTGATGGTGGTGATGGTGGTGTTGAGATGGTTTGACAAGTTTAGGAAGGCGGTAAAAGAAACCACGGGTGCAATACAGGTGGGCATTATTCCCGACTAGCTTCGGCTACGGCTTCTTCAAGGGTACCAAAGAAGCCATGGGCATAACTAGTCGGAAATAAAACTGACCTCTATTTCACACGTGTTTTCCTCCACCTCTTTCCCAAGTATTATTATTGATCTCCACCTACTACTGTACGTGGAGATCTTTGTATGCCATTATTATTATTATTATTATTATTATTATTATTAGTAGTAGTAGTAGTAGTAGTATCATTATTATTAATATTAATATTACTGATCTCCACCTATTACCATACGTGGAGATCTTAGTGTCATTAATAATAATAATAATAATATTATTATTATTATTTATTATTATTATTATTATTAATGCGTCACCTTCTGTCTCTGATTTTCATTATACTTACTGAAGTTGTACATCACCCTGGCCCTATTACACTGACCCAGTTTCTGTGATCTTGACCTACTTTTCAGGGTCACAGCTCCAAAAATGTCCAAAAGTTATGAGTTTTCAACCTTAATTTACTCCTAAACTAGTATAGATACATGAACATGGAAGGACATCCCGGGAGAAAACTCTTTTCCAAACAGATGTATGGAAAAATAACTGGATGTAATTCACGTGTGACAATACAGGATTTGGGACACCGCACTTTTCAACGAATTGTAACTGTTCTTCCATACAGGGCAAAACAAAACATAAATGAGGCACTTCTTGGACCTACACGTTTTGTCTGGTCCTGCACCAGGCCTGTATACTGTTTGGTGGCAGTCTGACCAACAGCTTGTCAGTTATTACAAAAAACAATAATATACTAAGTCGAGATCAGAAACTGTCTCTGACAGCAATGATTTTCTAATATTATTATTCTATTACTATTATTATTTGTCCAGGAATGGTTTGTCAGGTGCATTGGTGGACACGTTAATTTTGATATACGCCAGCACACCATGGCTAAACGCTGTGTCAAGCCTGGAAAGCTTAACCCTTCACCACTCACTGCTGTACCTTTCTCTGGGGTGGGAGTGGACATGGCTGGGCCCTTTACACCATCAACATCGAATGAAGTTTAACATATTCCCATAGTGGCAGGTTCTGCAACAGCGTATCCAGAAGCCGCTCCATTAAAAAACACTGAGACTACTACTGCAGCTAAAGCTTTACTCCAAACATATTCTTGGACACGTATCCCAAATGATGTACTGGCCCATAACAGGAAGCCAGTTTACCTCTGGTATGATGGATGACTTGAACAGATTACTTACTATTAAAAAAACGCCTTATTATCCAACGTCAAACGGTCTTGTAGGACAGTTCAATGTTCTCTCTCTCTCTCTCTCTGGAAACTTTCCCCCACTGAGAGGTCCTGTGCGTGGGCGGTAAATGCGTACCTCTTAGATATAATTGTCAAAGTTGGAGGCAAAGGATTTCACCGCAAAATGATGGTTCTGAGTGGTTTTAAAACCCAAGAACTGGTTACTTTGATGATTAATGGTCCGTTATATATACTTTAAAATAAAACGCCTGGATAAAACATTAGCATACATCAATTGAGAAACTGAAGGCTACGCTCTCCAATAAACCTACTATGCTACCCTGCATGGTCTAGCGCATGAGTGTAAGAACAAATGTATCAGAAGTAGGCACTGGTGCCATACTGATGCACTACCATAATGATGTATGGTCACTGGCATATTCGCACAGAAAACCAAAACAGGCAGAGGGAAATTATAGCACAGTGGAAAGACAGTTGCTGGCGGTCGTTGTGGAAATCAGAAAGCATTACTAGTTCTTTAATGTTACGAAGCTTATAATCCACACTGACCATCTTCCTCTCCCCTGTTATAAGTCAACGAAAACCCAAATGCACAACAAATGTAATGGGCATCGTATGTGCAGCAGCTGGAGCACACTACCGAATATAACACAGATGCTCTGACAGGGTAGGTGCAGAGTATCTTTGTAGGGTGGAATATCCACCGGATGCTGCTGCTGATGATGACAGAAATTGTTTAGGACTCTGCTGCTCTGATGCTGAGCCAGTGGACATGGATCAAAGAGGGAGTATGTAACTAGTGGTTTCACAGATGATATTGCTATATTGTTATTATTACGTGGCTCTGATTCAGTGTTGCGTGCACGTTATTGTCTTATATGTATCATCCTTTCTTTAGTAGTACGGTACATGTACCTTGCTTTGTTTATATCGCGTACCTTGATTTGTTTCGTGATACGTGTACCTCGATATGTTCTTATCTTAAATTCATGCTGATTTTTCTACGTTAAATTTCTACCGACTTGTTTTCTCGTCATGAAGTACTCCGTTATGCGTGACGGTGTAAGTCGGGAGGGACTGAGGGTACGATAGTGGGTGAGCGAGGGAACAGAGAAGCAGGTGCAGTGAGGCTGGGGGGTTGGCACAGAGAAGCAGGTGCAGTGAGGCTGGGGGTTGGCACAGAGAAGCAGGTGCAGTGAGGCTGGGGGTTGGCACAGAGAAGCAGGTGCAGTGAGGCTGGGGGTTGGCACAGAGAAGCAGGTGCAGTGAGGCTGGGGGTTGGCACAGAGAAGCAGGTGCAGTGAGGCTGGGGGTTGGCACAGAGAAGCAGGTGCAGTGAGGCTGGGGGTTGGCACAGAGAAGCAGGTGCAGTGAGGCTGGGGGTTGGCACAGAGAAGCAGGTGCAGTGAGGCTGGGGGTTGGCACAGAGAAGCAGGTGCAGTGAGGCTGGGGGTTGGCACAGAGAAGCAGGTGCAGTGAGGCTGGGGGTTGGCACAGAGAAGCAGGTGCAGTGAGGCTGGGGGTTGGCACAGAGAAGCAGGTGCAGTGAGGCTGGGGGTTGGCGTCAGCACTGGCAATGACAACAAGTTCTCACTGTCCCTCTCCCCAAGTGTACAGACACACCTGCGGACATACACTGCCAATGGATTACAGCACTGTGTATATCTGAGATGGAACCCTGTGACCTCAAGCTACCCACCAGCCTATTCATCCACCTGTCTCCTTCCTAGCCTTCACAACTCCTCTCTCTCTCTCTCTCTCTCCCGAACCCCACACGTATAAAGAGACACCTTTGGAAGTGCACTCTCACTAGATATCTCCACTTTCTAGTTACTGCAGTACAGTTTATAACTGTAAAATTTCTAGCTGAAGGGTATAGTGATTACGTAATGAGTTTATAAGGGTTTTCCTTTACTAATAATTTCCTTTACAATAAGGTTGTTAAATTAAGTTGGATTTAAGGCTTTCACTATGGTTATGATACTGCTTAGTCGTATTGCTATAAGGGTGGGATGTATTCTTACTCTATAACATAATGTGAATATTTATTTATTGTCACATACCTCAACACAATGCTATTAACGTGATTCCCTGGAGTCTTTTCATAAACTACTAAAACATTCTTGGTGTCAGGCAGCTGGCATTCATTCATCATTATACTCATTCTCATATTGCTCTGAGGGCAAGGTTATCAACACCTGGCAACCTCTTCCACCTATCAAACTTCAGCTCCCACACAGATAACCGACACCCTTATGCTAACCCCATCTTTCCATCACGTTTCTACTTCCACTCCACTCCCAAACATATATATATATATATACACTCCCACTATAACACCATACTTCTATATATATATATATATATATATATATATATATATATATATATATATATATATATATATATATATATATATATATATATATATATATATATATATATATATATATATATATATATATACACACACACACTCCCACTATAACACCATACTTATATATATATATATATATATATATACACACACACCCACCATAACACCATACTTCCACCATATTTTCCCTCAAACAACACTCTTTACACTATATACAGTTCCACCACAACGCCACTCTCCAACCACCACAACCCCATATTTCAACCACAGTTTTACTCCCAACTCATTACCTACCTCATTTACAGTCTGACCAGTCCCATAATTCTTACCCTAACCCATTCACGCACTACCATTGTATCGCCTCATTATATTTCAATTCCCACCCCATTACAGCTGCATGCATAACCCTGCCATCTCACCAAGCTTCTCCTTCCACCTTGACTCCTTTATTACACCCCTACCAAAATCCACCTATCCACAATATTTCTCTGTTTCCACTACATTCCTGCGCTTTTTGTCCTTACACTATAGCCTCATCCTCCCACTATATGTCTTCTTCACCTCATTTCTCACATACAGCCCTACAATAATTCCACATTTCTATCACACTTCTACCCCCACCACACTCCCTGTCCCATTCACATTTCGATGATAATACCACTCTCAGTATGCTTCTGCTGCCGCCCCAGTCACAACCTCACCCTTAAGCTGTTCTACCACCTTACTGCTACCACCACCCCAACCCTCACTCGTACACCCCACATCTACCATTCCACCATGCCCCTGCTCCCACCCCACACCCTACTTTCACCATGACCCCACCATCCCACAACAGTCCCGGCCTCACCCAACATCCTACTGCACTATACGAGTAACTCCACCATTCCATCACCCTTCTACTCTCAACCCACATCCTACTCTACCCTGTCAAAACATCTCCACTCCGATTTCACTCCCATTACATTTCCACCCCACTTCCACACTCACGTCACTCTGGATGAACTCCGGGACTGGGCGGCCGGCACACATAAACCGGTACATTCCAAGTGTATCTTATCCTATAGTGTTAAATTATTGCACTTTACATGATTCTCTCTCTCTCTCTCTCTCTCTTTCACACACACACACACACACACACACACACACACACACACACACACACATTTCAGCCTCAATTCCACCTTACCCTCACAGCACTACACTGCCACTCATGCTCTCAACTCACTCCGATCATCATCCAACTCTCAATACCACTCACTCTACATGCCATCCTGTCATCACACTCACATACAGTATACCCTTTAATCTTCCATCACACTTTCACCTCCATCTCACTGCCAACATCACTCTACTCCCAATCCCTAATTCACTCCGTCCAACTCACCCTCCTACTCCAGCACAGTCCAACCACCTCTCATTACCGCTACACCACACCACACCACACATCACATCCCAATCTTACACTTGCAACTCACTTTATCTTTAGATCATATCAGACTCATACCCCTTTAATACAATCCCAACTCACCACACAAAAGACAGCACACTACACTACACCACACCACACAACATAACACCGCCACCACAGCACACCTGCTACTCTACGTCTACACGCTGTTGCTCGAGGGTTTATTCAAATTACTTGCCATAAACAGTATCTGCCCACTTCCACTTCCTACTTCTGTCTTGCCAAGCCTAACTTCCATACTGTACTCCCTCACTTTACCCCACCATACCATACCCTACTCCAACTACTCCACCATACCATACCCTACTCTACCTTACCCCACCATACCATACCCTACTCCACCTTACCCCACCATACCATACCCTACTCCACCTTACCCCACCATACCATACCCTACTCCACCTTACCCCACCATACCATACCCTACTCCACCTTACCCCACCATACCATACCCTACTCCACCTTACCCCACCATACCATACCCTACTCCACCTTACCCCACCATACCATACCCTACTCCACCATACCATACCCTACTCCACCATACCATACCCTACTCCACCATACCATACCCTACTCCACCTTACCCCACCATACCATACCCTACTCCACCTTACCCCACCATACCATACCCTACTCCACCCTACCCCACCATATCATACCCTACTCCACCTTACCCCACCATACCATACCCTACTCCAACTACTCCACCCTAATCTTATTTAACCCCTTCCATCCGGTGACGTCTTTTTTAAGGGTTATTCTTAGGCCTATGTCCCACTGTCAGGAACCTTCCCACGACACGCCAGGATCTTAATGTCTTCGTGTGTCGCTGCATGTCGTCATGAGTAACGTGGCGTGACTTAGTGATGACGCAGCGCTGACGTAGAAAACTTGGTCATTCTTCGCGGTTCTTGGCGCGCTACGACAATTTTTGGAATGTTCAAAAATTGTCGGTGTGGGCGTCGACAAGGAGGAGAACGTGACATGTCCTGACGGTAACGTCATTTGTCTTAGCTGTGACTTAGCGTGTCTTAGCTTGTCGTAGGTTGTCGTAGGTTTTCGTTAGGTGTGACGACGTGTCGTAGCAATAACTTGGAGATCAGATCCCGAACACCCGCTATGACACATGAAGTTTTACCTACGACAGGCAGAGTTATACCTAAGACACGCTACGACAACTTACGACATGCTACGTGGCAGTGTCTTGGCGTGACGTGGGGTCAAAGTGACTGCTATTTTTTAACTGAAGGATGATCGTAGTGTGTCGTCAGGATAACGTGACGCTTCTGCAGGGTGTAGTGGGATGTTGTAGCAATGTCTTTGTGTGTCTTAGCACTAACGTGACTGTGTCATGAAATGGCCGTTTAGGCCTACCGTTTAAGGTATGATCGTGGCATTTCACCAAGATCATACCTCGAGGGTAAGATCGCGGTGATCGGGGCTGTTCTCGAAGATGAACTTGAATATGGGACACGGGCCTTACTGCTTCCAAACGATATTATTTACAGTAACTACGCAAAGCCTTTCATGTTGGTGGTTGATACTGATGTCTATATCAAACCCCTTCAGGTCGAAAAGTAGACCCTAACCAAAGAAATTCTGGAGATGGCAATACTAACGTAGCAATGACGTTCATGGGGTGAAAGCCATAACCCAGTCCTTAGTAACACTACATCACACACCAAAAACATCACAACACTACATCACACTACAAACACATCACAACACTACATCACACTACAAACACATCACAACACTACATCACACTACAAACACATCACAACACTACATCACACTACACACATCACAACACTCCATCACACTCCAAACACATCACAACACTACATCACACTCCAAACACATCACAACACTACATCACACTCCAAACACATCACAACACTACATCACACTACAAACATATCACAACACTACATCACACTACAAACACATCACAACACTACATCACACTACACACATCACAACACTCCATCACACTACACACATCACAACACTCCATCACACTCCAAACTCATCACAACACTACATCACACACCAGACACATCACAACACTACATCACACTACACACATCACAACACATCACACACCACACATCACAACACTCCATCACACACCAAACACATCACAACACTACATCACACACCAAACACATCACAACACTACATCACACTACACACATCACAACACTACATCACACTACACACATCACAACACTACATCACACTACACACATCACAACACTACATCACACTCCAAACACATCACAACACTACATCACACTACACACATCACAACACTACATCACACTACACACATCACAACACTACATCACACTCCAAACACATCACAACACTACATCACACTACACACATCACAACACTCCATCACACTCCAAACACATCACAACACTACATCACACTCCAAACACATCACAACACTACATCACACTCCAAACACATCACAACACTACATCACACACCAAACACATCACAACACTACATCACACTCCAAACACATCACAACACTACATCACACACCAAACACATCACACACCAAACACATCACAACACTCCATCACACTCCAAACACATCACAACACTATATCACACTACAAACACATCACAACACTACATCACACTACACACATCACAACACTACATCACACTCCAAACACATCACAACACTACATCACACTACACACATCACAACACTACATCACAACACTACATCACACTCCAAACACATCACAACACTACATCACACTCCAAACACATCACAACACTACATCACACTACACACATCACAACACTACATCACACTCCAAACACATCACAACACTACATCACACTCCAAACACATCACAACACTACATCACACTCCAAACACATCACAACACTACATCACACTACACACATCACAACACTACATCACACTCCAAACACATCACAACACTACATCACACTCCAAACACATCACAACACTCCATCACACTCCAAACACATCACAACACTCCATCACACTCCAAACACATCACAACACTACATCACACTACACACATCACAACACTCCATCACACTCCAAACACATCACAACACTCCATCACACTCCAAACACATCACAACACTACATCACACTCTAAACACATCACAACACTACATCACACTACACACATCACAACACTACATCACACTCCAAACACATCACAACACTACATCACACTCCAAACACATCACAACACTACATCACACTACACACATCACAACACTACATCACACTACACACATCACAACGCTCCATCACACTACAAACACATCACAACACTCCATCACACTCCAAACACATCACGCTTCCATCACAGTACTATCCTATCTCATCCCACACCCACCACACCACAGCACACTCCTACGTCAACACAACACATTCCATCCACTCTTCACTCCCACATCACACCCCAACCGCACCACACCAAACATAACAAGCTGATCACACCGCCACACTACACCACAGTGACACACAACACCACCACCACACCCCACCAAACTACACCACACCGCCACCCCACGTCACCAGACCACATCAACTACACCACATTACATCACTCCGTCAAGACTCCACCTCATCACATCACGCCATAACACATCACACTACATCCCCCCCACCGCACACCACACCATAGCCCTCCTCAACACATCATTCGACATTCCTACCCACCGCAAACCACATACACATTATACCATACCACACATCTCACATCCCCTCCCCACCACACACCATACACATATCTCACATCCCCTCCCCACCACACACCATACACATATCTCATCCCCTCCCCACCACACACCATACACATATCTCACATCCCCTCCCCACCACACACCATACACATATCTCATCCCCTCCCCACCACACAAAATACACATATCTCACATCCCCTCCCCACCACACACCATACACATATCTCATCCCCTCCCCACCACACACCATACACATATCTCACATCCCCTCCCCACCACACACCATACACATATCTCACATCCCCTCCCCACCACACACCATACACATATCTCATCCCCTCCCCACCACACACCATACACATATCTCACATCCCCTCCCCACCACACACCATACACATATCTCATCCCCTCCCCACCACACACCATACACATATCTCACATCCCCTCCCCACCACACACCATACACATATCTCACATCCCCTCCCCACCACACACCATACACATATCTCATCCCCTCCCCACCACACACCATACACATATCTCACATCCCCTCCCCATCACACACCATACACATATCTCATCCCCTCCCCACCACACACCATACACATATCTCATCCCCTCCCCATCACACCTCACACCCACTCCTCACCACATCAAACCACATCGCAACCCACCACACCACAACACTCCAAACCGCTACCCCCACCCCCAGTACACCACACAGCCCTCTCACTCCCACTACACCCCACCACCCCAGCACAACAAAGCACACCGCACCCCACCCCACCCCACCCCACCCCAGTGCCACCACACAACACCTGCTGCTTCCGTATCCCAAGTCTGGTGCTCTGGGGCATGTTTACGAGGGAATCAGCAGCCATATACGGAATACACCAACTTTCATAGCACAGCAAATAACCGAACCTTATCTATTAAAACCAAAGTTAACAAGTTATTTTATCACAATACTGTAGAAGTTTAAAAAAATATGTATCATCGCCTAACCCTAATATTTCCAACAGTAAATATCAGGTAAGAAGACGCTTCCCTCCCCCCTAAACAAATACCTTCAATATTGTTAAAATACCCCTGGGAAGGCAGTGCAGTGTCCTCACAGCTACGTACACTACCATACATCCAGGCAAACTGCCATGATGATTAATGACTCTACAACAGCACAAGATACTTAAATTTGTGTGTTTAACGGTATTCCCTTTTGTCGCCTACATTAAAAGCTCCCCCCCCCCAAAGGAAAAAAAAAAAAAAAAGAGATATGATGGTGTTAGGGCTATTTATCCGAGGAACAATTTTACCAATGCTGAAGTGAATTAGTGAAGGAACGATGGAATGGCACCAAACTGAAATGAGTTTGCGACAAAAAATAATAACCAAGAAGAAGCTTATCACATACAGTAGCTTTCAACAAGAAGACTATCTTCACTGATCTGCGGGGAAGCTGTTGCAGCCAATTTTTAAAAGTTTCTCTTTTCACACTCAGAGAATATGTTATTAACTAAAATGCCTACTGATCCCCCCCCAAAAAAAAAAAAAAAAAAAAAAATCGCTAAATAATCAGCTAATGCAACAGCTGACACGTCAAATAAACTAAACATTTCAAGCTGAGCAGGTTCGAATTTCATATGTCATTAAAATGTATCGTTATAGTGCAAACTGAATATCGCCGGAGAGACAACTGATGCATCAGCTGACGCAGCCAACACGTTAATCAACTCATAATTTCAAGATGAGCAAACGTTTTACTTCATGACAAAATCGCTCACAGCTAACGAAGAGCAGACACTGGAACATTCCTTGAAGAGAGAGAGAGAGAGAGAGAGAGAGAGAGAGAGAGAGAGAGTATACCGCTTATAGACCTGTGGGCTTCGCCGCAGGTAAAAAGAAGTACTGAGTTGGGGTGAGGAAGTATCTCTCAATAAACCATCACTACTAACTGATGCTGATTCTGCAAACCCTACCGATAAAGCCTTCACCATAAACACCAACACACCGTCCTGGCCTCCCCAACACTGGCTTACCCAACACAACTGGCGATTGGAATAATGCCGTTTACTTACTGCACTAGTTTACCTCCTACAGCCATTACCTTAATTACTGCCATACCCTAACACTGGCTCTGCTTACCTGAGACAGAGAGAGAGAGAGAGAGAGAGAGAGAGAGAGAGAGAGACTGCTACCCTTCTCCTCCACTCACTTCACTCCTCCTTCCCCTCCCATCACCTCTTCCTCCTGCCCCACCACCTCCCACCTTTACGTCATTCTCTGTTCTTTTCCCTCACCTTCATTTTTCACACCTCTCAATCCTGCCTTTCTCTCTCCTAAACTCTCTCTCTCTCTCTCTCCATACAGTCTCAGACAGGTGGGAAGACAGGTAATCATTTCTTTCCCCTCCTGGCACTCCATTCTTCACCTCCCCCCCCTCTCTCCGTGTGTGTGTGTGTGTGTGTGTGTGTGTGTGTGTGTGTGTGTGTGTGTGTGTGTGCTCGCTCGCTGAGGTTATGTTTGTGTAAGGTCAATCTATCTATATATATACCTAGTACATATCTAGGCTGCTTCCCCCACAGAAAGGGAGGTAGCCGAGGCAGGACGACACACTCCCAATTGACTCCTCCACACACACACACACACACACATTTACTCGTATCTCATCCCTTTATAAAGTAACTTATATTGCATGTGTGCCTGCCTGCGTCAACCAGCTTATGCATTTGTCCACGACAGAGAGAGAGAGAGAGAGAGAGAGAGAGAGAGAGAGAGAGAGAGAGAGAGAGAGACCTGGAGACTCAAATCGGAGCTATCAGTGGTAGAATTATGATTTTTGTAACTACAGGCAATGTTATTCCACTGAGGGAACACAATGATAATGAAAACGGTGAGACACAAACTACAATACAAACCACCAGTGCCAGTGACTGTTGCTGGTGTGCTGCCCGTCTGTCTGATCCAACACACCCATCAACCGCTGGCCCTGCTGGGGCGTCACGTGCTGGGAATCAATGTTCCCATGCAGCTGACAGCGCCTCACCACAGTGAGGCGCGGGGATTATTGTCGTTTGAATCCTGGGAGGATTCCGCATCTGCGTCTCTCCACCCAGTGAACAGGGGCACCATAGTAGGCTCCACGTCACCCTGTTATTTGGTTAAATGGTTATCACCCAGCACTGTAAAGGGTTGCCGGGTTACAGGGCACCATTAGGCTTGTCACTCTGTGTAGAGCCAGCTGATGTGGAAAGAAGTGATATACAATGACAGGAAGGATGGCAGAAATAGGAGGACAGAACATGCACAGAAAACGGTAATGGCACAAAAAAAAAAAAAAAAAAAAAAAAAAAAAAATACTACAGCTCACTGCAATAACGTGAAACAAGTAAAACAGAAAAGAACAAGATTCTGGAGGCATTAAATGAGGACAACTGCACACGAGGAAACCAGAGGGACAGGACACAGCACAAAAGGTCTAAGGGTCCGACACACTCGCCCCCAAACATGTGATCGACAAGACAAAACGAAGCACCGGGTTACAGCTGCTTCAATACTCGAGTCTGAACGTTGGACGGACCCCTGAGCCTCGTTTCCTCTTGACGATCACATGTTCGGAGGCAAGTGTGTCCGGGCCCAAAGATAACAGCCTCCACAGAACTAGAAACAAACGAACGAGACAGGAATAGAGACAGCCAATGACACACGCAGCATGGACACACAATCATGAACAAAGAAAAACACAAAGGAACATAAAACATCACCAAAGACGATGGAACTGACAAAAAACGTTAAAAAAAACATACGGCAGAGAAACTAACAAACACAAAGGAACACAAAACACAACCTAGAAACACAAACCAAGGAAACACAAAATAAAACAAAACGACAAAACGAACAACACAAACACAAAATGAACAAACACAGCATCACATAACAAATAAAAACACAAATGCAGGAAAAATACGCCTGAACAAAGAGCAAAGCAAAAGAACACAAAACAAAGAGAAACAAAACATGAACGACACAAACGGTTCTCAACGTAAAACACGACAACAGACAAACAGAGGCACTTCCAGGCGGGGGATTAAAACACCACAGAAAACTCCCTCGAAAAAAGTAAGGTAAAATACGGCCACAAAATATTAAATATAACACCGTAAAACATGAACAACGATAAAAGCTGAAACAAACAACAACGAAAGGAAAGGCATAGACAAAAGACAGATAAGCAACAACACACACACACACACACACACACACACACACACTTCATGCAGTTTACATTGATCTTGCGTCAGTGATTCACGTAAGGGGCCGGATGTTCTGGGAAATGTGTGTGTGTGTGTGTGTGTGTGTGTGTGTGTGTGTGTGTGTGTGTGTGTGTGTGTGTCTGTGTGTGTGTGTGTTGGTCATGTACAGTACGAGCACATATGTGCTATGCGTTCATAAATTTGTTTCGTATGAATGTGTGCTTCTTTCAAGCTAATTATGCTGGTGCAAGTCTGGCAGAGAGAGAGAGAGAGAGAGAGAGAGAGAGAGAGACTGCATACGAGTGTATTCTTGTAACTCGACTCGTGTGTGTAGGATCCAAGGTGGTACCAATTCGTATGTGTGCGTGCAACCACGCAATTCCACTGGTGCATATACATGTGTGTTAATGAGTATCTCTCCACCTCTTTCCCTACACACACACACACACACACACACACACACACACGAATGGCGCGCCTACACCTGCATGAAAGTGGCCAATATGAAACACGTCACAGGGTTGTAGCTGGTGTAATACAGGAGGCTGAACGCTGGACGGAGCCCTGAGCCTCGTGTCCTCTTGTCCATCATGTATTTGGTGGAAGTGTTGCCGCATCCTCACCTTCCCTCCAAGCTTCCCTTCCCTTCCCTTCACCGTTGTAATACCATGTGTACTTCACCTTGGTTGGTGTTACATGCTTTTATTACCAATCACGCAGCGAGTATGTAATGCTTTTGGTCATGTCTGTCTGTCTCTCTGTTCAGATTGTATCGCTTCAAACCCTTAACACAAGTTATACTTTTGTACTGACCATACTTAACTCAAGTACAGTCAAGGGCTTACAGTACAGCCAAAGCCACTAGGGTAAATAATAATAATAATAATAATAATAATAATAATGATAATAATAATAATAATAATTAGTTGGTTTTTCTATTTTTCAGTGACATTAAATTTGGATTAGAAGGCTCCTCATACTCCGTTAATCCTACACTACGGTAAGTCTCATTCATTCATCATTTCATCATCCAATCCTACGTTGCCCCATGAGAAGCGTAGGAGCCCGCGGCTTGGCAAGTTGGTCCTGACATTAAAGATCAGACTGACCAGCCTCACTCATTCCTGAGTGACATTACATGAGCAATAAACCCCAACCACCTTTTGGATATAAACCTTCACCGACTGAATCTGACTGGAGCACCGTAAATACCCACCAAATCCCCAGGAGCCAAAATTTGGTTATATGGTTACCACCCAGGGTAGTAAATGATTTCCTGGTGTAAAGGAAACCATTTGGCTTGTCACTCACTGCACAGTCACCCACAGGCAGAAGGAAGGGGAAAGAATGAAGGAAAGAAAGACACAAGAGGGAGTGTAAAGTCACTCGTAGGCACAAGGACGAGGAAAGACTGAAGGATAGAAAGGCAGAAGAGGAAGGAAGGAAAGAAGGATGGAGGAGAGGAAAGGGCAGATACCCAAGAGCAGCACTACAACGAGTGAGTGGATGGTGAGTGCCTCCACCTACCATCATCTCCGTAGGTTAAACCGTCTGGCGGTGGCAAGAATATAATCATTACGCCTCCAAATCAACTTTCCACCTGAGGTAGCGTCCTTTTCCCTCTCGTAACACTGAGCTTTGATCGTCACATTCCAATTTTACCTGGACATACTGTAGTCAAAAGCTACAAAAACAAAAATCTAGCTTTCAAAACTGACAGCTGAAAGACTCTCGAAACAAGTGACACAGACGGATCCGAAAAATAATCATCACCTAGAATCAACGTGGTCGGTCACTAAACATTACTGTATTGAAGGAGTTAACCTGTTCATTATACGAGGTTCTTTCTTAACTGATTAAAATGAACATGGCCACAGTATAAATATTATCATTCGACACTACTGAGGAGCATGAAATTTGTGTTTAACCCCTTCATTATAAGAAACTATTCCTAAACTGAATCCCCCTCTCTCTCTCTCTCTCTCTCTCATTCCAGCGTTTCTTTCATTTTCGCAGTGTCTATATTATTATCTAATTCCTATTATTTTCAGTTTCTTTTACTTCTCGAACTGACGGTGGCTGTGTGTTTAGTACTGCTGACTGTGAAACTGCCAGCCCGTTAGCGTCGAGGTTGCAATCACTGCAATCCTGGTGCGGGCAGCTGGTGTCATTCGACCCGTCCATCCACCCTTTGAGTAAAATGAGTAGCCAGGGCAACACGCAAGGGGGGTAGTAACGAGAACGATGCAGTAACCTTGTATCCCAGGATAATGGGTAAATAACCCGCAACAGGTTCAAAAGCCAACGTTACGGAGATGACTGCCGCGGAGAAGTTCCTCATGGCGTCTGCCCCCAGCTTTATCTTTCACTCCCTACTCTTTTCCACTTCCATACTTCAACAGGAAGCCAGAATAAAGTCCATACGACACACACACACACACACACACACACACACACACACACACACACACACACACACACACACAATTTCTAATAACTGACAAGACACATTCCATCTTTAAAAGGTTTCGGGAAGCAATTCAATTATTCTGAGGCGTCTCCTTCACCCTAAATCCACCATTAGCCACAGGCAAATTACCCACAGGCCTCAGTGTCTTTATTGCATATTTGTGGTTCCGATGACTCACTCGGCTGAATGTAATCGTGTCATTAGTTTTCATACAATATTAATCATGCCAACCTTGCGAATCAATGTTACCACCTTTATCTTGCATATCTTGACTATTTTACACGTACAACTAATTGCTTATCTTTCCCATCTACTGACTAAGGTCGCAGGCTTTGAGGGGATAGCTTCAACAAGGGCCAAAAGGTCCTCCAGGCATTTCTGTCCCTGCTCATTAACGACCCCCTCTTCCCACCACACCCCATCACCTCCAACTATTCTCCCATCGAATCCCTCCATCCCGCTGCCTCCCTCTTCTCCCATCCACCTCACTCTCGTTAACTGTCCATCTACTTGCCCAGATATAACGATCCCATAATCCACACAATTATCCAGCTATTAACCCTCTCGAGACTGGAACAACTCTAGCATTCTATTCCCACTAACGCCAGACGCTGTTTACCTAAGAGGGACACAAGAGCCAATGTAAAACCAGATACATGATACCTCACTGCCTATATCTGTATCTATCTATCTATATACTGTATATATATATATATATATATATATATATATATATATATATATATATATATATATATATACCTGAGTGTATATATATATATATATAAAATCATTTGACCTGATTACCCTACAATTATATCTTTTTAATAGTCGAACCTGATTGTCTATATCCTTAATTACTGTAAGGTAACCCATACACCTGATTATGCTACTAATTTTCCGTTAGCCTTATACCTGGTTGTTCATACATCAGACTGACATTATTTTGTGGTTATCTAAGTCTATTACTCCCAAACCTGATTAGCCTTAGCCCTGATAATAAGATAACTAATTATGCGTACTCGTGGACATGATTACCCTACTGACTGAGTATTAGAGACCTAATTATGCAGCTTCTTACTGATCTTTATATTTTCATTATATTGATCTAATTATTCGGCTCATTACTCAAATTTATTTTCAGTTATAAGAGTGGCCTAATTATTCTGCTCATTACGGTTAATCACATATTTATCTAAGTGTTATTACCGACACATGAGGGTATCCATAACCCTGATCGATATTGCTCATCTGATTATTTATATAACTAATTAGGCTGTTCACATTATTCACTATTACAAGTAAATTATCCAGGAGCGCACTTTTCTTCAACCTAATTAGTCATCTTAATTATTATACCTACTGTATCTTATTACCCACACACATCAGTAGGACCATCTTTTCATTAAGCTTGATTTTCATTTGCTTGTTTTTATAGCTACCCATTTTTTTTTTTTTTTTCGTGCAAGGCAGGAGGAACAACGGGCCAAGAGCCGCAAATTGTTCCCTCAATGATACAACAAAAACAAGACAAAAGAGAGCCAGATTCAAGATCGTTCATTTCGAGATGCCAGGACACACTGCATCTGAATGACTGGAGATCATAGGCAGTGGGAAAAACAGACAAGAGACAGTTCCAGAGCTGACCTACTGCATACATGAAGGACTGGGAGTGATGGTTAACTCTTGCACTAGAGAGCTGGAAAGAAAAGGGATGAGAGTTTGTTGCTAGACGGGTGCTACGTGCCCGCCGCAGAGAAGGAGGGATGCAAGCAGACAGTTCGGACGAGCAGTGACCATTGATGTAGTGACAGAAAAAAGATAAAGATGAAACACTGCGGCAGTGAGACTGAGGATGAAGGAAGCCAGTAAGAGAAGAGTTAATGAGACGAAAAGCCTTTGACTCCACGTTGATGAGAAGAGCTGTCTGTGGGAAGCCCCACACATGAGAGCTCTACACAGGGGCGAATAAATCCCGTGTAGAAAGTCAACTTCTGTACAGGGTTAAAGAGGATACGGAGTCGGCTTAGCACACCTAATCTCTTGGAAGCAGACTTCACGAGAGGTAATATGATCTTTCCAGGAAAAATTTCGAGAGTGAAGCCCTAAGTATGTCTGAAGATGATGCAGGATTGAGCTGGATATGGTAAAAAATTAGAGGGTACTCCTACAGAAGATTCTGTCGGCTTGACAGCTGTAAGAACTGAGTTTTTGATGCATTAAAAACAACATGATTACTTTTACCCCAGTCAAAGATATGAGCCAAGTTAGACATTCGGTGTGCCATAGCCTCATCCTCTGTTTGTTGAAGTAACTGCTGAGATGGACGCTGCGGGAAGTGAATGGAAAGGTGAAGGGGGAAGTCATCAGCGTATGAGTGAATAGATGCACAACTTAGAGGGTCACTGATGGATAAAATGAAGAGAGTTAGTGATAGGACAGAGCCCTGAGGAAAACCATTTATAGCTCTAGGAGAAGAACGGTGGCCGTCTACAACAGTGGCTATAGAACGACCAGAAAGGAAGCTAGAGATGATGGCACAGGTAAAAAGACAAAAACCGTAAGAAAGGAAATTAAAGATTTATGCCAGACTCGATCGAAAGCAAAGCTTTTGCCAAAGTCCAGAAAAACAGATGACCAGGAGTCTGAAAGGTGGGTGAGAAGATCGCCCGTGGAGCGTTCCTGGCGTAACTCTCATGGCGATCGTAAAGGTTACAATTAGACAGGTGCTGTATGTGGGGAGCCACTTACTGATGATTTTATTCACCAATGGAAAGACCTCCTGTCATGTCTAGGTTAAATGTAATTACCGTGGATCATATCAGTAATATTACCTCACTTTTATTCTTTCACCAAAGTCCCGAAAGGAGGATGACCAGGAGTCTGAAAGGTAAGTGAAAAGGTCGCCAGTGGAACGTCCCTGGCGAAACCCATACTGACGATCAGAAAGAAATTGCGACACGAAAGATGTTTTATTTTATTATTATTATTATTTTTTTTAAGAACAGACTCGAAAACTTTTGAAACACAGGATGTTAAAGCAAGTGGGCGATAGTTAGAGGGAAGGAAATGGTCACCCTTCTTTGGGACAGGCTAAATGAGGGCAAACTTCCAGCAAATTTATCCCATAAACTTCCGAGAAATTGATCCCTATACCTCAATGTCCGTGTTTTATTATAGAAGTTATTCATATCCTGAATAATTACAGTGACCTAAGTGGCATCATTATCCACATGTTATCAACAGTAGCTGATAAACGTCAAACTGCTGCATGTTTGTTTTTCCTAACCTGGATGACCCATAACCTTACAAACAGCACCGTAATTAACCATATACACCTATTTATCCATCACATGTATTCTTAAACCTAATTACCCAAACCTTCATTATAGTACCTACCTGATTAACCTAGTAGTCATCAATGCCTGTGTTGCCAAATTGGCCGTATCAATACTAGTCCCCACCACACCCGAATACCTGATTCTGCAGCTAATTATCCCTCAAGTCGATTATCACCAGCAGCACAGCACAATAAGGTAAACAAATGCTTTAGACACACTTTATTTCAGTAACAAATGCAGTTTTATTTGACAATTATCACGGTCTCCCCAAAGACATTCACTATCGGTAATTAATGCTTATCCAGTTAATATATCCATATTAAAAAAACAAAAATCCCAGAACATACGATCTTTTTTCAAACTTTGGACATACACAGGAGCGAACAGGACGTGTGCTGAGGTGGCGGACTCCTACACTTCGGCATATCATTACTTGGGCACTAATACCCACTGTCCATACTGAATACATGTTAGGGCTGTCTCATTCAAGGCTACAGTGAGGGTATTGGAGTTTTTTTTTCCTTTTAACGACGCGTTAGTGGCGGACCAGCAATGACTGTCAACAAACTTAACATCCACAAACTATTCCCTCCTCTCTTCCCTACCATGGGATCGATCTAGCGTTCTTCCGGACTACACCTCACTGCTCTATCCACTCCACCACATCCCATACTTTTATTTACCCATTCTTGCATGACACAACTTCAATATATATATATATATATATATATATATATATATATATATATATATATATATCATCATCATTATCAGCCGTTTAAGTATCCACTGCAGGACCGGCATATATATATATATATATATATATATATATATGTTAGTGCCAACCTGTCATTTTAACGCTATTGAAGGCGTCTAGAATAATAATAATAATAACAATAATAATAATAATAATAATAATTAACAGCAGCAGTGACAATATAATAACAATAATAATAATAATAATAATAATAATAATAATAATAAAATAATAATAATAATAATAATAATAAAATAATAATAATAATAATAATAATAATAATAATTAACAGCAGCAATAGTAATAATAGTAATAAAAGCGAAAAATAATGATAAACTTGCGACCACTCCAGTCGTCTGGTTACTCGCCAAACTGTGAGCCATAGGAAAGCGGCAATGACTTATGTCTGAAAGATAATCTATTAAAATAAAATCCCCCTGCAGTTTAAATAATACTCAGCGTAAGAAAACTGTTATTTCAGGATAAAATATAAAAAGCTCCTCCTCTTTACCAAAGGGCAGCCATTGTATAGAAAACGTTACCAATTCGAGGGTAATCTAATGCAAACACCTCACTATATACAGCTCACTGAATTACTTAGCCCAGGTTTTCATACTTCCTTGGCATATATTCAGTTCTCACCCACGTTTGTCCAGCTATAAGTATTCCTGTGTTTTCTTCACTGCTAACAACTACCTGTATTTTGTACTCATCCCCATAACCCCGGTGTACTGTTAAGCCACACTGTTCTCCACTGCGATGGATCCGATTTCAACCACAGCCCGTGTAAAAGTTGAAAGTCATGCAAAAATGAAGCCAGCCGATTCTGTGAACAACTAGCGAGAAGCCAATGTCACAGGCAATGGCAAAGGTTCGGACCCAGAGTGCAGGTGTTACAATCCTTGACTGCTACTTGTAGTTATTATAATAATAATAATAATAATAATAATAATAATAATAATAATAATAATACATTGTTATTATTACATTCTGGCTGTTGTATACACATGGTAAACCATTATTCAGCCTCACAGGTAATGCATCCCCGGTTACAAGCCAGTATTTTCAATTTCGCGAGCTAATGCATAAAGCACCACTAAAGGGGTTGGCATTATTCTGTATTTTTAATTTTATCAGGCTACGCTTGTACATATGGATTTTACTTCAATACATCGACTTAATATTTCATTCGTATTTAAATATGAATTTAACTCGTCATCTGTCGACCTGGTTTAAAGCACACCGATGCTTCACAGGTGTTGGGGCTGGCGCAAGGCTCGTGTTGGGTAAGGTTTATTAAAGCATACTTATATCCTGGTGAGTCGTAGGTGAGAAAAACTTCATCACAGCCTAAGTTATCCCATCTTTCTTTAGCTTATAAATGTTCTTTACGCCATCTCCATGCCGTGTCAAAACAATGACTTTCTGCTGAACTCATCAGTACCATTCAAGCATGTAAGAGACCTGAACAGTTTGTAATTTCCCTTCATTAATCAGGAGTCTTTAATATGTATACGGATTTACTGACCGCAGCCATACAATTCCCCCTCCCCACCCTCCACTGCCGCAGATGATAAGAGGCTGCTTGCAACTCAGCTGAAGGGCGGTGGGGTCGACACATCTCTACGCTAATAAAAAGAGTAGGGACTTCCCCACTCACCACTCCCATCCCTTGCTATCGATTTTAACCACAGGCAAGAAATATGTGGATGTGTGTTCTTTTCCCCTATTAAAGGGATGGTAAGATAAATGCAATTAAAAAACAGTGATGTACATACTGCAGCCTCCCTGACACACTCGGAGGTGCTGTGCACTGCAGGGACGGCTCAATCTGCTGATGTGAGGACGGCAGACATACTGGCTGCCTCAGGAACGGGTGCAGGCCAGGCACTATGAAGCATAACAAGAGTAATGAGTGATGCAGAAAATTATGCAGAAGCAGACAGTGGTAACGCTGACTGAGCCGTTCCGCAGCACACGAAAATTCGTCAGGTGAATAATAAGTGGGGTGCAACAGTCGCGTGTGGACCAGCCTCCAGCAACACAAAGTGATGAACAAACAAAAGCCCAACGAGGTACATCCCGGAAGTAATCAGCGCCTAAGTGAAGCCAAACATACCCGGATGAAGTCACATGATGGACACAACTCAGCCCCTTTAAACCCAGTGACGGCTTCTGCATGATATCAACCCCTTCCATCCCATGACACTCTTCCTCACACCAGACCATATTATCCACCTGACAACACAGCTCCAGCAATGACGGGGTTAATGGCGGCTACATTTAACTCCTGTAGTTGCCAAAGTTTCTCCAATGCTGAATAAAACCGCCTGGCGGAAGCAATAATAAAATGTCAAATAAATCACCTCAGAAACTTGGTTAATACTGTTCTTGGACGATTTTACTCAGCTTAGCAACCCCTTAGTAGTGAAGGAGTAAATAAAGCCATATCTAATTCCTGCAGCTGAAAATTACTAATGAAAATGAAACAGTCTGGAGGCGGCAGTAGTACAGCCCCAAGGTTTTCAGACCCTGGTACAATCCCACAAAAAGACGTCACCGTAATGTGTTAACCTCTTCAACCCGATGAACTATTTATTTTATTCTTGCTGACACCCGGTGACTTTACCTAACTTGGGAAGGACCTGTATTTGTCAAGGTCTAGGTGAATGTTACAGCCGCCCCAGTTCGACACAAAGTCTGCATAAAGCTGCACATCACCAGGCGGAAGGAGCAACAATACAACACACAATACTGCTCGTCACTGGACTCAACGGGGTACACAAGCCAAACGCGCCGTACTCTTGTTCTTATAAGCACACCACAAAGAAGCTAAATATACCCAAGTAAAGTCAGACATACCCAACTGAAGTCAACCAAACCATAAGGATGTCAAACATACCTAAGCAAAGTTAAGTATACCAGAGTGAAGCCAAGCGAAGTCAAACATATCCAAGTGAAGTCAAAATTACCAAAGTGAAGTTAAGTAAGCCAAAGTGACGTCAAACATACCCAAGTGAAGTCAAGCATACCCAAGTGAAGTCAAGCATACCCAAGTGAAGTCAAGCATACCCAAGTGAAGTCAAGCATACCCAAGTGAAGTCAAGCATACCCAGGTGAAGTCATACCCAAGTGAAATGAAGTAAGCAGAGTGAAGTCAACCATAACCTAGTGAAGTTAAGTACACCCATGTGAAGTCAACTACACCCAAAAGTGAAGTCAAACACACCCAAATGAAGTCAAACGTACCTAAGCGAAGTCAAACATACCCAAGCGAAGTCAAACATACCCTGGGACGTCAAACAGGGAACTCGATGAATCCAAGTCCAAAACACGCAACACAAAAAACAGCAGAAATGATGTCAAACCAAACCCATGAGAGTGTAGTGAATACAAAACCACTAGTACAGTTGCACCCAACGGACTCCAACCCACCCACACCATTGAATTCAAAACAAGTCAGGCCGAAGTCAATACAAAACACGAATACAAAGGCACTCAGCAAACAGATCCGATGCAACCCAGTGAAGTCAAACCCAGCAAGAGTGAACTGAACGGAGAACATGCCTGAGTGCAATGAGTACAAAGGCAATGAATACAAAACCGTGAATACAAGAGAAGCCATCACACTCAAGGCATGCGAGTACAAACCCAGCATCAGTGAGGTCAAAACAAATCCAGAAGTGCTGTGAATACAAAGTGAATACAAAAGCAGTCACACGGCCTGAGCACAAAGGAATTCAAAGCAAATTCAATACGGCGGTGAATACAAAAGCGTGCAAATAAAAGTACACCTGAGGTCATGTGAGTAAAACAAAGCTAGGAGCGCGATGAGTACAAAGACTGAATACACACACTATCAAAATAGAACCAGCATCCAAAACAGGTGAATTCAAACCCTGAATCAGTGAGTACAAACACCCCCACAATCAGCCGCACACCATTGAATACACCCACACCAGGGAATTCATAATGTGTTGTAAATCAAGTGAATACAAAGGCAATGAATACAACTCCCCCATGAAGTCAAACTCAGCAACGGTAGAGTCTCCCACACAGTGCTTTCAGGCCTCGAAGTGGCTAATACAAAGGCGGCTGGTGAATACAAAGAAACCTGCATGAATACAAATACACCCATACGCGTACCCTCACCAAGTCAAACCCACGCAACTGTGAATCCACTCAAACCACTGAATTCAAAACACCCAGTTGTGCATTGAATACAAAATGAATTCAAAACGCTTAAATGTGCAATGAATACAAAATAAATTCAAAACGCTTAAATGTGCAATGCATACAAAATGAATTCAAAACGCCTAAATGTGCAATGAATACAAAATGAATTCAAAACGCCCACATGTGCATTGAATACAAAATGAATTCAAAACGGCCAAATGTGCAATGAACACAATGAATACAAACAACCCCCATGACGTTCAACCTGGTAGCATTCAATTCTCTCTCACCACTGAATTCAAACCAAACCCCGGAGTGCAGTGAATACAAAGTCAGTGCATACAAAATCTCCCACAGCAAATCAACCCCAGCACCAGTGAATACAAAAAGTGAATACAAATCACACATACACACATACTACAAAGCTATGACACCGTACCTGTTTTTTTTTTTACCCTACTGTATCTGGCCACCACCTCAGCAACCGGGGAAAATACAGGGGGTACAAAAAGGCATTAGTACAAGAGAAAGGACATCAATAAAGAGGGCACAAAATATAACACTACAGCAGGTACAAAAGCATGTTCATATAGAGGGGAAAAAAATCAATACAGGGGATACAAAAATAGTAAAAAGGGTAGAAATATTATTATGCTGCATCGTCCCCTTGATAATGCTTTCAGTCCAATAAAGTCTTTGTAATCTTCCATTTTTGTTACGTCTATCTATTCCCTTCGGCTCAGGGGGATTACACAGCTGGGTGACATAAATCCCTCATCAAGCCCTCAATGATGTGACTCTCCTATGGCTGAATACAACGGCCCACTGGCAGCAAGAATTAAACGGATGCAAGGGGTTCATTATCACTATCATCATCATCATCGTTTCTATCATATTACCATCGCCATAACCTTATCACCATCAACACGTCACCATTACCATCAACCAACCATCATCATCATCATCGTTACTACCGTATTACTATCACCATAACCGTGTCATCACCACCACCACCACCACCACCATCATCATCATCATCATCATCATCGTTACTACCGTATTACTATCAGCATAACAGCACCACCACCACCACCACCACCACCACCATCATCATCATCATCATCGTTACTACCGTATTACTATCACCATAACAGCATCACCACCACCACCATTATCATCATCGTTACTACTGTATTACTATCACCATAACCGCATCACCACCACCGCCATTATCATCATCGTTACTACCGTATTACTATCACCATAACAGCATCACCACCACCGCCATTATCATCATCGTTACTACTGTATTACTATCACCATAACCGCATCACCACCACCACCACCACCACCACCACCACCACCATCAACATCATTATCATCATCATCATCGTTACTACCGTAACTCAGCATCATCATCATCCACCACCACCACCACCACCACCACCACCACCATCGTCATCATCATCATTATCATCATCGTTACTACCGTATTACTATCAGCATAACCGCATCATCACCACCACCACCACCACCACCACCACCATCATCATCATCACCATCATCATCATCGTTACTACCGTATTACTATCATTATTACCGCATCATCGCCACCACCAACCACCACCACCACCACCACCACCATCATCATCATTATCATCATCGTTACTACCGTATTACTATCACCATAACAGCATCACCACCACCACCACCACCACCACCACCACCACCACCACCACCATCATCATCATCATTATCATCATCGTTACTACCGTATTACTATCACCATAACAGCAACATCACCACCACCACCACCACCACCACCACCACCACCACCACCACCACCACCATCATTATCATCATCGTTACTACCGTATTACTATCAGCATAACCGCATCATCACCACCACCACCACCACCACCACCACCATCATCATCATTATCATCATCATCGTTACTACCGTATTACTATCATTACTACCGCATCACCATCGCCATCATCATCATCGTTACTACTGTATTACTATCACCATAACCGCATCACCACCACCGCCAACACCACCATCATCACCATCGTTACTACCGTATTACTATCGCCATAACCGCATCACCATCACCATCATCGTTACTACCGTATTACTATCACCATAACCGCATCACCATCACCATCATCATCATCGTTACTACCGTATTACTACCATCATTACCGCATCACCATCGCCATCATCATCATCGTTACTACCGTATTACTATCATCATTACCGCATCACCATCACCATCATCATCATCGTTACTACCGTATTACTATCATCATTACCGCATCACCATCGCCATCATCATCATCGTTACTACCGTATTACTATCATCATTACCGCATCACCATCGCCATCATCATCATCGTTACTACCGTCATACTATCACCATAACGGCATCATCAAGTGACATATGGAGGTGTATGGACGGCGGACTACTGTGCCTTGATGCCGGGCAATGAAGCCTATGCCCACAGTGGGACAAATAAAAGTTTAAAATCATCCTATCCTCGTTGCCGTACCAACCCCTTCAATCCACGACTTTGCTTCCATGTTCTTCTCCCTTCCTCTACATAATATTACTACGTACAGGCAGGACCTCTCGTAGTGAAGAGGTTAATGAAGGCTCTACCAAACCACTCCTCTTTGAAAAGCCTCTTAATTAACTGAACCCGATCATTTTACATTTTACTGCTGCCACTACCAAATGATTTTATTCAACTCTGTACAGACCTCTAGTGGTGAATATGTTGACGAAACCTGCGGCCACCCAACCCCCCTACACAGAAGCCTCTCTGAAGCTGAATGAAGGCGTCTGAGGCTGCCGGTGACACAACATAAAATACACCATCGGAGTGAGGAGGGTAAAATGAATCAATAAATCGCTCGAGAAGAGTAAGAATATAAAAATTACGTCCCTTTGTTGAAATGGCATATCATCAGCACCACTACAACCCTCATTAGCTATAATTATCAGTACAGTAGTTATCACCATCGTCAGCCACTCCCAGTTCCAATATCAAACATCATTATCATCAAAACCATCATTAGCCTAACCATAAGTAGATGTACAGTATTTGCACTGGGTTGTGACGTATCGTGACACATTTTTTTTTTTTTCCTTACCACAGCTCTTGTATGTTATCAAGGAAAACCTTATTGAAAATGAACACTTATAACTTACATCGGTACATGGGAGCTGTTAATCCTCAAAAGGCATGATTCACGTTATCGTACAAGAGAACCATGTCGCTACTGAGGAGATAAAATCAACATACAAGAGAATATTAATGGATTATATGCAATAACCTAAGAGGATGTGGTGCCGGGTCTGCAGTGTCAACGAGACTACAGCAAAATATTACCACACTGACACCAATCAAGTTCAAACGCATTACCGTCACCCATGCTACGCCAACATTGTCACATAAAACCAAATATACCTAAAAAAAAAAAAAAAAAAAAGGAAACAAGCAAAACCACACTTCAAACACTGCCACCTCCACCTGTGCATCCCTCCAACCCTGTACACAGCCATCGGGAACATGGTGGCCCGGGGCTTGGCTACAGGCTCAGCCATCTTTTACAGGACGGTTCACTACTCTGAGGCCCTAGAATAATACTATGGTGTTTTTACTCTAACCTGGCCCAGATTTTCGTCATTTTGCAGCTTATCTCACGAAGCTCATTGGCAGAAACAGACAATACTACGGCTCTAAAGCCTTTCCACAGCACTTCTTCGTGACTAACATCGTATCCAAGTTCTAATCTATTGACATAACCCAGCATTCGTGGTGAAGAGTTGGCAATATTAGGCCAAGATAGAGTAAAAGGAGTATATCCGTTACTGATAAGTGGATTGAAATAAAACGCCGTACTCACCAACCCCAGTCAGTCAATCATATACTGCCTTTGAGGAACTCTGACATTTCAAGTTAAAGATCACGCCTGCAGTGAAATGCTCTGCCAGCAGCGTCGTGCACAGCGGCCGCCAGCTCAGCACTGCACTGCTTTATTGATCGTTCCATATTCGATAACTGACCTCATATTTTTAAGTCACATTAATTATATCAAGATTTTTCCTGCCTGTGGGATTGCCTTAATGGAAAAAGATTTATTTAAAAAGCCCCCGCACACATGATCGGCTAGACGAAATAAGTTCCCTAACACCTTTTCCTAAACGATTTATTTTATTACACCTTATGTCGTCTTCTGTGCTACACAAATCTTTCTAGACCATATTAAACGCTCAGGAAGAGGTGTTTGGGAGCCTCCTAACCCCACGAGAATACAAGCCTATGGGTGAGAATGCAGCCATCCCGGTGAGTTGCATCAAGAGTTCGCTACTTTGGAACACTGGGTTTAATTATATATAAATACTGAAGGAGTCCGCTTTATAATACTGGCTCACCTGTGGATAAACTGTAATGGAATGAAGAATGAAAGAACCTAATTTCACTTAAATGGCTTCACTGATAAGGAAAATACAAATTTCTGGGGCGTTACAGTTGTGAATCACCCGTATAAATGAAGACGACCAGACACATTTCCCTGCTCATCAACATGTGTGCCATAAGTACCGTTCACGCCTCGGACTTGTGGTCGTGTACTTGAACAATAACTGTGGCATTCCACATCTGTGCGATACGTGCATCCTAGAAGTGGATTCCACAATCTCTCCGTATGCTTTGTCAAAATGTGGAGTGGGATGAGATTAGAAAGCGTGACGGCACGAGTGGAGTGATTTTTTCATACATCATTATATCATTTGTATCTGTAAACGGCTGCGAAGAACCTTCACATTTTTCCCAGCATTACAGCATTCACTGATCACAAAATTTCCCACACCACAAAGGTGGATTCCGGATGTTGTTTGGGTACATCAGTCAGCCTCCAGTGCTACTCACGGTATCCACATATTTAAACCTACGGCCATTACACCTGTAAAGGTAACATCCGGTTAAAGCGCCTGTATCCGTAATTAGACCACCAGGAGTCCACATGCTGGTTGTAATGTTAGTCACCACACAGTGTAACAAATGGTTCAAGTCAATTACATAAAAATCTAACTGCACCTGATAAAACCAACACGGAAAACCAACTCCACCCTCAGTGCCATCCAGGCTACTCCAACACTCACTGAAATCAACCAAACCTACTCACCAAAACTGTAAATATTCAAAATTAACTACAAAAGTCAATTATACAGCTACACCAAATAATTAACTACAAAAGTCAATTATACAGCTACACCAAATAATTAACTACAAAAGTCAATTATACAGCTACACCAAATAATTAACTACAAAAGTCAATTATACAGCTACACCAAATAATTAACTACAAAAGTCAATTATACAGCTACACCAAATAATTAACTACAAAAGTCAATTATACAGCTACACCAAATAATTAACTACAAAAGTCAATTATACAGCTACACCAAATAATTAACTACAAAAGTCAATTATACAGCTACACCAAATAATTAACTAAAAAATTCAATTATACAGCTACACCAAATAATTAACTACAAAAGTCAATTATACAGCTACACCAAATAATTAACTACAAAAGTCAATTATACAGCTACACCAAATAATTAACTACAAAAGTCAATTATACAGCTACACCAAATAATTAACTACAAAAGTCAATTATACAGCTACACCAAATAATTAACTACAAAAGTCAATTATACAGCTACACCAAATAAACAGGCATTTTAATACCAAAAGTGTATAAGCTGGGAATTCAACCACAGGAAAGTTACATGCACTCGTCAAACCACACATCTACACCAAGTAAACTAAAAACGTCTATCTACCTACCTATCTATCTACAGCAGATGCCTTCATCCCGGAGGGGCAGGCCATGAAAAAATCGCCTTCATGTCACCTAGCTTGCCCGTCCTTTATTAGGCTGTCCTCACTCCAACTCAGCCACTCTCATTCATACACGGTGCCTCTTCAGCCCAATCCTCCACGATCTCCCCCTCTCCTCCTCCTCCTCACTCACATACACCCTCCCAGTCAACCTCTCATTCTCCCTCTCTCCACACTCGGTGACGCCTTGCTCTCCCGGGAACTCACTCTCACGGGACAGCCATGACGGAACAACCTCCAGGCTCCTCTGTCTGTACGCCTGTCTTGTTTACTCAGGCATCCCGAGGACGTACTGCACATTTTATTCTTATCTACAAATGTTCATTACACCCACACCCCCCATGACTTACCCTGTATTTTATTCCTACTGCCTTCAGACGATTTTTCTTCAAGTTATCGACATATCTCACGCTGACGGAATTTTTGATATTTCACTGTTCCTACTTATACAGGTGCCTGATCAGCGAGGACAGAGTTTTGGAACTGGTGAGATTAGATGGAGCCTTAGTCAGTTCCTTTAATATTGGAGCTTTTTTTCTTTTCTTTTAAAGCTAAATATAAATGTTTGGCAGTTGCAAGAGTTTAATGAAAATACGCCAATGAATAAAGGGGATGATCAGCTTCCGAGACCTTTGAACTGGAGGGGTTAGATATACGGATTGTGCCGCCACATTCAGTAGATCATTCCTAAGCTGAACATACCTAATCGTCGGGAAGTTGCCGCCTGAAGGAGTTGAAATAATTCTTCTTCCATTACAACCTAAAATACTAACGCCCTTGGAATTAGAAAGGCATATCATCCAAAGGTGGATGTTTAACTCTATGAATATGATGACTTACATACAGTATATCACTGGTTGATTTCTGCTTCTTCCACAAGACTTTATTAAACAACAGGCAGTGCTTCTCTTACTGAAGGATTACTGAAGGCTATCATCTAACTCCTTCAGTTCTATCCATCTCTGGATCCTAATAAAGCCGACTGGGGATAGCAAGCATGAAATATTTGTGTCATCGTAGTGAACGAGTTAAATAACTGTGGCTAAAAGTTGTGTGGTTAGCTGTAACCAACCACACAATAACCGAAGTTATATTTTGTATTCTGTTTGTAATACGTCACAGTAACAAACTACGAGGCACCCACACGGTGCATACCTCCGCCTAAGCTAATAAAATTTAAGATTTACTGCCATAACCTTCTTTCCTACCAGAGGAATACTTTGCGGTCTCACACAGTCAATTATTCATTCTATGTCTTAGTCTATCCTGTTACTGAATCTCAGAGATCGCAAATCTCCGCCGACGCCGATGAAATTTACGATTTATTCCTGCATCAGGATCCGTATCCACCTCAAAAATCTATTCAGCTCTTCCTTGATCCTCTGCCCACCCATCCAACAGATTTCCCTGAAATCCGATTACAACATTCTGAGATATCTTGTCCACAGACTGGCAGACACAGATACGCGGATGGACACAACCATCTCCAATTTGGAGTAACTGGTGGAGGTAACTACATGTACTGTATACGATGACTGTGGGTATTTATTTATTTTTATTTTTTTTATTTTTTTTTTATGTGAGGAAGAAGGAACCAAAGGCAATGAGCCCGCAATACTGTTCCCTCCAAAAGAAAAACAAATACAAGACAGAGCCAAATTCAAGATCCATTCATTTCGAGATGCCTGGACACACTGCGTTTGAAAGACCGGAGATCATAGGAAGCAGGAAATACAGACAGAGGGAGATAGTTCCAGAGTTGAACTGTTGCATAAATGAAGGACTGGGAGTAACGGTTGACTTTTGCATTACTCGTAGAGAGTTGGACAGAAAAGGGATGAGAGTTTGCTGCTAGACGGGTGCTACGCGCCCGTCGTAGAACTGGAGGAATGCATGCAGACAGTTCAGAGGAACAGTGACCACTGAAGTTGCGACAGAAAAGAGATAAAGATGCAACACTGCGGCAAAGAGACAGAGGTTGAAGGGAGTCAGTAAGAGGAGGAGAGTTAATGAGACAAAAAGCCTTTGACTCCACCCTATTGAGAACAGCTGTATGTGGGGAGCCTCCCCATACATGAGAGTTGTACTCCACACGGGGGCGGATAAAACCCCTGTATAGAGTCAACAATTGTGCGGGGTAAAGAAGGAACGGAGTCGGCTTAGCACACCCAATTGCTTGGAAGCAGATTTTACAAGAGATGTAATATGATCTTTCCAAGACAAGTCCCGAGCAAATGAAACCCCAAGCATGTTCAAGGATGATGTAGGATTAAGTTGAGTATTATTAAACATAAGTGGGTATGCCTGTGGAAGATTTTGTCGGGTTGATAGGTGCAAAAACTGAGTCTTTGATGCATTAAAAACAACCAGATTATTTTTACCCCAGTCAGAGATATGAGCCAAGTCAGACATTAGGTGTGCCATAGCCTCATCCCTTGCCTGTTGAAGTAACTGCTGAGATGGACGTTGAGGGAATCGAATGGAAAGGTGAAGGGTGGAGTCATCAGCGTATGAGTGGATAGGGTTAGATGTACAGCTTAGATGGTCATTGATGAATAAAAGGAGGAGAGTTGGTGATAGGACAGAGCCCTGAGGAACACCACTGTTAATAGATCTAGGAGAAGAAAGATAGCCGTCTACAACAGCGGCTAAAGAACGACCAGAAAGGAAGCTACAGATGAAGGCACAGATAGAAAGATAGAAACCGTAAGAGGGCAGTTTGGAAATTAAAGATTTATGCCAGACTCGATCGAAAGCCTTTGAGATGTCAAGTGCAATGGCAAAGCTTTCGCCAAAGTCCCGAAAGGAGGATGACCAGGAGTCTGAAAGGTAGGTGAGAAGATCGCCAGTGGAGCGTCCCTGACGGAACCCATACTGACGATCGGAAAGAAGGTTGTGATAGGAAAGATGCTTTAAAATTTTTCTACAGTATTAAGAATTGACTCAAAAACTTTTGAGATACAGGATGTTAAAGCAATTGGACGATAGTTAGAGGGTTGGGAATGGTCACCCTTCTTCGGGACTGGCTGAATGAGAGGAAACTTCCAGCAAGAAGGAAAGGTACAAGTTGACAGACAAAGGCGAAAGAGTTTGCCTAGGCAGGGAGTAAGCACAAAAGCACAGTTCTTGAGAACAACAGGAGGGACTCCATAAGGCCCATATGCCTTATTAGTACTGAGGCCAGCAATGGCAGAAAATACATCAGCTGAAGAAATTTTAATGTTAGCCATGAGGAAGTCAGAGGGGGGAAGTGATGGAGGAACAGCACCGGAATCATCTAAGGTGGAGTTGGAGGAGAAAGTCTGAGCGAAGAGATCTGCTTTATCAGTAGAAGAAATAGCTACAGAGCCATCAGAGTAGAAAAGAGGAGGGAAGGATGATAAGGTAAAGTTGTTAGAAAGGTTTTTGGCAAGGTGCCAGAAGGAGCGGGAAGAGTTCGAGTTAAGAGAGTTGAGAGCATTTTGTACGGATGAAATTATTTTTAGCAGAGCGAAGAACAGACTTAGCACGATTCCAGGCAGAAATGTATAAAAGATGTGATTCAGGGGTGGGTTGGCTCTGGTACCTTTTATAGGCCCTCTCCTTGTTGCGGACAGCAACAGAACAAGCGTGATTAAATCAAGGCTTTCGTGCATTAGTCAAAGGATTTGAGAAAGGAATGTATGCTTCCATGCCCGAGAGAATAACCTTTGTAATGCGCAAGGCACACCCAGATGGCTCCCGGCCATGGAAGCAATAATCATTCCAGGGAAAATCAAACAAGTACTGCCTGAGGGCCTCCCAATCTGCAGCTCCAAAGTGCCAGAAACGACGTTTTTTTGGAGGGTCCGAGGGCCGTACCGGAGCGATAGGACAGGTTAAGGTGATAAGGTTGTGATCGGAGGAGCCCAACGGAGAGAAAAGATTAACAGTGTAAGCAGAAGGATTAGTTGTAAGGAAGAGATCAAGTATGTTGGAGCTCTCTCCAAGGCGGTCAGGGATACGGGTAGGGTGCTGTACAAGCTGCTCTAGGTCATTAAGGATAGAAAAGGTGTAGGCTTGTTCACCAGGTGGATCAATGAAAGGAGAAGAGAGCCAAAGGTGGTGGTGAACATTGAAATCTCCAAGAATGGAATTTCAGAGAAAGGAGAAATGGATAGAATGTGTTCCATCGTAGAAGTAAGATAGTCAAAGAATTTTTGATAGTCAGTAGAATTAGGAGATAAGTAAACAGCACAGATATATTTAGTCAGAGAATGACAGGAAAGCCGAAGCCAGAGTGTAGAGAATTCAGAAGAATCGAGTTCAGGAACACGAGAGCAAGATAAGTTGTTGTGTATATATACACAACAGCCACGTTTGGCTTTGAAATGAGTATAGAGAAAGTAGGAGGATACAGAAAAGGGTTTGCTGTCAGTTGCCTCAGACAGCTGAGTCTCAGTTAGGAAAAGAAGGTGAGGTTTAGAGGAGGAGAGGTGGTGCTCAACACAGCGAAAGTTAGAGGAAAGGCTGCGAATGTTGCAGAAATGAAGAAGAAGAGAGTCAGACAGTGGTTCCAGGCACCTTGAGTCGTCACCGGGAGAGGGGCTGAAGGTGGGGGCATTTATGGTCCCCCCCACTGGGGACTCCGAGGCTATGTTAATCGACGCCATTTTTTTGAAAATTTTGAAAAGGAAATGTGGTGTGTACTGTGCATGTAGTTTGTTGATAGTTGGAGAAACTTGTATTGGAGAGCATGCTGGTCTACTCTCTGTGTTACTGAGACACTGAAAAAGTTCAGAAAAGGGGTACGGTCGGGACCTAGTCCCGATGGCTGATGAAACGGGAGCTCCAGCTCTCCCTGTCATCAGCTTTCCATCCACTTTGGGAGTACTGTCCTGCACGACTGGTGCTACAGTCTACTCCATCCTATGTACCACAGTACCTAATACTACGGTTACTGTGGCTAAAGTCCGTTATATATCTTTAATCACCTCATTACCAAACACCGTACGAAATGGCAGTGGCTTTTTTTGTGTGTGTGTGTGATCTCAAATACTAACCACATAATGACTGTACCTGGATTTTGTGGTCTTTCCTTTTTAGATTTGTTACCAACCTTGTTATGGTCTTTACATAAATAAAGCAAAAGATGTATAATAACTGTGGTTATATTCTGTGTTCTTCGTTTTTACGTAGCTTATAAGCCAACTATACAGACACTGTGACTATATTCAGAGATTTTTTTTCCACATCTATCTCAGTAACAAATCATATGAAAATTTTGGTTAAAATCTGCACTTTGTATTTTGTACGAGTATCCAACCGTATGATAAGCAAGGAGACATTTTACATTTTTTTGTTATTATTTTAGCAACCAACTGGGCGACAAATGTGATTCAATTCGTTTTTTGGAGCAAATGTGGTGGTACCTGGGACTGCCACCACCGGCAAGGTAGGGCTGACCGCACAGGGCTCTCCTGGTCGTCATCAAGCGACTGTGCCAGCAGCGGTTGTTGCAACCGTAAACAAGTAAATGCATTCACTGAGTGGCAGCTCCCGAAACGCTTTTACCAGACTTATCAGATCACTCACCACCAAAATTTAATAAACCCTTCTTTAGCTCATGACCCACAGATCTACAAAATTTTACTGAAATCCATGTATGGCTTTTTGAGACATCTTGTGGACAAACAAACAAAAGACAGTTCTGAACCGGGACTCAAACCATCACCAAATTTCATCAGCTCCTATTTGGCCCACATATCCACACAATTTTACTGCACTTCATCTATAACTTTTAGAGATACCTTCTGGACACACATGAATCAAACAGAGGTAAATACAGTACATAACCTACAGCTTCGCTGGCGGAGGTATTTATGCTCATCAGAGCAGAGACGTGTGGACTCGGCCTTGTTCAGTATTTGGCCAACATCCGCGGTCTTATTACCAGCCTAAATTCTGTTCATTTGTTCTTTGGAATCATATCCCCTTTTCTCTACTGCTGAATGGTTGGTGCATTCAATCAAGACAGACGATGCTGGTCATGAATCCATGTTATTTGCAGAATCGTTTAATCACGCAACTGGTAAAACAAGCGACCAAAATACCACACATGTCTGACCTTATACATAGCTCTAGGGCCTATTCCTGACAAATAAATTGGATCATTATATGACTGAAGCAATGTCGCCACTAGGATCTTCCAACCACAATCCCATCAACGCCTCTTTCATCAACTGCCACAAACCTGCCTGTTCTGAACCAGTCAAGGTGACCAGATAGGACTGAGTCAGAAATTACCTACGTGGCATTCCATGGCAGTCTTTTTTCTCCCAGTCCCACAGTAATGGCATCATACAAGTTGGTATGGAATTGTTCATACCCTGTGAACAGTTTACTAAAAGGCTGATTCTCCTACATGGTTTATAAAAAAAAAAAAAAAAATCCCACAGCTTACTAGAATCTAATCAACGCAGTAATAAATCTCACCAAATCAAAGTTTCGTCACACCAAGGATCCAAACTATTAAATAATCTTAATGACAAAAGAGAATTTTGGTCAATTCTCAATTATTTCAACAGTAACTTTAAAAAATCATCCATTCTCCCACTAAAATCCTCAGACGAAAATAATATAAAACTGACCCCGATGGAAAAGCTAACACTCTTCCCAGTACGTCTGCCAGACATGCAACCTTTGAGGACATCAATCAGAACGGTCCTGTACCAAAACATGATTCTCTCAAAACTGCTTCATAAAGATGCAGGCTAGATATGTAAAATCAATCAAAGGCAATTTACCAACCAACAAACCTTCAGTTCCAGATGGAATTCCTCCAATCGTTTTGAAAATGTGTTTCCCGAAACTTGCTCCTGTTCTAGCTAAATTATTCACATTATGCATTCGTATGTGTTCATTCCTTAATTCCTAGCACGAAGCCAACATCCACCCAATTCCAAAGAAACGGAGTTCCTCTGATCCCTCTGATTACAGACCCACAGCCATGATGTCTTGTCTTGGTAAAGAATTTGCGACTGTCATTAATAAGTACACTGCTGAGCATTTTTAATTCAACGATTAATGACAGATACAATGGTTTTCGCCATCAAAAGATCCACTGTTGACATACTAAATCTAATTACTAATACAACCAGTCAACTACCAACATGGAGAAACCCAAGCCCTTGACATTTCTCAAGCTTTCGACAGAGCATTCACTGTTCCTTATTATCCAAACTCCCTTACTGTGATTTGTCATCTTTGTTAAGCTGATCTCCAAATATCTTAGCAACAGAAAGAGGAGTAAAGGAGGAGGATGTATATTCCAATTTCCACTGAATTAAAGTCCGTATGCCACAAGGATCAGTCCTGGCTTCACCCTTGTCCTTCATTCATCTTAATTTCTTTTCTGTCACCCACAATCCCGTTCACTCATATGCAGACGACTCAATTGTTCGCAAATCAACACGGCAACAATCATAAATCAATACTCATCTAAGATCAATCAATGAAGACAAAATAAGGTTGTCCCACTTAATGCTAGGAAAACCATACATTCAGTATACTGAGAGACTGCCTGATTCCTATGTTACCTAAACTGCAAACAATATTTCTACCTCTGACAGTATTGAAATTCTTGATGTTTCGCTTTACAAGACCCTCAGATGGACCTCTCAAGATCCCTTGCTAAAACAGCCTCAATGAAATTTGGATTGTTGTAGAGTCCATAACATCTTCACTGACGAGCAGCTACCTAAACCGTAGCATATGTCATCGGTGCTCTCACTGCTCACCCTTGCAAAGTGGATGTGGGGAGGCTGCACTAAAATCTACAGGACAAAATTCAAAATAAAGTTATACAAATAATTAATAACCCGGCAATTACATACGGAATGCTGCCTCCCTTTTATTTTACACTGTTGCCTCCCTTTTATTTGACAAATAATGGTTAATGCTTATATGAAGTTGCATCCATTGTGCCACCTCTCCATGCCTTCCCCTGTGCTACAAGGGTATCTGGTAGTGCTCGTGACTTGCCCGTCATATTGCCATAATGCAAAACTTCTGCCTACCACAATTCCTTTATTCTCCAAATGGCTTCCCTTTGGAATTGGCTTCCTCAGCTTAGTTTCCCTACAGCAGCTGAAGTCCAATTTTTATTATTTTTTTGTTTAATGAATGGAGGACACCTGTTGTCTGGTGTGCGGATTTTTTTCTATATTTAATTTGTTTTTCCTTCTTCTGTTTTTCTGTTAAAGAAGAAAAAGTTCTCTGCTGTTTATGCACACAGCAATCAACCTTTGATAACTGCAATTAAAGTGTTGTTTGTTCGGATGTACCACAGAATTACACTATACGATAACTCATTAAATTCTGCATTCTTTGTTGTTTATCATAATAATCAACCATATGATAACTGTAGCTATATTTTGGTCTACATTTCTTATGTATCTTAACATTCTTAGTATTTTTTTTTTTTTTTTTCATTTTACATCCCAGTATCCAACCATATGATGACTATGAATGAATTCATTATGCCTCTGCCCACCTATGGTGGAGGAGGACTGATTGGTCTGTCCGTGTGTGTGTGCGTGCGTGGGTCCATGCATCGGTAACAGTTTTGTGGGCATGACATCTCCAGAACCCATTGACGGATTTCCACCAAACTTTCGTCAGTGATGCAGTATGAGGAGATGATAAACAAGGCGTCAAAGGTCAAGGTCATATGGCGTCAACTTAGTATATCGTTATGGGAACTGTATCTCCTGAACCCCGTCGAAAGTTTATCCTTGTGGCTGTGATATCTCCTGAACCCCTGGACGGATTTTGATCTGTCAGTAATATAGTGTGAAGGGACGATGAACTGATCAGACGTGAGAGGCCAAGGTATTGACTTAGTTTTTCCTTGTAGGCGCGATATCCCCTGAACCCCTCAATGGAATTCAACCAAAGTGTGAAGGGACGGTCAAATGATTAGGTCAGCAAGGTTGAGAGGTCAAAGGTCAAGGTCATATGGGTGTGAGCGCGATATCTCCTGGACCCCACGACGGATTTCAACTAAACTTTTGTCAGTGATACAGTATGAAGGAACAATGAACTGACTTGGTCAGCAGGGTCAAAGGTCAAGGTCATATGGGTGTGGGTACAATTTCTCCTGAACCCCTCA
This sequence comes from Coenobita brevimanus, assembly GCF_032717465.1. Classification (NCBI taxonomy): domain Eukaryota; kingdom Metazoa; phylum Arthropoda; class Malacostraca; order Decapoda; family Coenobitidae; genus Coenobita; species Coenobita brevimanus. Next base: position 24,684,298 of record NC_137063.1, on the reverse strand, counting down.
ACAGATTTCGACCAAACTTTTGTCAGTGATACAGTATGAAGGAATAATGAACTGATTAGGTTAGCAAAGACAAGGGGTCAAAGGGGAAGGTCATACAGGTGTGGGTGCAATATCTCCTTAACATAATGAGATATCTCATCCAAACTTCTGTCAGTGATACAGTATGAAGAGACGACAAACTGATTAGGTCAACACGGTCAAGGGGTTAAAGATCAAGGTCATACGGGGCCAACTCAGTTTATGTTTAGTCTCACTTCAACGCACAATGAACCCTGTCACGGAGGTTGTTGTATGGTGAGTCTGTGCACAGGGCCTGGCAGAGGCATACTAGACGCCTGTGTCATCAGCTCAGGGCCTGGGTTTTCGGCATTTCATTGTTCCACACTTTTTTAATGTCCCCAAGTACCGGAATACTGAGCAATGATAACTAAGGTTACAGTCTGTGTTGGAAGAACAACACAACATAAGGACCAAGATACACACATTTTGGCTGCTAAGGCTTCTTTAGGGATAAAACATCCAGCGGACAAAGAACGTCTTAACCCCGTCACTGTGATTATGTATTTCACATATTATTCTTTCTATCCCCAGACAAAATGTACTAAACTTTGCTGATACTTTTTTGAACTTGAGCGGCCACCAAAAAGCTGATGCCGGAGAGCTGCCATTATACCATTCATCAGGACCTCACACTTGGACGTGTTTTCATAAGCACAGCCTTTTATCTGCGGTAAAATTAATACATCTTTAAATTAACCCTAGCCACACCCACGCAAAACCTAGTAAAATTATATTCCCCTAAAATAATCATGACATACCCGCGCAAAACCTAGTAAAACCACACTACCTTCAATTCAACATATCAAAGCAAAACCAACCCTCCCTTGAGTTAACCTGCATACAAAACCCAGTAAACCCAACACTCCCTCAAACTAACCTATCACAGAGCCTTGTGAGCCCAACACTCCCTCAAATTAACTTAAAAATAACACCCTAAAAAAAAAAAGTGTAAAATAAAGAGTAAATGCATACATCAGACACACACAAATTAACCCAAACACACCCAACACAACCCAGTAAACTCAACACTCCCTCAAATCAAGTACAATACACTAATCCCCTGGAAAATAACCAGAGCACACCCAACCCAGTAAACCCAACGCTCTAAAATTAACCAAAACATACCGAAAGAAAATCATGTAAACTAAAACCTCACTCAAATAAACCCCCCCTTCCCCCAAAAAAAAGGAACGCCCATACAGAACCTAGCACATCCAACACTCTCAATCCAACCTAAAATTAATGAAAAATGTAAATATCAAACACAGAATTTTACCAAACCACGCAGTGCAACCTAATAAACCAGACGTTCCCTCAAATTAGCCCAAACATGCTTACATACCACCCGCTACACACACAAACACACACTACTAAACACAAACCCTTCTAATCTGTGTCCACAACTGTAATATACGCGTACAGGAAACAAAAAAACAAATACACTCCACTCAAACCACATTCGCTAAAAAAAAACAAAAAAGACATGGCCCGTTACAAGAATCATGTCAGCTCAGCTCAACCCACACTTGTGAAGTCCAAACAAGAAAAACTGTGCAAAATACAAAATACACGTGGGTGGAAGAACACAACAGCACACGATACCAAGCCAACTGTACCTGTTTTGTACTAGTATTTAACTGTACCTTGCATCTGCACCTCATCTCCGAACCGAAAAAAACAAAAAGGTTATTATTATGAGTATGTAATATGAGACGGAATAACAAACTTATTTTAAATATTTCTTAACATAAATAGTCAACATAAACATCATTTCATCTTTTATACGTCTTGCAAACTTAGCACTGACCTAATGTATTTCTAGTTTAAAATACACTATACACACAGCAGGTCTTATGTATTTTAAGCTCAATCCAAAGTAGGCCTTAGATGGTTATACACAGCCGACCAATATTTTACACTCATCCATGCTGCACATCGGTATATACACTTAAGAAGACAGCACTAAACATACGGCACCACTAGGCTATAAGAAAATACAAACACACGACAGTTACCACATCAATCATTCGGAGACAGCAGTTTGCAGTACTACATGTGTACAAAAACATTCCCATATGTTAAAAAAAAAAAGTCACCATAAATAAAAATTCACTTAACTTTCCTCTGATCAATCACTTGGAGTTTGCTTTTGTTGTGGTCACGCGCACAACTTTTAGAGAGAGAGAGAGAGAGAGAGAGAGAGAGAGAGAGAGAGAGAGAGAGAGAGAGAGAGAGAGAACAGGATCAAAATACAGTAAAGAAGATGCTAAATACATTATGACTAAAGTATATATATAAAAAAAAAAAAATCTTGTTTTTGCTGCGATACACGCCACCCAGCCTATTGACACAACACGGTAGAGGGACACATGTGACCTGAAGAGGAATATGTACAGTACATGATTCATAAACAGACCAACACTAAGCCAACATGGAGCCAACAAACTTGAGCTTCGCACCACTTAACACTGTCATATTACAAAGTGAAGACTCTTACATATAGCCTGAACACCAATTAACACTACATAAAACACGACAAACACTCGACAGACACGATGTAAAAAAAAAAAAAAAGGGAGAAAAAAAAAAAAAGTACCGCGCCAGGTAACAGTACTTTCCTGGACCTCATTCTCCACAGGCAGCTTGGGAGGCTTTCTGTTCACCCTTCCGTGGCGGTTTATGTTACATATGACACAATAATATTCCCCTAACCCCTGTGTGTTACTGGCATCACTTTAATATCGACATACACTGCGCAAATAACGTCACAGATACAAAAATAAACTTGTATGGAGGCAGTACTCTGGGTGCTGCCTACCCGACGAGAACACAGACCGGTGGCTGGGCAACGGTACATATGATGGGGGAACGGGGCGCAACGGAAGAGGAGCCACTTACCCAGAGGAAAAAAAAGGGAACACTGCGTACTTAGCGTTTACCAGCTTGTACTCAGAATACGCGACCAGGTTGGTTACTGTGGTTAGTGCTGGGGTTTTGAGATTTCCGCCAGCGTTTATCCCGTCATTCAACCACACTTATAACAGAAGTGCGCATGAAAAGATTGACTACCCATACATGTTTTCACCTGATGGCAATGGGTCACTCATACAATTTAAATGCTACGTGGTGGTTCCGTGAAACTTGACAGCTTTTGTTATGAGATGGCAGTGAGTCTCCCTACTCATACAACTGGCCATTAACTATGCTGCAAAGGGCTAGCTTCGTCAGGTTAGAACAAACACGCTGTAAGATATTTAAACAGTTAATAATAAAAAAAATCAACGTTTAATAATGCAAATAACAATAACCTCTTCCGAAATTAGTACTTAATAATAATAATAATAATAATAATAATAATAATAACAATAACAATAATAATAATAATAATAACCACTACTACTAAATTAATGTACAGATAACATTCAGATACCGTATGTAGACTACCGTTCAACTAGCCCTGCCACGTATAAACAAGTTGGGTAAAGTAGTAACCGTGCCGATAGCGTTTATTACGGGTAAGCAAGCGATGTTTACCCTCAGTTAAGTTTGGAAATGAGCGGCCCGGCCCGACCCGACCGTCACGCTAGTAAGCAGAGGCTAATAACTACTCCTATGTGACGCAGAGCTGAAATTCTTTCTGCAAGTGATGGATTCATTCCGTAAATTTATCAACTAAAAACTCACCCAGAAAGGAGTAGGAACCCTCCGGAATCTAGAATGTTCCTAGGGAGTGGTCGGCTCTAATCGGTGAACGCCTAATTACGAAATCAAATTAAAAGAGATTTTCCGTAATAACATTGCGTTTTTTTTGGCATCACCCCGAGCAATTAAATATCGGAGATTCCGCCTACACTCAGAAACTGGGATAACATGGTGCTCCTCACTCGTCACGAGCTCACAAAGTGCACGTTATTGGTTACTCATATTATGCTGCAATGACATGACTTATAGGCTAGTAGAACACACGAAAGCTTACCCTAAGTCCCACCAGACAGCAGGAGATTACGTTGCGGCGTTACATATGCACAACGAGAGAGAGAGAGAGAGAGAGAGAGGAATTCAATACTAGGGCCATAAAAGTTAGATGCAAGCCTGGCTTGGGATTACAACCGTTAGTTTGGGGAGGTTTTTGTGTTGTGTAAATAATGTGTATGAGAGAGAGAGAGAGAGAGAGAGAGAGAGAGAGAGAGAGAGAGAGAGAGAGAGAGAGAGAGAGAGGCGAAGTGAGCTTGCAAAAACAAGAAACCACACACACACACACACACACACACACACACATTATAATATGGGCAGAACTGAAAAAATTTAGGGGCAAGGGAAAATAAAAATGCAAGAGAGGGTACAAGGTAAGGTAGTGGATGTTGGAGTGGCCCTGGTGAGAAAGGGTAGTGTTTGGAAACTCCCTGTACTGTTGTTTGCAGATGATACTGTGTTGTTGAGTGAAGACGAGGGGGAGCTGCAGGGCTTGGTGGATGAGTTTGGGTGAGTGTGTAAGAAACGGAATCTAAAAGTGAATGTAGGGAAGAGTAAAGTGATGGTCTTTGACAGAGGTGAAGTCAGTGAATGTACAGCAAGGTTGGAAGGTGAGGAATTGGAAAATGTGAGTGCGTTTAAGTACTCGGGTAGTGTGATGAGTAAGGATGGAGGTTTGGAGGGTGAAGTGCTTGAAAGGGTACAGCAGGGAAGAAAGGTTGTTGGTACCTTGAAAACAGTGATAAGAAACGGGGAAGTGAGCATGGAAGTGAAAAAGTTACTACATGACAGTATTGTGATACCAACTCTAAGGTATGGAAGTGAAGCTTGGACGTTGTTGGAAGGGCACAAGTCAAGAGTGAGAGCAGAGGAAAGAGTTACTTAAGAGAAGCCTGTGGAGTCACGTGGAGAGACAGGCTGACAAATGAGGATATAAAGGAGCGTTGTGGTGTGGATGTGGATGTGATAGGAAGCGTTAGGAGGAATACACTGAGGTGGTTTGGCCATGTGGAGAGGATGGAGGGTGAAAGACTGACGAAGAGAGTGTATGTGAGTGAGGTGGAGGCCGAGGATGAGATGGAGGGATGTGGTGAAGTATATGAGAGAGGGGGGTGTGAGCTGGGAGCAGGGCAGTGGAATAACGGGGGACAGGGCGACGTGGAGGCGATTTGTTTGTGGCCACCTCGAACGGGATTGAGGAGTCTGGCAATAGATAGACAGATAGATAGAAGAGAGGGGATAAGAAAGGAATGGGGCGTGACGGAAGAAAAGGCAAGACGGTAAGTGAATGGAATATACTTGGAGTGGAATGGAAGGGGGATGGAGGCTGATCAGTATGAAAGGCGAGGGAAGGGAAAATACGAGCATGAGATATTAAAGGGGATGGAATGAGAGGGGAGGGACTGGACTCATGGCAGAAGGAAGGGAACCGAATGCGATGGGTTTAAAAAGGAATGGATTGGAGAGGGATGGGAATGAACCGAAATGGACTGGAATTATTAGGGTGGAAAGCGATGTGAGTCTAAGGAGAAGAGAAAGGACTGAATGGAATACAATGGACAGGGGAAGGGAAGATGAGGAACGAAATTGGAATGTATGGGAAGACGGCGTGAGGAAAAGGAAGGTAATGAAAGCGTACTGTACGTGAGGGAGGGGAATGAAATGGAATGCAGGATGGGAAGAGAAATTGTGAGGGACGGGTCTGTGAAGGAATGGAATGGAATAAATGGGAAGGCATGGGTATGTGTGGGATGGGAAGCAAAGGGAATAAAAGTGAAGGGGGAAGTGAAGCATGAGACAGGATGGGAACGATGGCTTGAGAGAGCAGATACGCAGACGGGAGGGGGGGGGGGGATAACAGCAGAATGAGATCGTGAGTGGACGGAGAGGGAAGGGAAGGGTGAGGGGGTGGGTGGAAAGGTAAGGTAGGATGGTAGGAGGAGAGGAATGTGTGGAAGGTCTGGGAGAGGAGGATGGCGACTCAAGGGTGAATTACAATATGACTGAGATGAAGAGCAGGTTGAGAGGGGAGAAATGGAGGGGGATAGGTAACTGCTGAATGTGAAATGATACAGAGTGTGAGGCAGAGTATGCATGAGTGGAGGAAAGATTGAAGATGTAAGGTGAAGTAAGAAACAGGGAGATAGTGGTTTGAGGAAAGACAGGGTGTCTATGATGAAAAGCTGTAAGAAAGATAAAGGTAGTAATAGCATAAGGGAGAGGGGAATGCTGAAAAAATGGAAGATGTTGGCAAACAATGGGAAATTATGACATAAAAAAAAAAAAAAAAATGGAGGTAGTAGTAAGTTGCAATGAAGAAAGTCAAAATGGGGAAAGCCCTGGGAATTGATGGACTGTGTGGTGAAATGATGAAAGCATGAAGATGTGCAGATTGGCCTGGGAGGAAGGTAGAGTCCCAGAGGATTGGAAGTCAGGTACTGTATAATGATTCCTCTGTACAAAGGAAAGGGAAAAAAAGAAGTGTTTGGCAATCATAGGGATATTTGTCTTCTTAGTGTGATAGGAAAAGCATATGGTAAGATACTTATTGACAGAGTTTGGAGAAAAAAAAAAAAAAAAAAAAAAAAAAAAAAAAAAGGAATTACAGTAGTTGGAGAAGAACTGGAAGTTTCAGGAAGGGAAGAGTTTGTGCTGAACATATATTCATCCAAAGATTTTTAGTGGAAAAGTTTCTAGAGAAGGGAATGAAGCTGCATGCATCCTTCATGGATATGAAAAAAGCATGTGACAGGGTGGATAGACAAGGAATGTGAAAAATTTTTAAAAATACATGGAGTAAATGAAAAGCTGTCCAATGCCACTAAGAGTATGTATGAGGGGGCTAGGGCTGCAGTGCGTGTGGATGGTGAATTGAGTAAATTTTTCTATCTGAATGTTGGACTGAAACAGGGATGTGTAAAGTCTCCAGTCTCCACGGTTGTTCAACCTGTATATGGATGGAGTTATAAAAGTGATACAAGGTAGGGCAGTGGATGTTGCAGCAGTACTAATGAGAGAGGGCAGCATTTGGAAACTTCCTGTTCTGTTGTTTGCGGATGTTATTATTGTTAAATGAAGATGAAGGGGAACTGCAAGGCTTGGTGAATAAGTCTGGGAGAATGTGCAAGAAATACAAAATAAGGGTGAATGCTGAGAAGAGTAAAGTTTTGGTCCTCAAGAGAAATGAAGTCACTGAATGCAGAGTGAGGGTGGATGGCGAGGAAATGGAAAATGTGGGTGCATGTAAGCACTTGGGTAGAGTGATTAGTGAGGATGGTAAAGTTTAGACAATGAAGTGCCTGAAAGAGTTCAACAGGGAAGAAAGTTTGCTGGTTCTTTGAAAGCAGCAATAAGAAATTGAGAAGTATGCAGGGATGAAAAAAAAAAAAATCACTGCATGATAGTATTGTGATACTAACTCTAACGTCAACATGAACAGTAAACACAATGTTGTGATGAACATAATGGATTTTATTACCAGATGTTTCAACATTTATGTCATCTTCAGCAGTCTCAAATTATTAAATTATTACGATAACTAACATGTAAATCTCAAAGTGCTTTCACGATACAACAGTGGTATATAAGAGAAGTTTACCATTGCTTTCGTGTGACGAGTTTGTAGATGAATCTCCGTTTATTCTGTTCTCTACCCTGGTTGTTATGGACTATATATCCTCGTACCTTGGGGTTGGGGATTTTTCAAGAATACTCCCCCAGTATCCCTGCTTGTCGTAAAAGGCGACTAAAAGGGTTGGCGGAGGATTAGTGCCCCTCCCCGGAAAACAACTAAAAAAAAAATAATAAGCCTTGGACAAGGACTGACCAAACGATGACGACCAAGGACCGGACGAAGGACATAGTTATCGGAACGTGGAATGTAAGGGGAGCGAATGATGAGGTGAAAGAGAGAGAGATTGTCCAGGTGCTTGACGGTGCGAAAGTGGATGTATGTGGAATAACTGAAACAAAATGGTGAGGAGAAAGTGTGAGAGAATGGGAGTATGGATGGGGTATATGTGCAGGAGTAGGTGAGAATTAGAGGGCAAAGGAAGGAGTATGTATAGTTGTGAGTAAAAGAAGGAAAAAGAGCATAAGACAGTATGGATCAGTTGGGTCAAGGATTGTGTGGGTAAAGTTGAAAGTTGGAATACAAATGTGGGCGATTGTGTGTGTGTATGCGCCAACGCAAGATCGTGCTAGAAGAGTGAGAGAAGAGTTCTGGACAAATGTAGAAGTGTGCATGGAAAAGTTTGGAAGGAATGAGAGAGTGCTTTTGATCGGTGATATGAATGGTAAAGTTGGGAATGTGAAGGTGGATGAAATAGTTGGTGAGTGGGGTGTGCCTGCTGAGATAGATGAGAATGGGAGTGCGTTAGTGGACATTTATGCCGGGAAGGGGGTTGGTGATAGCCAATACCCTTTTCTGGCATAAAATGATCCACAGGTATACATGGCGAGTGATGAGAAGGGTGGGTGGTGAACTGAATGAAAGAAAGGCAATGATTGATTATGTGTGTGTGGATGAAAGGATGCGAAGATGTGTAATGGATTCAAGAGCTTATAGAGGCTGGGGGAGTGGACTTTCTGACCACTACTTGGTGGTGGCTAAAATTAGAATTCAAGTAAGATGGAGGAAGAGAAGAAGGGAAAGACGAGAGGAAGGAGTCGTTGCAAGGAGAGTGGAAAGGTTACAAGAGGATGAGAAAAAGGCAGAGTATAAGAGAGAAGTGGAGGAACAATTGGGCAAAAAATATAAATTGGAGCAAATGGGGGACGTGGAAGGTGTGAGTAGGATATTTACAGAAGAAATATATGCAGCATGTGATGTGGTGTGTGGAAGGAAGAGAAGACGGAGGGGGGTGCAAGGAACAGCGTGGTGGACTGAAGAGGTGAGACAGGCTGTGGCACAAAAGAAGAAAGAATACAAAGAATGGATGAGAAATAGGGGAGTGGAAGAAGTTGAGAGGCGGAAGAGGGCGTTATATGTAGAAAGAAAGAGAGAGGTGAAAAGATTAGTAAGAGAGAGTAAGAAGAGAGTGGATGAGGAATTTGGAAGGAATTTGAGTGTAAAGTGGAGGGACTGTAAGAAAATGTTCTGGAAAGAGGTGAAAAGAGTAAGACAGGGTGCAAGTGAAGTTAGCAGGGGAGTGAAAGATAAAAATGGTAGATTACTAGTGGAGAAGGGAGAAAAAGTGAGCAGATGGAGAGAACACTTTAAGGAATTGTTGAACGTAGAGGATGGAAGTAATGCGAGTATAAGTGGCTGGGAAATGGCTGGGAGAAGGAGGGAGGTGAGAAGACAGGAAGAAATCAGTAGGATAGAAGTTGTGGAAGCAATGAAGAAAGTTAAATCGGGGAAAGCCCCAGGAATTGATGAAGTGTGTGGTGAAATGCTGAAGCATGGGGGAGAGATAGTAGTAGAATGGATGTGGAAGATGTGCAGATTGGCCTGGGAGGAAGGTAGATTCCCAAAGGATTGGAAGTCAGGTATAATTATTTCCTTGTACGAAGGAAAAGGGGAAAATGAAGTGTGTGGTAATCATAGGGGCATTTGTCTTCTTAGTATAATAGGAAAAGTGTATGGTAGGATACTTACTGACAGAGTTAGAGAAAGAACAGGGAGGCTTTAGGAAGGGAAGAGGTTGTGTAGATCAGATATTCATTCTTAGATCTTTAGTGGAAAAGTTTCTAGAGAAGGGAAAGAAGTTGTATGTGGCTTTCATGGATTTGGAGAAAGCATATGACAAGGTGGATAGACAAGGATTGTGGAAAGTGTTAAGAATATATGGAGCAGATGGGAAGTTGTTGAATGCTGTGAAGAGTATGTACAATGGTGCGAAGGCTGCAGTGCGTGTGGATGGTGAACTAAGTGAATTTTTCTCTTTGAAAGTTGGGTTGAAACAGGGATGTGTCATGTCTCCATGGTTGTTCAATCTGTACATGGATGGGGTAATAAAAGAGGTACAAGGTAGGGTAGTGGATGTTGGAGTGGCCCTGGTGAGAGAGGATAGTGTTTGGAAACTCCCTGTACTGTTGTTTGCAGATGATACTGTGTTGTTGACTGAAGACGAAGGGGAGCTGCAAGGCTTGGTGGATGAGTTTGGGAGAGTGTGTAAAAAACGGAATCTAAAGGTGAATGTAGGGAAGAGTAAAGTGATGGTCTTTGAGAGAGGTGAAGTCAGTGAATGTACAGCAAGGTTGGATGGTGAGGAATTGGAAAATGTGAGTACGTTTAAGTACTTGGGTAGTGTGATGAGTAAGGATGGAGGTTTGGAGGGTGAAGTGCTTGAAAGGGTACAGCAGGGAAGAAAGGTTGCTGGTTCCTTGAAAGCAGTGATAAGAAACAGGGAAGTGAGCATGGAAGTGAAAAAGTTACTACATGACAGTATTGTGATACCAACTCTAACGTACAGAAGTGAAGCTTGGACGTTGTTGGAAGGACACAAGTCAAGAGTGAGAGCAGTGGAAATGAGTTATTTAAGAGGAGCCTGTGGAGTCACATGGAGAGACAGGCTGACGAATGAGGATATAAAGGAGCGTTGTGGTGTGGATGTGGATGTGATAGGAAGCATTATGAGGAACACACTGAGGTGGTTTGGCCATTTGGAGAGGATGGAGGGTGAAGGACTGACGAAGAGAGTGTATGTGAGTGAGGCGGAGGGGGGAAGAGAAAGGGGGAGGCCGAGAATGAGATGGAGGGATGGGGTGGAGAGGTATATGAGAGAGAGGGGTGTGAGTTGGGAGCAGGGCAGTGAAATGGCGGGGGACAGGGCGACTTGGAGGCAATTTGTTTGTGGCCACCCCAAACAGGATTGAGGCATCTGGCAATAGATAGATAGATAGACCTTTATTTGGAGATCGAAAGACTGATGAGGAGAGTGTATGTGAGGGAGGTGGACGGGGGGAAGCGGGATGGGGAGTCCAAGGATGAGATGAAGGGATGGAGGGGAGAGGTATATGAGAGAGATGGGTGTGAGCTTGGAGCAGGGCAGTGAAATGGCAGGGAACAGGGTGACACAGAGGCTATTTGTTTGTGGCCACCCCTTACAGGATTAAGGCGTCTGGCAATAGATAGATAGATAGATATCTTAATCTGGCAAACTTAGCCAAATCACTGAGAATAACATTCATCTTAGCAATGTAGTCGCCTTTATTTAACAAAACAACCACTAAACGGCATAAAAACATTTCCTTCACTAGAGACAGAAAAAAATAATCAACTTTCTTTTTAAGATTTAGTGATTTCAAAAAGCAACGGTAAGCTTCTTTTTTCCATTTTCCACAAGGCAACCTTGTCAAGTTTGGGGACAAGTTTTTTAGTTTCAGTCATATCAGATACAGGATCAGTGCTGTAATGACTCTTATTCACAGAGCTTTTTGTCTGTCATTTACATACGCCCTTTTTCATAGTAGAGTGACTTTTTGAGGAAAAATTTTGTGAATAACGGTTATAATGCACATTTGTTTGACAAACTGGTGAATATTTTCCAGGACAACAGATACCAACCCAAACAGTGTTTCCCTACAGTGAATGAGGAGGTGGCCTACCTAATTTTGCCTTACCTAGGAGAGACTTCAATGAAAATAGAACAAAACTCTATTCAAGAGTTTATCAACATTTTATCCAAGTATAGAATTTCAGTTCATTCACCTCAGATCTTTCAAAGTTGGGTCTTTGTTTTGGTTTAAGGACTCTATGCCAGATGACTTGCATTCGTCGATAGTTTACTCATTTACCTGCCCTAGTTGCCAAACAGGGTATATTGGGAGTACACTACAAGCCTTCAAAACAAGCAGTGCTGATTCTAAGTCTGGCAGAATGGGTTGTAGGCTTCAGTCACCACCTTATTCAGCTGTCAGGGAACAGCGTTCAGTGTGATACTCATCTTAAAGGTGAATATTTTAAAATAACTGTACTTGATAGCTGTTCTAGGGACAGTGTTAGTAGTTAGAGTCCCTGTATAATAAACTGCATAAATCCCAACTTAACAATACTATATCATCCTACCCCTTAAACACAGCTTGAGTCTCTTATTTACCACTGTTGTATCTTTAAAGCACTTTGATATTTACATGATAGTAATCTTAATAATTCTATCATTTTAGACCACTGAAGATGACATTAAGGATATATCAAAATGTCTGGTAATAAAATCCATTATGTTCATCACGACATTGTGTTTACTCTTCCCGTTGAAGATCTGGTTCCCCAAGAACAAGCCAATATCAAGTGTAACTCTAATGTATGGAAGCAAAGCTTGAACCTTGTTGGAAGAACACAAGTCAAGCGTGAGAGTACTGGAAATGAGTTATCTGAGAGATGCATGTGGAGTAGTAATAGTAGTTGTTCCCTAGGCAGTCTGGCCGAACAGCCCCGAGTCCCTTAGGAAGGCCACGGCCGAGACCAGGCTTTCCCACAGAGCTCTCAAAGAGTGTATGTTGTGTTGTTGGCTTAGGTGATTGTGTGCAATGCAGTCTTCCAAAATGTGCTTAATAGTATGAGGTGCTGTGTTGCATCCTGGACAGGCATCTGCGACGAGTCATCCAGCCTCTTCTGGTAGCTTAAGAGGACTGGATGGTGCCTACATCTCAGCCTGGCAAGGTGGACCCTGTCCTCACGAGGAAGATAGGATTCAGAAGGGTGGATGTCAGGAGGCCGTGCATGCAGCTGTGTGTTGTCTTTAAGTGACTGAATGGAGCGGCGAGTGATCTGAGTGTGGATATGCTCCTGGAAGCTGGTCTGAAGTGGGTGAGGGGGGAGAGATGTCAGTATTTGTGTATGGTATCGTGTGCTGGGTGTTGTTTTGATGTTCCTTGGTGTGGGTGGATGTGCTGCCATGTACTGTAGTGGTTGTTGTGGGTTTGTGGAAGCTGCAGCAAGAAACTGGGTGCCTCTCATGTCTAGGTGATCCTTGCATGTGGAGTTACATGGAGAGACAGACTGACAAATGTAGAAGTGAAGGAGTGATGTGGTGTGGATGTTAATGTGACAGAAAGCATTAAGAGAAATATACAGAGGTGGTTTGGCCACGTGGAGAGGATGGAGAGTGAGAGCCTAATGGGGAAAGTGTATGTGAGTTAGGTGGTGGGGGGGGAGAGGAGGGGGGGACCAAGGATGAGATGGAGGGATGGTGTGGAGAGGTACTGGTATATAAGAGAGGAGGGGTGTGAGATGGGGGAAGGCCAGTGAAATGGCAAGGAACAGGGCAACATGGAGGTGATTTGTTTGTGGTCACCTCTTACTGAACTGAGGCATCTGGCTATAGACAGACAGACAAGTACAGCTCAGGAAAAAAAAAAAAAAAAAAAAAAAAAAAAAATGAAGGAGACTGGCATACATGAGGAGGTGGAAATTTTACAAGACCTAACACATCACCCCATCTCTGGCTACACCCCCTGAGTGTCAGCCACCACCCACCTGTTTTTCCCCAGGGACCTTTTCCTGCAGTCATACACTCCCATGGACCTACTTTCACCACTGGACCTAAGTTCTCCATTTACCGGTACCTATTTTTTGCTCATTGACATTTGCCATGTGGATCTATTTTTCCTCTTGGACCATTTTCTCTCCATGGACCTATTTTACCCATGAGCCTGTTTTGCCCTTATGAACCCATACTCTCCTCAGGGGAAACAACAAATCTGCACATGGACCTATTTCACCCATGGAACTATTTCCCCAAAGGACCTATATTTACCAGCTGGATCTACATTTCTACCTGGGCCTAATTTATCAGAGACATAATCCATGTGGATATAGTTTCCCACAAGGACCTATTCCTACCATGGATGTAGTCACCCCAATTCTAATTAACTTATTTTCTGACTACCTATCCATCCTGTCCACCTACCAACCCAACCTGCCCTGCTCACCCATCCATTCACTAACCCATCCAATCCATCTACCCAACAACCTACGTACTGGCCACCAAGCTCCACAAACATGATGAACTGCATTTTACACACACACACACACATGAGTATAAAACCTATGGGGAAGCAACATCATCAGGACACTGCAAAAAACTGTAGCTACAAAAAGAGAGGTGATAAAAACATAAGAATATTCAGTTTCCCAAATACAGCAACTGGTCAATGGAATGCACTATCAAATGAAATACTGGTAGTCTGTGCCAAAACTATTCATAAACTAGTGAGGCTGCATACATGACCATAATGACTGCAGCTACACTTTAAGCAAAAATTTTAATGTACCGGTACAGGGTATATCGAAAAAAGGTTCTAACTTTTATGTCATTGTATAAGCAATTCATCGCATAATGGTTCACTGTATAATGACAACCTGTTATAAAGTACTTAACTGCTGCATCAGTACTTTCAGACGACCATCGAACTTGGAAATTTCCTTTTGCCACTTGGTTTACCTCATATTCTACAAACGTGTACTCCCTATGAAGCATGCTTGCACATGAAGAAAATAACTTCTGTTGTAATATTACCCAGGACAGTAGAAAATGGGTTTGTTTAGGTCTGACTGACTTAGTACACTGTGTTCAGCAAGATGAAGTAGTGCCACCTGCAACAATCACTCTTGTTCTAATCAATGTACAGCTACACTTTGGCAAGAATTTTAAAGCAAGGTAACTTGTTTTACCTTGGTTTTTTGCATCATCAACTTGTTCAGGGAGCTATACAGTATTTCTAACCATGCAAGGCCACGAATGTACGTGACACATCAACTAGCAAGTTGAACAATGCATTTGGTTGTCAGCAAGTCAGGTCCAGGGCTGCCTCAGTTTACACCATGGCAGCTTGCCTCTCAGATGTTACTATAAACTAAGAATGGCTGGTATGCACATTACTGGCATTTCAACGTACAGTACGCCCCAAATTTCCACGGAACAGATGCCCATATCCCTGGCTTATTCAGGTATCTGCACTAGTTGGGTTTTACCATTTCTTACCCTTTCCAGCCTGCTAAACTCCAGATAAAAAGGCAGAGCTGGGAATTCATGCCAACTTGAGATGTTATTAGGAGAAAAAAGAGGTTGAAGGTATGGTAAAATTATGGAATAAATACTAAACCACAGTGAGCTAATGAATGACACTGGTGCACTAAATGATCCCAATGGCAGACAAAACAAAAAGTATCTGTAGAAAAAAAAAAAAAAATTACTATAACTGAATATTGCCATTCATGAAGTTCAAATACTTATTAACCAAATTCCTTTTTATAATACAGGTTCACTTCTTCGCAATTATGTGGTAACCATAACTAGGATTTCTTCAAAAATACCAAAACATAGCTGGAACACTGCGACCATGAAACTCACCACCAAATTATAAATGAAAAGCTTTATTAATCAATAGGGCTTTCATCTGGTAATACTGTGATATAAAGCGGTACGAAATCAATCCCCCCGCCTTCTCCCAGTACGCTATAGATGTTAATTTTACCTTCAAACTCATTGCTAATCCGTAATACAATAGCCTGTTGCTATTGGGACCCACTTCAATACTTGCCTTTTTACCGATAAAGTTCCTGACAGAAAGCTACTGTTACATGCATAATATCAAATATATTGCCATATATCTACTTACGTCGTCCCAATAGTTCTTGCGTACGTCTCCAACGAAGCACCAGTAATTGTATTTATTAATCCACTTCCTCAACACTTCCAGCCTCCAGCTTTCCTTTATAGCTATAAGATCCCAAGTTGTCGATAATGTTTACATTTTATAGATCTCTTGGATTCTACATAGACCAGCTAAATGTAGTTGCAACCTTTATATACAATATCCGATCCTTATAATCAAATACCCTGGTTTACTTATAGTTTCAGCACGAAAGAAAATGGGTTCGTTTTCTAAATTACATCGAGCGTTCAAGTTTAGCTCTAAGTAATTTGTGATATTTTCGTCAACATTTACAAGTGTATTCATACAAAAAGGAACTTATGTGAACCATGCATAAGCAGGTGATTCACTAATATAACATATTACAGTTCAATCGGAGCTTTTAAATCCCAATATAGGAATGCATAAACTTTTGCGCTTTCTGTTTATTTATATGTGACATCCTTATGAACATATCTGTCAAAGAAATGCATAATTACATATATATTATTATTGATTACGAGAAGTTAGGGAACATCTGCTTCCAGTGGCAATCAAGTTGTTATAAGGTAAATACACCCTCAAATATCGATGGAAGATTTTAAAAACAAAGGAGCATCAAACCTATTAAATAGGTTCAGTGTTACATTTTAATAGCTTTGGGAGTGGGTTTGTACTCTTGAATTCCGTCTGCGGGTGGTCATAAATTGTGTCTGCTAGGGTTACGGTGTCTATCATATTACCCAAACATCTTATAGTGACATGTATTAAGCTGTGCGGTTTTCAGTGAATTACAGAGGAATGTTATAACTATGTCAAGCTTAAAGTTAGGTAAGTACGCTGTAATATCCAAAAGCATCGAACATATAATGCATTATATATGGATAAGGCTTAAATATGGAGATTTTCAAGCGTGGGAAGATCATGGTGTTTTTGTTGTCAGATGATTCACTCCACTCTGCTAGTGTGATAGGGTCTTGTTTATTCAAATATCCCGTAAACACAACGATGTCAAACATTAATAACTCTTATTTTGGGAAATTAGCAAAAGCTTAAGGGCATTTACATAAATGAAATGTCTCTCCATCAGCATACAATGTGCTATATACTGGGGTGGGTCAGGGTTCCATTCATTTGGGTGATTGCATGGGACGAGCAGGAGGTCAGCATATGAATAAAAAAGTATAAATAGTAGTGAATGAGGTGGAGTTTTTGTATGGGAGAGATGAGTGGAGCTTGGTTGTGCAGGCTGTAGCTGTTAAGTAAGTTGTAACATTTATAGTTCACTGAGTTTATCTTTGTATTCATACAGCTCTTGGTACAGAGTTCATTATTTATCGATGGCATGCCCTTTCTTTCTGTTTTCATTTATTTTCTCTTGTACTAACTGAATTATTCCTCTGTGTTCATTGTCTTTAATTCCTTGTTCCTCAGTATTAATTCATTGTGATTGACAAAAGGAAGTAAGGGGGCTGGGACTAGAGGAGCCTTGATATAGAATGTGGGTCTAACAGTAGAGGATGCAGGAGGGCATGAAGGTGTACCAGTGTGTATATTAATGATTGGTGTGAGACTTTGGAATGGCATAAGCACTGAAAGATAAGACTGAGAGCAGTAGATATGGATCTGTTAAGGAGTGTATATCGGTTGCATTGTGTGGACAAGATAAGAAAGGCAGAGGTTCATAATGTGGAGTTAGGAAAGTTGTTGATGAAAGGGTAGAGATTATGAGTAGAATCATATAAACAAGTAGCTAAGTGAACAAGGTGCATTTATATGAATTCATTTGAAGGTAGGAGGAGGCTTGAAAGAACAAGAAAGTGATTTGATAATGTGTGTGAATTTATGAGTAAGCAGGGTAGACTATGGAAGTTTAGGAGACAAAAGAATGATAGGAGAAACTGATGAATGCATTTATTACTGGTATGTAAGTAATGGGGTGTATAAAAGCCCGTGTGCCTTAGAGGCAATGTGGGGATCCTCTCTTTGGCTCAGTGGTAATGTGCGCGTGCATGAGACGCGAGGGACCAGGATTGAATCCCGGCCAGATCAGTGATTAATTTGTTAAGTTTCAGTCCAGTCCTTTACATTAGGCTATGTAAATGCACATGGATGAACTACAGGAGCTGTGTATGGAGATGTATGTGACATTACACTCCCTTTTCACCTGGCAGGTTATGGAATGGCTGTGGCCCACAGGCATTGTGAAGCTAATTTTTTGTAGATCAGTTAGCATGTGAATTTTGGGTGTTTGAATGATGAGTTGGTACAGGTGTGGCCTAATGTTATTCGGTGTTCTGTGATAGTTCTAGTTTTGTGCTTTGCTCTTTCTATTATTGGATATCTACCAACCCATGTCAGTGGAGAGGACAGTTACATTGATGATCATGATGATTGTTGATGTTTACGCTAACTGCATTTTATTCATTGTCTGATTATAACTTGTTGTACAACAGTTCTGGTTATTGCAGTCCATTTCCATTTCATTAGATTGAGGTCGCTTGGGCATGGGGAGGGATTTTAAGATAAAAAGTAGGTGGAAGGATGCAGGAGCATTAATGTGGAGGTGTTGTGAAGTGATGTCAGAGTTGTGGGATTGAACAGAGATGTTGCCAGAGATCGTGTAGCCTGGAGAGCTACTGTCAGGTGAACAAGGCTGACACATACCAAATAGCCTACTGTACCATAAATAGAGATGGGGTATCTGTGAGACATTTGTTATGACCACCATGGATCAACTCTTGCGATCAAGCATCTGGCAAAAGATTATTACTGTACTAATGTTACCGGTACTGACTTGTATCCCTTTTATAATATCTTGGTCCTTCCCACCCGTTTGTTATAACTACGCAAAATTGTATTAAGGTGATGCTCTTGCTGTGTAATTAGCTAATATTAGTAGTGTGAATATACCATTATCCTTTGCTTATTGTTTTGTTCTTATTAGTATATACTCATTTGTAAATAATAGCATTTTTTGTTAACCAGTAGCCCTTATATGAAGGAATTCATTCCTGAGCTGCATAAAGTGTTTGATGGTAGTCAGGATCAGAGTAAGAGCACTAATATTTGTGACATCCTGGATAGCTTCAAGGGAAATCCTAGTAGATCAGATATTTTCGTATACTTCTTCAAAGCTTATATCTCTCATCTGTTGAAAGTATATGGAAATTGACAAGTTTATTGAAGGCTGATAAAATATCTATCTATCTATCTATATATTGCCAGACGCCTCAATCCCGTTCGGGGTGGCCACAAACAAATCACCTCCACGTTGCCCTGTCCCCCGCCATTTCACTGTCCTGCTCCCAACTCACACCCCCCTCTCTCATATACCTCTCCACCCCATCCCTTCATCTCCCCCTCGGCCTCCCCCTCCCTCTCCCCCCCTCCACTTCACTCACATACACTCTCTTCGTCAGTCTTTCACCCTCCATCCTCTCCACATGGCCAAACCACCTCAGTGTATTCCTCCTAACGCTTCCTAACAGATCCACATCCACACCACAACACTTCTTTATATCCTCATTTGTCAGCCTGTCTCTCCATGTGACTCCACAGGCTCCTCTTAAATAACTCATTTCCACTGCTCTCACTCTTGACTTGTGCCCTTCCAACAACGTCCAAGCTTCACTTCCATACGTTAGAGTTGGTATCACAATACTGTCATGTAGTAACTTTTTCACTTCCATGCTCACTTCCCTGTTTCTTATCACTGCTTTCAAGGAACCAGCAACCTTTCTTCCCTGCTGTACCTTTTCAAGCACTTCACCCTCCAAACCTCCATCCTTACTCATCACACTACCCAAGTACTGAAACGTACTCACATTTTCCAATTCCTCACCATCCAACCTCGCTGTACATTCACTGACTTCACCTCTCTCAAAGACCATCACTTTAATCTTCCTACTCTTCCCTACATTCACCTTTAGATTCCATTTCTTACACACACTCCCAAACTCATCCACCAAGCCTTGCAGCTCCCCTTCGTCTTCACTCAACAACACAGTATCATCTGCAAACAACAGTATAGGGAGTTTCCAAACACTACCCTCTCTCACCAGGGCCACTCCAACATCCACTACCGGTACCCTACCTTGTACCTCTTTTATTACCCCATCCCTGTACAGATTGAACAACGATGGAGACATGACACATCCCTGTTTCAACCCAACCTTCAAAGAGAAAAATGCACTCAGTTCACCATCCACACGCAATGCAGCCTTAGCACCATCATACATGCTCTTCACAGCATTCAACAACTTCCCATCTACTCCATATATATTTAATACTTTCCACAATCCTTGTCTATCCACCCTGTCATATGCTTTCTCCAAATCCATGAAAGCCACATACAACTTCTTTCCCTTTTCTAGAAACTTTTCCACTAAAGATCTAAGAATGAATATCTGATCTACACAACCTCTTCCCTTCCTAAAGCCTCCCTCTTCTTCTCCAACTAACTCCTCTGTTATTTCCCTCATTTTTGTCTTCGTGAAGACTTTTGCTGTATTGTACTTGGTATTACTGCAATAGAAAAGAAAGTATTTAAATGACCTTCGGTAAAGATAAGCTGTCAGTAATTTTGTTCTGTATATAGCGCATGAGCTGTATAAACTACTTACGGTATAATTGAATGGCCAGTTACTTACCAGTATGTAAGAGTTTTGTATTATGTTCTCACCAGTTGTATGCTTTGTTATTTTTTTTTTTTTTTCCCTAAGCTTTCTTATGAAAATTTGGTCATATCTGTCTTTCTATTGCCAGCTGCTTTAATCCCCAAAGGATGGCCATAGACAAATTGCCTCCACACCATTCTGTCCTCCAACATCAGTCTGCCCTCTCTCCAAGTCACCCTCCCTCACAATCTAGGCTGCTTCACCCCATTCCACCATTTCATCCTTGATTTTCCCCTCCTCTCCTAGTCTCTGTGTGTGTGTGTGTGTGTGTGTGTGTGTGTGTGTGTGTGTGTGTGTGTGTGTATTTAGTTATAATGGATTATTGTTGAATGATAAGTGGGATTGCAGCCATGTTGACTCCTCAAATCAATAAACTTAATGCAGACCATGCATACTGTACTTATTCTTGTTGGACACAGGAATATGCTAAATAATGCAGAAAGAAATATGAATTTTCCAGAGCTTACTACTGTAACCCTTATGCTTAGTTACTGTCTTCCTCCAGACTTCTTTTTTCTTAATCAAGGATAGGGGAGATCAGGTCCCAAAAACAAGGAAAGCAAAAACATGATAGGGGAAAAACTAATCAACAGTCTGTCCAGTGAAGTGAACTGGGCTAAACACTCAGTGAAGAAGAGGAGCGTTGTGGTGTGGATGTGGATGTGATAGGAAGCGTTATGAGGAACACACTGAGGTGGTTTGGCCATGTGGAGAGGATGGAGGGTGAAAGACTGACGAAGAGAGTGTATGTGAGTGAGGTGGAAGGGAGAAGAGGGAGGGGGAGGCCGAGGATGAGATGGAGGGATGGGGTGGAGAGGTATATGAGAGAGGGGGGTGTGAGTTGGGAGCAGGGCAGTGAAATGGCGGGTGACAGGGCGCCTTGGAGGCGATTTGTTTGTGGCCACCCCAAATGGGATTGAGGCATCTGGCAATAGATAGATAGATAGACTCACTATTCAAACCATTGAATTTCTGCCTCTGCCTCTCAGGCATAATCATCCACACATTTTTAGGGTGTATTTTTTCTCAAAGCTATATATATATATATACAGTATATATATATATATACAGTATATGCCTTGCATTGCTTAGCAGATAAAGTCAATCCAATGACCATCAGGTTGAATGCAGAAACCCCTCTCATTTGTTCCTTTATACATAATTCGTCCAACCAGCATGGTCCCTTGTCACTTCCCAGGCTTCATCAGTTTTTGTATCAGTACCTCGCTTTCCTATATTCTAGTATACCATATCCATCCTTCATCTTGGCAAACCAGGTCTCGTCTCACCTCAAACTCTCTGACTTGGCTACCCTTGTCCCCACTGTACAGTATTTACTGTACATCTAAATTTTTCACCTGATCATACCATCTGAGCACACACTCTTAAACGCTATTGTCAGCAGACTTGCTAACTCCCCGTTGCTTCATTTGATATATGAAGGCTCCAGCATGATTACAGAAACAAAACAAAGCAGTGTGGAGTTAGAAATTTTGCCAACACTAGGGCTGATGGATTTGCATTATTTTCATCCCATTCACTCTGTGCAGTCTGCATACATTCCATAATACAGTAATCCCATTTTTGCTACCCTCTGCTTTTCATTCACATGCCACATCAAAGTGCAGCACCCAGATGGGTTATTCCACATCAACTCACCCAGAATTGAGAACTTTTCCCCGTTCATGTCATAAATTTTCTTGAAAAAAATTCAGGAAAAAACTTCTGTTAAATCCATTCGACCATGCAGAATCTTAATGCTGTGCTGCAAATAGTTTTTTTTAGTTATGAACTTTTAAAGTTTGGCCCAGTGGTCTAAAGTTTATCTTTTTAGCCATTTACTTCTGAGCATTGCAGTCGGCATATTTCCAGCTGGAATGAACAGAAATTTGCTGAGGACATTAAAACAAAAAAAAGACTAATTTATGGCTGGTATTTTGGTAAATTTTGGATGTTGAATATGCACATTGTAAAAATTAATCAAGGAAACCCTTTTTTTTTTTTTTTTTTTTTTTTTTTTTAGCAAGAATTACCTACAGTAATTTTAAATATTAAGGATCTCCAAAGTCTTTTTTTGTTTTTCTTTTTTCAACAAAATTTTGATTCTGTGCTGCATTATCATAATTCTACTAGACTTTGAAGATATTATGTCATACATGAAAAAGTGAGTGCTACAGAGGCAGCTAAATATGGCCTTAGTACTGAAAAAATAAAAAATAAAATAATTTTGGCAGATTTTGACTCTGTATATTCTCATGAAGGATTATATTTATTTGTTTGAAACCTTTTTCTAGGAAAGTATAGTTATCCATTGCATGCCTTCATCATTCAGTATTTTTTTGAAGTAGTCATTCTTCATTTTTTTTTTTTTTTTTTTTTTTTTTTTTTTTTTTTATACATGCAGTAATATTACATCTAAAGGCATTTTTTCAATGATTGTTAAGCCCCTGTCACACATACTTGACCCAAGGGCCGACCACAGCGCAACTCAAGGTCGTGTCCTAGTTGTCTGCCACACCTCCCGACCGGCCCCAAGTCTGCTCTGCTCATGGCTGTCTCATGACCGCATCACAACTGCCTCACAACCGGTTGTGACATCCTCAAGAACGCAACAAGATTGCGAGACAATGGAGCTACAAGTCTTCTAATTTGAAATTTAACGGATTTTTGTCAGCCACGACCATGACATGACCGCCCACGAACGCAACACAACTGCTTGAAACGTTTGGGTAATGTGCCCCTACCCCCCCCACAACCCCCCCCCATGACCAACCCATGGGGCAGGGCATCACACCTGGACCACCAATGACACCCAGCATGGGGCAGGGCATCACACCTGGACCACCAGTGACACCCAGCGTGGGGCAGGGCATCACACCTGGACCACCAATGACACCCAGCATGGGGTGGGGCATCACACCTGGACCACGAATGACACCCAACATGGGGCGGGGCATCACACCTGGACCACCAGTGACACCCAGCGCATCACCATGGACCTCTCCTGTGTCCCACCCACTGTCAAAAACAAGAGACTGCTCACCCTGCTATGTCAGTTGAAGGACACGCAGTCGTAACGTTTTTTTTGTCGGCGACAGCATCACAACACACAACGACTGCATCACAACGCATCCGATTGAGCTAAGACTGCTTCACAACTGATGTACGACACTCCTGATTGCGACACAACTGTGACACGACTTTTGGCAAGTCTTGAGGCATGACAAGTTGTTCCAGCAGCTCATGAGTGCCCTAAAGAGTCCAGGCTTTGTCAGCAAATCAAGGGACGATCGATGAAAATGTGTTACGACCTTGAGTTGTGCCGCGGTCAGCCCTTGAGTCGCGTATGTGTGACGGGCTTTACTTGCACAATGCATACCACAGTATAAGAAATTAAACATGATATCTCTCTTTGGCACTTGTTAAGCCTTTTCTTCATTGAGTTTGGAAAATTTGCATGTTGCAGCTTGTCACAATTTAATAGCAGCAGCTGAGTCCTGTAATTTTGAGGCAGTCTGTTTGGGCCAGTGTGTTCCAGGAAAGTATCATGCTTGCACTTATGATGGGAAGTGGTGGCTTGGATCAGTCCTGGAACAGCTGATGATGATGGGGATATCTTAGTCAATTTCATGCATCCCCATGGGCCAGCAAAATACTTCCACATGCCTGCAAGGCAAGATACCTGTTGGGTGTCTCTACAGAATGTGCTGTGCATTGTTGATCCCCCAGTTACAAGTACAATACATCCCCACAGTACATGAGTTCCAAGTACGCGATCCACCTTGTGCGTGAGGACCTATTTTTTTTGTAATTTTAGTGTATTTTTTAGTAGTACGCGAATTGAACTCCTTGTAAGCGAGACGGGCAGCGAAGAGTGGCCCAAATCCGAGGTTACCCCGAGTACACGACATTGCCCCCCCCCCCCATAAGCAATAACGGTTACTTACGCTCCGACCACCCTGTGACTGTGACGTCGATGCTGCTCACTCGTCACGTGATGCCCATATGCGCCGCTTGGAGGGTGGTGAGGTGAGAGTCCCAGCAGAGGAAACACGTGCACAGAGGGTACACTCGCTGTTCCAGGTACATCCCCGCGTACTCTGAGGCTATTTTTTTTGTGAGTCAGGATGTCTGCCCTGTCCTCCAGGAAGAAGAAGTGCATCACCCATGCCATGAAGATGCAAGTCATTAGGAAGAAGGAGAGTGGGAAGGGTAAGACAGCCATTGGCAAGGAACTAGGCTTGGCAGAATTGTCCGTATGCAAACTGTATGGGCCAACAGCGAGGCCATAAAGAAGACTGAAGACTTATGGGACAACGGCATTGGACGGGAGAAGCAGGCTGACCAACCAGGCTATATTTCTTATGGAGGGGTACCTGGCTACATGTATCCTGAGGAAGGAGAAGGAAGGAATTCCACTTAACAGGCGCTACATCAGGGACCAGGCCAAGATTTTCTACAAAGCTGCAGCTCTGAAGCTTCCTGTAAAGAAACCATTTAAAGCCTCCGTGGAATGGCATTGCCGCTTTCTGAAGAGGAAGGAGCTACGTCTCATTCGCCTCACAGGGGAGCATGCATCAGCGGATGAAATGGCGGCCAGGGATTATCCAGCCATCCAAAAGGGAGTAATCAACGAGGGCGGCTACAGCAGGGACCAAATTTATAACATTGATGAAACAGCCCTATACTACAAGGCTATGCCGAAGTGTACTTATATTAGTAAGCACCAGCGCCAGGCCTGGGGCAAAAAAATCGACAAGAGCAGGATAACAGTCATATTCACCGTGAACTTATCAGGCTCACACAAGATGCTTCCTGTTGTGGTGCATACCGCAGCACACCACAGATGTTACAAGAATCTACGCTGCATGGATGACAGCGGGGTATACTGGTACAGCAACTCCAATGGTTGGATGAAGAGTAGCATCATTTCCGAGTGGCTGTTGTGGCATTTCATCCCTGATGCCAAGGCAAAATCCCGGGAACTTGGGATCCCCTTCAAGGTGCCTCTCATCCTCGACAGTGCCCCAAGTCATCCAACCTGGCTAGCAGACCTCAGCAAGGAATGCAAGATCGTTTTTCTGCCCCCAAGAATGACCTCTCTCATCCAACCGCTAGACCAGGAGTTGATTGCAACGGTCAAGCAGCTATACCACCAATGCCTCTACAATCACCTCCGCAGCAAGACTGACAGCTGTGAGGAACTGCAGGCAATTCTTGACTTGAACACAGTTGGGAGTGATGTCATGGACACCGAGGATGGTTTGGACTCGCCACCCGCTTCACCCTCACCTTGCACAGCACCCGCACAACCAACTTCAACTCCTGAGAAGACTATTATGGCTTTTTGGCGGTCATTCAGCCTCAAGGATGCCATCGCTTTCTTGTTGTCCTCTTGGGCAGATATAACCACTGCAACAATTAACCATGCTTGGCACCTCTTCGTACCGCGCCTGTGTGAAACGCACCGGGAAGCGGCTTTCAGTCCCTGGCTGCTGCCAAGGCATCCACTCTCATGAGTGCACAAGCTGTGCCCAGGTTTCAGGCCGTCTCGCTGGAGGAGATCAGGGGTTTACATTCAGCAGCAGCAGAACAGGATCCCCAGGAAATCGTGCAGCGAGTGGGCGAGGCCGACACAGAGCAGGAGATCGCAGCAGAAAAGCCAGCAACACCAGTGAAGATTTGTCCATGATGGAGATCAGCTGGGTACTGTGTGCCCTTGATAAATTCAGGGAAGAATTCAAGGACATCGAACACTCTCAATTGCGAGTGGAGGAGGTGATGTCTTCACTGGACAAAACTTTCCGCTACTACACCGACAAGTACAACCAGGAAGTAAACAAACGGAAGCAAACACACATCACCCATTACCTTCGGCTTGAACTAAGTGAGGAATCACTCCCTTCAACATCAGAAGAGCCAAAGCCTGAGGAGGATCAAGAGACTGATCCGATGTCTGAGTTGTCAGAAGTAGACTTTGAAGGGTTTATGAAGCTTGTGAAAGTGTTGAGAGTGTTGGTGACGAAAGTGGTGAGGAAGGTGGTGTGTCAGGTGGTGTGGTGGGTGATGCAGGAGATGCACGCTAGGTGCCTCATCCTGCCTCAGATCCTCTTCTTACCTCCATCACGCCTGTTGTCCTCTTGGGTAAAGATGAGCAGCCATATTCTTGTTGGTTTAGTTAAGCCATATCCTTGTTGATTTACCTAGTAAAGCCATAATCTTGCTGGTTTACTTTATCCTAGGTAATATGTCTTAGATGTTTCCCTGTATAGTACGATACCTAGGTCTGAAAGGCATCTCAAGGGTTGCCCATGAAGGGGGGTGCTGCCCATATGTAATTTTTCCCATAAGTTTATATATTCACAGTACGCAAATTCCTAGTACGTGACGTTCTCTGCCGCCCATATACTCGCGTACTAGGGGGATGTACTGTTATGGAAGACAGTATCAGACTAGCTGCACAAGAATGATAAAAACAGACTGGATTTGCACACAAATTAATCTGATAACATTTCTCTGTTGTATGATTTTAATTCATGAGATACCTGACAACAACTTTGTAAAATGTTAATATGCTGCGTGTTTGACAGTTACTGTAAATGTGCAAAGACTAACATTTAACCCCATACCCGCGTGCCGTCACTACCGCGATGCTCGTTACATAAGTACCATACTGCGGGGCGTCACTTTTGTGATCCAGGGATTTTTAAAATCGCCCAGGCTTTCAAGTGCGGTCTTGTATCATCTATCAGTACTGCCAGTGTGTAGCTATAGGCAGCGCTGCTAATACCGATAGTACTCGCATCCAGTGTTACCAATTTAGCCATTTTTCTGTGTTTGCCTCCCCTCCCCTCCTCCCCTACCTTACCCCCTCCCCGACTAGCTACAGCCTGTCGTGCAACGCAACTCCCAGCTGGTTTTTTCCATTCACTTTCTTCCATTGAAATGTCCCCTATGCCCTTTTCTCATACTAAAAAATATATAAAATATATAAAAAAAATAAGTAAGAGCGCTTTTTCTGTGTTTGCCTCGCCTCCCTACCTCCCCTCCCTTACCCCCTCCCCACGTAGCTGCAGCCTGGCGACTCAACACAACGCCTGGACAGTGTTTTCCATTCACTTTTTCCATTAAAATGTCCCCTATGCCCTATTCTCATACTAAAAAATATATAAAATATTTAAAAATAAGTAAGTCAGAATGCTGCCATCCCCGTGGGAGGGGCATGGTTCAGTCCAGCCATCCCGCGGGTAAGGGGTTAATCATTTCTGTTACTAAGCTTCAAGAAAATGGAAAAATTTGGTGCTTGTTATTGTATAATCCTCAGGTTTTACTCACTGTTGAGTGAATGTTTGTTTTTGAAAAATTATTAGGTGATGAAGGTGTCATATAGCATCTTTCAATATTTTATATATACCGGTATGTTTGTGCAATGGACGTTTATATTTTCTCAGAAAAAATTCAGACTAATTAAAATAATCCTTCATGAGAAAACGGAGTAAAAATCTGCCAGAAAGTTTGTTTGTTTGTTTGTTTTTTTCCAGTTCTGAGGCCGTATTTAGCTGCCTACCTCTGTAGCACTCAGTTTTTCATGCAGGACTAAATAACTTCAAGGTCTGGTAGAATTATTTTAATGCTGCTTAGAATAAAAATTTTGTTGAAAAAATAGGAAAATGACAGAGATATTGAATTTTCTAACATTCGGAATTCTCGTTCAGAAAAGAAAATAGGTTTCCCAGATTAATTTTCACACTGTGCAAGTTGAAGTTCATCATCCAAAATTTACCTGAGTACCTGTTGTAAATTAGTCTTAGAGTTTTTTTAATGTCCTCAGCAAATTTCAGTTCTTTCCAGCTGGAAATAAGCAGATGGCAATGCTCAGAATATACTGTACAGTACAGATTAAAAATGGCCAAATAGCTAAACTTAACTCATTGGGTTGAACTTAAAAAATTCACAACTATGGTGGTACCATTCTTAAGTGGCGGTTTGGGTGGGGCACCAACCTCTGTACAGTGTTGTCACGTGTTTCATACCCGGTATGTGAACAGCTCTGATATATATATGTAATAGGCATCACAATAAGATAAACACATAAGAATATAATGGTAACGTGTGTATTATAAAATATGAAAGAACAGTAAACTTATTATGCGTAAAATATTTATACGGCAATACAGAAACGTGGCATAATTATTTTACAGTGTTGCTTAAAAAAAAGTAGTCACTTTTGTTGGCTGTTACCATATTTCTGGGGTGGGTAATAATGTCACAATTATGATTATAAGATAATGTGCAGGAATATAAGCAAAAATATGCCAATTTCTTAGTAAAAAAAATATATACATTAAAACCCTCGTGAGCGGCAACACTCACCAACACCCAGTCCCACCTGGCCAGAGCTTCCTCTATCTCTTTCCTTTGTGTCCTTGACTCAGACAAGATGGCTAAAAATCCTAAATACCACAGACGAGAGAGAGAGAGAGGGGGGGGGGGAGAAGGCAGACCAGGGGCAGTGTTGAGTGCAGCTGAGTGAGAGATGGAGGAAGGGAGGGAACGAAGGAGGGAGAGAGTGATTGAATGAAAACAAATCATGCCGCCACAACAACGAGGTCATCTGGCGCCATATGTAAAACAATAATATTTTTAAACATAATTAGATATAATAAAAACAAAATAAAGAAATGAAAGCACAAGTTTATAAGTCACTCATAAAAGAAACAAAATTCCCAAGGGTGAAGCACATCTCCCCCAGGAGAGAGAGAGAGAGAGAGAGAGAGAGAGAGAGAAGGCAGGCAAGGGGCAGTGTTGAGTGCATTGTCAAGCTGAGGGAAAGATGAAGGGAGAGAAGGAAGGAGGGCGAGAATGATTGAATGAAAACAAATCAAGGCGCCTCAACACCGAGGTCATCTGGTGCGATATGTAAAACAATAATATAATAAAAAAGCAAAGAAATGAAAGCACAGGTTTATAAGACATAAAAGAAACAAAATTCCCTAGGGTGATGCACATCTACTCCCAGGAGAGAGAGAGAGAGAGAGAGAGGCATTACGAGTATGAAAAACGTGGCACCACTGTACAGAGGTTCGTGCCTCACCCAAACCGCCACTTTAGAATGGTACGACCGTAAAACCTAGAGTACAGCATTAGGATTCTGCATGGTCACATGGATTAAGCAGAAATACTTTCCTGACTTTTTTCAAAGAAATTTATGACATGAACTGGGAGGCTTTAGGTGAGTAGGCATGGAATAACCTACTGTATATGTTAATGTAAGTAGCTACTAAAACTCCTTGTGCATTACTCATGCAGCTTCTGCTTTGTATCAAGACCTCCATAGCACCGGCCACTTCATTTACCTGTTCCACTCTGCCTTCCACTTCCCATGCATATTTGTGTTTTTTTTACTACTGAAGTTTAATAAATATAAGAGAGAGATTGACACAGCTATGCATTACTCACCCTAGATGAGCAGCGTTTTAAGCTACATTAAATGGATAGAAGAAAATGCAGCCACTTATGGTGTCTGATATAAGTGAAAGTCTGATACATGGATGTCTGAATACTATGATTTTTACTGTGCTGTAGTTTGTTGCATTTAGCCTGCATGAAAGCGTGGATTTAATATTTACCGATTAATGTGCTTTTACCTTTCAGAAGGCAGGCAGACAAACACGTGTATCTTTCTACAGTGCTGTAAAATGTTAAAAGTAAAGAATTATACCCATATATTGAAACTGTGTTTATTGCAAGGATAGCCTACAATGGTTTCAGCCAGACTTTACCACACCTGAAGATTGTCTCAGTCAGGCTGAAACCATTGCATCCTCATACAAAACACAGTGAATTGTTTGCCAGCCATCCACTCACTCATTGTAGTACTATCTTTAGGTAACTGTGCATTGGGTATCATGTCAAAATATTTCCTGTAATCAAAGTAACCTTATGTTCTTTTGGGTGGTAACCATAAAACAAACAGTGGATGCCTTGCTAAGTAGTATGTTAAAGATACAGTACTCCAGCTGGATATGGCCTATAAAGATTCAAGAATAAGGAATAGTTGGAGTTTTATGTTTATTTAATGCTGTTTAGGGGCTAGTGATTGGTCACCTTTGTCTTAAAACTTTGGGGACTTAATAGTGTAGCCCTAAGTCCTGATGCTTCTAATAGATCAATACAGGATTGGATGGATGGACAGGTGGATGGGTATAATCTTACATAGCAGGGACATAATGTTTTTTGGCTGATGTGTGTTTCCCTTCCGACAGGCAAGAGTGCAGGGGAATACTTAGCTATAGAGGCACTCCTCATTTAACATCTTCGCTCCGAGAGGTCTCCCCTAAGCGGAATAAAATCATCTGGCAATTGCAAGAATTAATTAAAACAGACGTCATCGTGCCAAATGGGTAAATTGAAATTGTTTTTAACCCTTTCACCGCGAGAGGTCACCCCAAACTGAATAAAAATCATCTGGCATCAGCAAGAATGTAATCCAACACATTACACAGAGGGGTTAAAATAGTTTTTGAATTAACCCTTTTTTCACTTGAAAGTTGCTCATGATCCATTCACAAGTTGCTGTGAAATCAGAGTAATGTTTTTTCTTCACACAGTGTAATCCACTTCAACCACATCATGAACTATAAGCATGTGCATCACTAAGAATTAATTTACAACAGCACTTTGTCTGCACATCATATTGACATCACCTGAGGAGTATCTCGGTAGTTTTTCCTGGTACTTTTCCATTAGCATGTGTCATGTGTTTTCATCATGGCCAAATTTTTCCACACCTATAAAAAAAAATGTAGGGGAAAACTTATTTATCCCATGTACTATACTGTAATTTGTGTTCTGCAATGGTCTCTTTTTGTCAGGTTGTTTTTAACACTTTTTTTTTTTTTTTTGATGCCGTCAGTGATGTAGGCCAGCCATCTGCCCTTTGTTGTCTGTACAGTACTACAGACCTCACAGGGGTAATGTGGAGCTGGAGACATTTGCTGTTATGTTATGTTACACTTTTGGGGGGAAGGAGGGGGGAATAGGGGTAGGGTGATGATGACGATGATGATGATGATTTTTTCCTTTTCAGCTAGCAGAAATACAAGATATTTTATAATATTTCTTTTTCAGGAGGGGAGCAAATAGAAAGATTATCCACATTATTAATTTCATAGTCCTGTACTTGTACTGTAATTAACTCCTGATCAGCTTATGTGTTTTGGTTTCTATCTCATCTAATGTATCCTTTGAACAGGCAGTAATTCAGGGAGTTACTTATTTAAACTACCACTTTCAGTATGATAACTGAGTTTAAGCACCGGTATTTTATTCTCTAATTCCTTGTGAATTGGTTCAGCTGAGAGAATCTCCATGCAGTCCAAGGGTCAGAGATTCTTGTTGTAACCCTGTCATAGTGCTGGCATAAGTTTGCTACAGTTAGTCTTTGTTTAAAGTTGTTTTAGGTAAAGTTGTTTCAGTACTGTATTAAGTTGCTGATAAATGGAATTTTTTTTTCTTCACTTAAAAGTTGCCTTCAATTCATTATGAAGTTGTTATGAAGTCAGATTTTATTATTATTATTATTTTATTATTATTATTATTATTACCTAGTCATAAATCAGAAACATGTCTTAACTTTGTTTCACTTAAAAGTAGCACTGTGCCGTTGCACATCATATCATAAACTTTAAGAGAGGACTGACTGTTTCATTCTCACTAATACTTAAAGATTTTATTCAGGTGAGGGAAACACTGTGCACCAAAGGGTTATTTTGCCCTGCTGCATCATCAGCATCTGTGATCCAATTTTTTAACACCTAATTTTTCCCTTTTGCACATGAGCATGGTGAGGAGGACTAGTGTATTGTAATTGTCAGTATTGCACTATCACCGTAGTACTGTATTATTATTTAATTTTTACTGTTTTTTTAAATACCATGAAAGGCCTTAATTGGTGGGCACATTCCACTGGTTACCTGTTGATAGTTCAGCATTTGTGCTTTCATCTTCCTGTTTCTTAATCCTGCACACCCAGTTGATAGCTAAGTAGGAAGTATGGCTAGGATGGTATTGCCTGACCTGCACTGTCAGCATTTTTTAAATGATTTGTACCTCACCTAAGTTTTCTTTTTCAGCAGGCAAGAGTGCATGTGGTGGCTTATTTATACCTGTGTGAGGCATTTGGAGACCGGGCATCCTAACCAGCCACTTTGTTTTCTGATATGTAACAGCAAAATTTTGGCTTCTTTTGGGGATCCATCTCAGTGGAAAAGTAAAAAAGCTTATGTGAAGAAATGAATTTAGGCTTCATTACTTTCTGGGTATTTTATTTAATTTTATCCATATATATAAAAGTACAGCAATGTACAGTACTTGTTTCATACATGTACAGAAAGTATATCACAGTTCTTGAGCTAAAGATATATGAAAAGTAAATGAGGGAAAAATTTAACTAATTACTTAAAAAAATGCTCATAATGTTTGTGCCCATCTCTAAACATTTTGAATTAGATATACTCAGTATACTCATTGTGGATCAGATGTTGTATAGTTCATTTAATTTTTATTTTATCTCAGGTATTGGCTTATTTAATTATTCTTTTACCTCATGTGCTGGTTTATTTAATTTTTATTTTACCTTACCAAATTTTTTGCTATCCAGCAGGCAAGAACGCAGGTGAGGACTGCTGGGTGACAGCCAAGTATGACTATGCTGCACAGGGCAGCCATGAGCTGGACCTTCGCAAGAGTGAACGTCTCCTCCTCCTAGATGACTCCAAACACTGGTGGCGTGTCATGAACTCCCGCAACCAGGCTGGATACGTCCCCTCCAATTATGTCAAGAAGGAGAAGCCGTCCATCTTTGACAGGTAAGGTAATGTGGAATGGTTTGGTGGGAGGGGATTGTACTGTGACAGTTACTTTCATTGTAAAATATTGGTAGAAATGAGGGAATGATGGACAGTTGTCTCAAGAGTCTTTACGTATAGAAAACATTGTTTGTAGTAGCTGTTTGCATTAAGATTTTTGATATTTTAAATACTTGAGTAGCACTGCACAGAATAATTAGCTGGTGAGCCACTGTTTAAGTAACTAGAGAATAAACAGGAATGAAATGAGTGACATGGACTTAACCTATTCAGTACAGTGATGGGTTGATGAATTTTACTCAGGGTACAACTATTGTATATCTATCTATCTATCTATCTATTGCCAGACGCCATAATTCCGTAAGGGGTGGCCATTTGACTCTGAGTTATTTGTTTTACGCGGAGGGGCACTAACCCTCCACCAACCCACTTGCTGACACGTAGGGAGCACGTATGATTTGGTTATATGGTTACCACCCAGCGTTGTAAATGGTTTCTTGGCTTACAGGAAACCATTTGGCTTGTCACTCAATGTAAAGCCACCTGTAAAGGAAAGAAAAGCAATAAGTGACAAGAAAGATGGGAGAAATAGGAAGAGAGGAGGGCAGGCACAGAAAAAGAATGATAAAGGCTAAGGAAGAAGTATAATTTTATTAAATCAGAGAGTCTTCTTTGACAGAAGGGAACAATGATAATTACTGTATGATCAGTACCACTATATTGGGCTTATTTTAAATAAAAGTTAGGTTCATTTTCATAGTAGGGGGCCGGAACTACTGTTGGATCATCAGGTAAGTACGCTGCCTATGTAATTTTGTTTCTTTTTTATTTTCTGCTAGTTGATATTTGATAGTACTGTAAATATGTTGATTATTATGGGATGAAGATGTTGGAGGATTGTGTTTGTATCTAAGAATTGTACTGAAATCAGAGATGGGCTTCTTGATTTTGATGGTTTACACGGTGATGGTGTATACTGTTGTGACTGAAAAATTCAGAGGAAAAGCTGTTGTTTGGGGTCATGTTAGAAGAAGGCATGCTGTTCTCTTGCTGATGTTGAGTGAATGAATGATGAAAGAAATGTTATGTTTAGATGAGATTAACTGAAGAGTGATATGTATGTACTTGAGAGAATTGATGCCAGTGTTCTGTGGATGAAGAACAAGAAAGCAGGATTGTGAATGTGTACAGGTACTATTGTATGTGCTCAACATGAGCAACCGCAAAGTAGATTAGTTTGCAGAATAATATTGAAAATATGCATCATAGACTTAACTAATGTCTAAATGAAGAGTAGATCCTATATTGAACAGTTTTGAGGCTTGAACAGTGGGTGTCTGAGTGTTTGACCTGTTTTACAGACCACTGTTCACTTATACCTTTATAGTTCCCCTTCTCTGTTTAGGATTTATAAATGACATGTGATTCCACAAAGAAAACCAGAGTAAATGGTTCATGGGAAATTGGTAATATGAAGCATCCTTTGCTGTACTGATACTCACCTGTGAATGAACTTAACCCGCCCCATCCCGACGTTTTTGGACCCTTTTTTTTTTTTTTTTGGCTCAAACATCCACTTTCGGTGAGAAACATCAAAAGTTCATAGAGAAATCGCTCACCTGAGGTTTAAAATACCGGATTTAGGTACGAGTACTTCCTTACCTGACTGGGTTTTCTAACAGGCTGGCACCAAAGAAAACGAGTTCTGTGGGAGGGTAACTATTTTATCCACTCATAAACAGTATTTATTTATTTACTTGGTACGAATTTATATGTAGTACAAGAGTATATTGGTTTTCAAACAGTAATATAGGCATTATAAGCATTGTTTCACTCACTAACTCATCACCATTCATGACCTTTTTTTCCCACATTACCTGATCATCATTTCTGACTGTTTCTTCCTCTAATGCTATGTAAACTTTGTCCTCCACATTGTCATCGATTGGGGAATCACTCTGGCCCTGAATGTCTTTATTGGCCAGGTCACTGGTAACAGGTGAATTGCCGAGACAATGGCGTGCAGGGGGGGGGAGAGGTTATGCGGTGTAAGGCATTGTTCCTGCTTGGCATCTTGTAGAGGAATAGAGGAAGGTGTCCCGTGTATACGTGCCAAAAATCACTCGCGAAATCACTCGCGAAAATTGAAAATTGTGCAAATTAGGGACCTTGCAATGTTGCTGCGTTAATTCACGTCGCCGGAATGGCGCGGGTTAAAGTGAATGAAAACTTATTGTTTATGATACTGCATATGGACTTAATATTTTTATGGCATGCAGATTAATATCATATAGTTTAACACCTTGATTGCTGGAATATCCTGCCAGTGAACAAATTTAATTAGTTTTATTCTGAGTCAGTTTTTCACTGCAGGAAAAGGGTTCTGTTAGTTTTTTCCTTGTGTCCGATGTGTGCAGCCTAATCGCTGTAGTACGGTGCAATACATTCTTTGTCAAGCAGTGATGAGGAGGCTACGTGAGGTGGCATTGTACACCTTGGGTAGAGCAGCTGCAGTGTCCATCTGGGAGTCAAACCCTCTCATATTTCCCTGCACGTCGCTGTGGGGAGGACCCTAATCCTACCCTGGTGAGGTGCTGTCTTTCAGAAGGTGTTGCACAATCCCAACACAGTGTATGTACTGTAATGTACCTGTAGGACTTCCCAGCTGCTTACCCTTAATTAATGAGTCTGCTTGGCCAGCCAGACCAGGGTTAAGCAGCAGCAACAACGAGGACAGCATATCACCTTAATGTAAATTTGAAACTGAAATGAAGTAGCAATAGTAGCAAATGACACTGTCAATATATGTTGTCAGTGGGGGCGCCCATCATCCACCCAGTCATTGTAGTGGTACGCGATTTCAGGGTAGCTCTGCATTGAGTGGCAAGCCAAATGATTTCCTGTAAACCAGGAAATAATTTGATACACTGGGTGGTAACCTTATATCCAACCAACGCATGTTCCCTACGTGTCAACAAGTGGGTTGGCAGAGGGTTAGTGCCTCTCCCCAGAAAACAACTACTGTAAATATAAATACAGGCAAGAAGCCTTGGACCAGGATGGACAAACAGGTGACGACCAAGGACCGGACAAAGGACTTGGTTCGGATTGCGACATGGAATGTAATGGGTGCGAATGATGAAGTAAAAAAGTGAGAGATTGTCCATGTGCTTG
Source organism: Coenobita brevimanus (assembly GCF_032717465.1). Lineage (NCBI taxonomy): Eukaryota > Metazoa > Arthropoda > Malacostraca > Decapoda > Coenobitidae > Coenobita > Coenobita brevimanus. The sequence continues at coordinate 24,647,964 of NC_137063.1, read as the reverse complement.
AGGTCGGCAAAGTGGACGTATGTGGATTAACAGAGACTAAATGGAGAGGCGAGAGCATGAGAGAGTGGGAATATCGATGGGGTATATATGTGGAAGTATGTGAGAATGAGAGGGCAAAAGAGGGTGTATGTATTGTTGTGTGCATGAGATGGAAGGAGAATATGAGTGAGTATCAGTTGGTTTATGGATTGTGTGAGTAAGATTGAAAGTAGGATTACAGATGTGGGCAATTGTGAGTGTGTATGCACCAATGCAAGATCATGCAAGCAGCGCAAAAGAAGAGTTCTGGACAAATATGGAAAAGTTTGAGAGGAATGAAAGAGTATTTTTGATTGGAAATATGAATGGAAAAGCAGGGAATGTGAAGATGGGTGGGGTAGTTGACGAGTGGAGTGTGCTTGAAGAAATGGATGAGAATGGCAGTGTTCTAGTGAACGTTGTGCGGGGAGGGGGTTGGTGATGGCTGATACCCTCTTTAGACACAAAATGATCCACAGGTATACATGGCGAGTGATGAGAAGGGTGGGTGGTGAATTGAATGAACGGAAGGCAATGATTGATTATGTGTGTGTGGATGAGAGATTGAGAGGGTATGTAATGGATGTGATTATGTGTGTGTGGATGAGAGATTGAGAGGGTATGTAATGGATGTGATTATGTGTGTGTGGATGAGAGATTGAGAGGGTATGTAATGGATGTGATTATGTGTGTGTGGATGAGAGATTGAGAGGGTATGTAATGAATACAAGAGCATACAGAGGTTGGGGGAGTGGACTTTTGGACCACCATGAAGTGGTGAAAGTTAAGGTTCAAGTGGGATGGAGGAATAGAAGGAGGAAAGGACACGAGGAAGTAGTCCATACAAATAAGGTTGAAAGGTTGCAAGAGGATGAGAAAAAGGAAGAATATAAGAGAAGTGGAGGAGCGATTGGGTAAATGTGATTTGGAGCTGATGGGGGAAGTGGAAGATGTGTGCAAAATATTCACAGCAGAAATCTGTGCAGCATGTGAGGTGATGTGTGGGGTGAAGAGAAGACGTATGGGGGTGCAAAGAACAGCATGGTGGAATGAAGAGGTGAGACAAGCTGTGGTGCAAAAGAAGAAAGCATATAAAGAGTGGATGGGAAACAGAGGGATGGAGGAAGTTGAGAGATGAAAGAGAGAGTTATATGTAGAGAGGAAGAGAGAGGTGAAAAGATTAATAAGAGAGAGTAATAAGAGAGTGGATAAGGAATTTGGAAGGAATTTGAGTGTAAAGTGGAGGGGATGTAGGAAAATGTTCTGGAAGGGGGTAAAGAGAGTTAGACAGGATGATAGAGAAGTTAGTAGGGGAGTGAGAGATAAAAAGGGCAGATTGATAGTGGAGAAGGAAGAAAAAGTGAAAAAAAAATCCCTAGGTGCTGGGATTTTTTTTGGCTCGGCCGCCCTCTCACTACAGATGTACAGTAATTTCCAAGATAACGTTTATTCAAACCTTCACATCTGGGAAAGTGCTGTATAGCAGTTAGAGAAACAAATTAAAGACCATATTACTCATCAACTCTTCTTGCGAATGAAAGCATCCCCAGGTCTGCAGGTGGTCGTGTCGATGAGTAAGGATGTGAAGAACATGAGTAACTTTTAGCACTGAAAGCAAGATGTCTTCATGCGTGTGCGCAGTGTCCTGACTTTGGCATTGGTCTTAACATGATAACTTCTCCACCACTAGATAAACTAGATGCAGTGTTACCCAAGGCACTGAGCCCTTTTCAAGTATCCTTGGGCAGAGGCTTGGCGGGGGTGGATAAGGCAAGGGGTCCTCGTGAGGCGGGAACAGAATTGGACGTGAAGGTTTTAGAATACATCGTTCAGCACCTGCCCAAGTCACAGAGAAGAGTGAGGTATGCATGAGTCGGTTGGCGGGAGTCTCTCCCTACCCTTTGGTGTCGAGATAAAATGGCGGTCACTTCAAACTATGGCGGGAACACATTTGCAGTTCCTACTGACACCCAGTGGTCTCCATCCACCCCTTTTGCGTCTGTTCATACCAGCATTCGGTGCCTAGGGGTTAAGGAACTGTTAAACATAGAAAATTAAAGTAATGTTAGTATAAGGGGCAGGGGAATGGCTGGAAGAAGGAGGGAGGTGAGAAAGGAGGAAGAGAGCAGTAGGTTGGAAGTAGTGGAAGCAATGAAGAAAGGCAAAGTGGGGAAAGCCCCAGGAATTGATAGAGTGTGTGGTGAAATGCTGAAGCATGAGGGAGAGATAGTAGTAGAATGGATATGGAAGATGTGCAGATTGGCCTGAGAGGAAGGTAGAGTCCTGGAGGATTGGAAGTCAGGTATAATTATTCCCCTCTACGAAGGGAAAGGAGAAAAAGAAATGTTTGGTAATCATAGGGGTGTTTGTCTTCTTAATGTAATAAGAAAAGTATGTTGTGGGATACATATTGACAGAGTTAGGGAAATAACAAAGGAATTAGTTGGAGAAGAACCGAGAGGTTTTAGGAAAGGAAGAGGTTGTGTAGATCAGATACTCATCCTTAGGGCTTTAATGGAAAAGTTTCTAGAGAAGGGAAAGAAGTTGTATGCATCCTTCATGGATTTGGAGAAAGCACATGATAGAGTGGATAGACAAGGAATGTGAAATGTAAGAATATATGGAGCAAATGAGGTGTTGAATGCATTGAAGAGTATGTATGATGGTGCTAAGGCTGCAGCACGTATGGATAGTGAACTGAATGAATTTTTCTATCTGAAAGTTGGATTGAAATGGATGTGTCATATCTCAATGGTTGTTCAGTCTGTTAATGGGTTGGGTTATAAAAGAGGTACAAGGAAGGACAATGAGTGTTGGAGCGACCCCAATGAGAGAGGGCAGCGATTGGAAACTTCCTGTACTGTTGTTTGCAGATGATATTGTACAGTATCATTAAGTGAAGATGAAGGGAAACTGCTAGGCTTAGTGAATGAGTTTGGGAGAGTGTGTAAGAAATGGAATCTAAAGGTGAGTGTAGGGAAGAGTGAATTTATGGTCTTTGAGAGAGTTGTAGTCACTAAATGTAGTGAGGTTGGATGATGAGGAAATGGAAAATGTGAATGCATTCAAGTACTTGAGTAGTGTGATGAGTAAGGATGGAAGTTCAGAGGATGAAGTGCTGGAAAAGGTACAGCAAGGAAGAAAGGTTGCTGGTTCTTTGAAAGCAGTGATAAGATATAGGGAAGTGAGCATGAAAGTAAAAAAGTCGCTGTATTATAGTACAGTAAAACCTCACTACTACTGACTTCAGTAGACTGGAATTTGCTTTTATTGGAGTCAGGGAGCTGATCGGACTAAATTCTTATACAATATATTGGGAAAACTCCAGTAAAACTAGAAGCGGTCCAGACTGCCTGACCTCATTCCAGAGCGACTGAATTGTCCGCGCGGTTTGTGTGTTCATGTGTCGGTTTATGGCGGGCTGTCAGTGTCACTATTGCTTCCCCGTTCTCTGCCTCAGTCTGATGCACATCATTTCCCCGGAAGTCCCTGATATACTGCTTGTGAGTGACAAGTGATGTGAAAAATACAAAGTGAACATCTTTAGTTTGTAAGATAGTTAAAAATAAGGTGCGTAAAGTGTACAATACAGTATTTAAGTGTTTAAAATTATGTTGTAACAATAAAGTATTTTCTAAACAAAAAAATTAGAAAAGTGTTCTACATTTTATTAATATTAATATAAGACACCAAGCACTAATCACACGGTGCACAGCACGGAAGGTACTGTACAAGCTTTACCTCCAGTTCCTGTCCACGATTCAGCTCCTGCCAGTGAAGGGAATCAGGAGGATGATTCACTGTTCATTGACGATGACCCTGAAGTTAATGAGTAATGATTTTGAAAGATTTGTTCAGAAGGATCCTTCATCAGGTGCTGAATGATGATAAACACTCGGCAGGGTGGGGGAAGAGTTGGGTTAGCCAAGTGAGTCAGAATGGTTATGTAAGAAAATATTTTTATTTATTACGTTTGAGTTTTGTCCAAAGTTTGATTAAATTTTACAGTGTTATGCAATAAATTATTTATAGTGGCATTTGAAAAAAGAAGCCAATGGGATATTGCCATGAGTTAGAAGGAACTGGTGGGTTGCAGGAGGATGGTGGCCATGATGCTTTCCATGTATGAAAATACAGTATCTTCTTGTGTGTGTTACATACCATATGACCTTTATTGAGTCTAAACCTTCCCAAAATAATACGTGTTGTGCAGCAGACTGCGTATAGTATTATATGAGAGAATAACTTGGACTAAGAGGTAAATATGAGTGGATACTGCTGCAAGTCAGAAGGAACATATTAATAAATATCGCGAGTTCGGCAATAATCGAGTTCCATGTGGTATTGCCAGAATAAAGCAAACACTAAACTCAGGTACCCACTGTATATATATTATACCATATGATTATTGTAGTGAATGTATAATACAGCACACTACTGCAGAGGTAGTGAAAAAAGTTGGTGATGCCACGGTGAAAACCGTTGGTGTGATCAGGACTAATGTCTGATATATTGGAAAAGGTCTGGGTTAGCACGGGGAAGTCCAGATGTCACTTTTATCAGAGTTTCGCTTTTTTCAGAATGGCTTGGGTTCAAATTAATCCATTGTTGTGAGGTATTAATGTATTGTGATACCATCTCTAACACATGAAAGTGAAGCGTGGACCATGTTGGAAGGACGCAAGTCAAGAGTGAGAGCAGTGGAAATGAGTTATTTGAGAGAATTATGTGGAGTTAACTAGAGAGACAGACTGACAAATGAGGAAGTGAGGAGCACTGTGGTGTGGATGTGCATGTGATAGAAAGCATTGGGAGACTGAAGTAGTTTTGCCATATGGAGAGGGATGAGAGCAAGAGACTGACAAGGAGAGTGTATGTGAGTGAGGTGGAAGGGGGGAGAGGGAGAGGGAGGCCGAAAATGAGATGGAGGGATGGAGTGGAGAGATATATGAGAGAGGGGTGTGTGAGCTGGGGGGAGGGCATGGGATGGTCGGGGACAGGGCGACACGGAGGCAATTTGTTTGTGGCCACCCCTTGTGGGATTGAAGCATCTAGCAATAGATAGATTGAGAAACATTGTCATCATCATTAATACCATCAACCTGATATCATCTTGGTTACCAGCCATTGGCATCATCTTGGTTGTCTGTCTATCTATCTATCTATTGCCAGACGACATAATCCCCTAAGGGGTGGCCATTTGATTTTGAGTTATTTGTTTTATGGGGAGGGGTACCAACCCTCCACCAACCCACTTGTTGACATGTAGGGAGCACGTATGGTTTGGTTGTATGGTTACCACCCAGCGTTGTAAATGGTTTCTTGGCTTACAGGAAACCATTTGGCTTGTCACTCAATGTAAAGTCACCTGTAAAGGAAAGAAAAGCAATAAGAAGTGACAGGAAAGATGGGAGAAATGGGAAGGGAGGAGGGCAGGCACAGAAAAAGAATGATAAAGGCTAAGGAAGATGTAGGCAGCACTGCACCAAGTGAGTGGATGATGGTTGCCACCATCTACCTTATTTCTGTCTGTATTTTTGTCCACTATGGAAATTATGGGAAACTAATCAGGAAGGGTCTAATAGAGCCCAACAGGGATAACTTTTTACAGTTACTGGTGTGGTTTAAAGTCCCTTAAGTGTGCCCCTGATGGCCAAAATTAGAAGTAATTAGAACTGATCAAGTCAGCATGGTTGAAACAGGGTGGCCCTTCTCCCCTCCCCCCCCTTTTTTTTTTTTTTTTTTTTTTTTTTTTTACAGCCATATCAGTATGAGCTAAAATGGGTTGTGTGAATGAGCAGGTTGGTGGGTGTGGTGGGTCTAGGATGGGCTGAGGCCTGGGTAGGTGGGTGAATGGGTGAGCAAGATTGGTGGGTGGTTAGGTAGTAGGAAAATAGGTCCATAATTATAAGGTCCATGATAGGAATAATTCCTTGGGGAATATGTCCCTGGGGAAATGGTCCCAAGGAGGAACATGTGACTTGTGGGTAAAATGGACCCCTGGAGGGTCGTCTTCCACAGGGACATGACAAACTAAGGTTCCCAGGCAATGTAGGTATACATGTTTTTTTTTTCGTTTTTTTTCCTAGGCAGCAGTGGGTACCTCTGCTAGTTTGCCATCATTAACTGTCATCATCTTTTTCATCATCCTTATCATTACAGTATTACCCTCATCGTTATTAGTTCATTACAGCCAGTGCTTCTAACACCACCACTCTCATCATCATTACAGCCACTGCCGTCCTCCTCCTCCTCCTCATCATCATCATCATCATCATCATCACTACTACCACCACCAGTACAATCATTACAGTCACAGCCATCATCATCATCATCATCATCATGAGTACTATAACCACTGCCATCATCATCATCGTTGTCAACATTCAAACCCAACATCCAGTATGTTACCAAGTTGAGTATGGTCCAAAAAACACCTTATTGGTCTGTTCGCTTCCACTTGTTAATTGTTTTGGCATCTAATCTATTCACTGTATTGCCTCATGCATGTCTGTTTTCACTTGTTCACTGCTGTTCATGTACTGTAATGATTATCCAGGGACATCAGTGTGATGCTAGAATGATGGAAGAATGACTGTACAGTACTGTAAGTCATCTATATACAGCATGTTGCCTTATTTCTTTATTTGTTTATCTATTTATTTATTCCTTAACTCATTAAGCCATTAGACTTTTCATTCATTTTGGCCTAACCATCATTTAATCCTTTTTTTTTTTTTTTTTTTTTTTTTTTTTTTTTAATCAGAAACTTCATAAAAATTTTCTGCTTACTTGATCCGTTTAACGTGTCACAGTTACCAGATATGTACAAACATGCAACAGACTTGATTTCCAAAAGAGTAAATAGATACTTCCTGGAAGGTAGCTTTGTGCAGTGTGAGATACCTTCTTTGCCCCGGCCCCTACTTAACCTATACACTGTGGCAGACTGGACATCCAAAGTGCACTTATGGAAAAAAATAATACCTGTATTAAAAAAAAAAAAAAAAATCTATCGATCCATCTATTTATTGCCAGACACCATAATCCCGTAAGGGGTGGCCATTTGACTTTGAGTTATTTGTTTTACGGGGAGGGGCACTAACCCTCCTCCAACCCACTTGTTGACATGTAGGGAGCACATATGGTTTGGTTATATGGTTACCACCCAGCGTTGTAAATGGTTTCATGGCATATATACAGGAAACCATTTGGCTTGTCACTCAATGTAAAGCCACCTGTAAAGGAAAGAAAAACAATAATAAGTGACAGGAAAGATGGGAGAAATAGGAAGAGAGGAGGGCAGGCACAGAAAAAGAGTGATAAAGGCTAAGGAAGAAGTAGGTAGCACTACACCAAGTGAGTGGATGATGGTTGCCACCACCTACCACCAAAAAAAAATGTTTCTAATATTTGTCATCATGTCTTGCCAGTTGATGGAGGATGTGGTAGTGTATACGTGTATATGAATTTTTAGGTCAGTACAGGTACAGGTATACCTCGATATACAATACCCCTAGATGTGATACCCCGACATAACGATGGGGGTAGAAATACCACCAGAGCCCGCCTAATGACGGCCAAACCCCAGTTTAACCCCTTAACCGCGGGGCATCACTTTCGTGATGCTTGGGAGCAAGAGATCATACCGCGGGGCGACACTTTTGTGATTCTGTGTTATTTTGAATTCGCCCGGGCTTTCAAGTGGTGGCTTGTATCATCTGTCAGTACTGCCAATGTCCAACACTAGTCAGCACTCCTAATCTCATCTGTACTCCCATCCATTGTTGACAATTTAGGCATTTCTCCCCGTTCTTGACTCCCCTCCCTACCTCCCCTCCATTACCCTATCCTCTTGCCTGCCCGGCCGTGCAACGCTAAGTAAATCTTCCCTGGAATTTTTCACTGATTTCATCCATTGAAATAAGCCCTATGCCCTTTTCTTATACCAAATAATACAGTATATACAAGAAAGAAATAAGATAAGTGAGAGTGCCATACACCTAGAATTGGCTAATTATCACCTGACAACACCTCACGTGCACTCGTTTGCTAATTTTCGCTGTTTATTTCCCCTTGAAATATGCCGTATAATCTATTTTCGTAATAAAAATATACATAAGAAAGGAAGGGAGAAGCCTAAGTGATATTTACATTCACCTGGAACTACCTGATTATTGCAGGCCACCACACTGTATTCTACGCTAAGTAAATCTTCCCTGGAATTTTCCACTGATATCATCCATTGAAATAAGCCCTATGCCCTACTCTTATACCAAATAATATATACAAAAAATAAATAAGGTAAGTGATAGTGCCATACACCTGGAATTGGCTAATTATCACCTGACAACACCTCACGTGCACTCGTTCGCTAATTTTCGTTGTTTATTTCCCCTTGAAATATGCCGTATAATCTATTTTCGTAATAAATATACATATAAGGAGGGAAGGGAGGAGCCTAAGTGATATTTACGTTCACCTGGAACTACCTAATTTATTATGTATTGTCTTGGTTTCCTGCCAATCATTTCATTGCTATATATTAGCAGGTCTCACAGGGCTGAAGTTGGTAGTATTGCACTCACCCTAGCCGGGCGGCAAGAGGCCACTACTATCAGTTCACTGTCGTCTTTGAAGGTGGAGGTACGTCTGATTAGCTCCTGCTAACATCCGCCGCTTTTGAGCCCCATGCAAAGGGCCCTGTGACCTTTACCCCCTACTAAACCTCGTGTGGAAAGAGGTAAAGGGCTGACAATTGATAGAGAGTGACTATGATCTTTTTATTGAGTAAAACAGTGCAAGTGGAATTGTAAAGAATGTGTAAATAATGTGTAAATAGCAAGTGAAAGCAATGAATGTAAATATAAGTGAACAGTGGAAAATAGTTTTATAAGTTACTTCAAGTGACAGTGCATAACACAGTGTAAATAAAATAGAAATGTAAATAATGTAAATAAAATAGAGAACGTAAATAGAAATGTAAATGAGTAGTATTATAAGAATACGAGCATATATACTATGAGTAATGAAAGTGAAAGTTTCACTCTAGCATGTATGAATACTATGAGTTATGAGAGTGAAGGTGAAAGTGACATTCACTCTCAATGCTAGTATACAGGACGAGAAAGTGAATGCTATGTATTTTACTGAAAGAAATTGTATCCCTACAGTGACAATAAACTACTATTACTGAAGGAAACTTATGGATAAAGACTGTAGATATATATAAGTGTTATATAGTAACAGAAATATAAACTGTGAGTGTTTTTATGAATAAATGACAACACCAGCGGCGAACGATCGGAAGTGGGATGGTCATACGCCCTCGTAATTTTCATTGCTTTCAGTGTTTTTTTATTTAGGAGTATGGATTCCAAACTATTTAAGAATCATAGAATAGTGTTTCTAGTGATAATATGAGGCTGTGGTAATCATATTACGAGTTGTCGGGAAGTGTAAAGTGGAGACTTCATTACCCAACTTCAGAGGTCTCCACAAGTCCTACGGTATTCGACGAAGGCTCAACAAACACCCAAGGAGAAAGCTGAAGGTATGTGCCATAAGTATATGTGATTTTAATATTCTAGGACTAATAACTGATTTTTGGCAAATATTTTTAGAGAGTCTGTCGGAGTGCGAATATGCCCACGGGAGCCGCAAGTCAAAGCAAAACAAGCCCGCGGTTTAAGGGTTAATGATGGGTTTTTATTTATTTATTTTTTTTTGTAAACTGAATTTGATAATATTTTGGACTAAAATTTTGTGTTTAGGTTGATTTACAAACTATTTTTAGACTTAGGTTAATGTGTTTTAGCCATAGGTGTGGTGAACATTGTCATTTTGAGGTATACTTTACTAAGCTTTATTTTTTCCAGACTTATATTTGACGATTTCCAGATTTTATTTGTTGGTTTTAGTGAGTTATTTACAGGTGTTAGGCTTAGGTTAGCTTCTTTCACAGCTGTTAGGCCATTTAGATTGGCTTTAAACTTGTTTTTGGACTCATTTGGGTGGGTTTAGGACTTGGTTGAGGGGGAAACCCAAGGCTGAAAAACACATCCCTATGCTTTACATGTTAATTCTGTGCCGAAATACGATGCCCCACTTAACGATGGGTTTTTAATTAACTAATTGCATGATAAACTGGGGTATACCTGTGTTAGAGAAAGGTGTGGAGGTTTAGTTCCTGGATGGATGCCACATTCACTTTGCTCCACCCAGTTAACAGGGTGACTGCAGCAGCCTCTGCTGCACCCTGTAATTTGATTACCTGGTTACTACCCAGCGTTGTAAATAATTTCCTGGGTTGTAGGAAACCATTAGGTCTGTCACTCAGTGTAGAGTCACCTGAAGTGAAAGAAGAGTAATGGAAAGTGACAGGAAGGAAATAGAGAAGTAGGAAGTGAGGAGATAGACACTAAGATAGAATGAGAAAGGGGAAGAACTAGGCAGCACTACCTCAAGTGAGTGGATGATGGTTGCCACCACCTACCACCTGACTAAGCTTGTGCAGTAAACTCTTAATTATCCATTGTTGCAATATCTGGCCCATTGCAATATCTGGTGCTTTTTGCTCGGCTAATAAAGCAATGTAAGGCAGTATGTGGTGCCAAGACAGGAAGCAACTGGTGGTTCTGTGCAATAATCAGTGGCGAGGTGTATCATCTGACTCATACTTGGTAGCCAACCAGTGCCTGGGAAAACTCCGCAATGCACCGGCCAATCACAGTGTGTTGTGGGAGCGGCCCAAATAGCTTGCTGAGCCGGTCATCGCTCTCTCATTTTCTCCCTTGGATCTTGTACAGTGAAGATGTATCTATGCGTTCTGCTCTTGTGACCATGCGGTGGCAAAACGCTAGTGCTGTGACTTACTCTGTGGCCTCCCATTTGTTACTTGTTCTACTCTTTGTTGCAAAACTTGTGGCTTCTCAGTGCTTCATGTCCTAGTGCTCTATTGTGATCTGAAGTTACTTTACTCATAATTACTGCCACTAGACCAAATGGGATTAAGTGCACTATACTGTGCTGCATGGTATACAACTCTACCCTCCATTGATGCCAACACTAGGTATGTACATAGTATAGTACACTATATACTGCATTACTGTTCTCCATCAATTCTGTATTGCATTTTATGCCTAATTTTCATCTTTTACTCATGGGGAAGTTTTTTGGATACAATGTCGAGACGGATATAACTTGTTTGATCTCCCCTGAGAAGAGACGAGCATTAAGCTTTTGAAAGCTGGCAGCTGATTGGTTGTCTGAGTGTATTCATCATTAATTATGCATTTAAAATTATTTTTATTGTAAGGAGGTAGGCCCTCACCATCCACTCGCTCGATGTAACGCTGCCTTGGGTCCCTTTCCTTTCTTCCTTGTCTTCCTTGTCTTCCTTTCCTCACCCTTGTGCCTATGGGTGACTTTACAGTCCCTTTTCTATCTTTCTTTCCTTCATTCCTTCCTCTTCCTTCTGCCTGTGGGTGACTCTACACTGAGTGACAAGATAAATGGTTTCCTATACACCAGGAAACCATTTACTATGCTGGGTGGTAACCATATAACCAAATTATGGCGCCTGGTGGTTTAGTGAGTGAATAAGGCGCTCCAATTGGATTGAGCTGGTGTAAGCTTATATCCAAGGGTTGTTTGAGGTTTATTGCTCACATAATGCCACTCAAGGATGAGTGAGGCTCATCACACTCATCTTAAATGTCTGGACCAACTTGCCTAGCTGCAGGCTCCTACACTTCTCATGGGGCAACATAGGATTGGCTGATGGATGGATGGATTTATTATAAGGCCTGCAGTAATGTTTGATGATAAGATTGCCCAAATTAAATATTATATAATAGTTATTTGCATAGATTAATTTAAAAACTTGGCCTTACAAAGTTTATCAGGTGGCCTAGATATGTGTGAAATTTTTAATTCTCAGGACAAATCAAAGCACCCCCAAAATTCTGTCTTGGATATCAGTTGAGGAACAAAGAGGTTAGTAATCTTTGTCAGTTGAAAGCAGAATGACTATAATGCTGAAGGGATGACATGTGATGGTATGACATGTAGAAGGACTACTGGATCTTAGTGAAAGGACTGTTAAGTTTGTGCACAATAGTTAGACATAAAACATAAAGATTATTTATCAGCATCAGTGATAGTGAATTTTTCTATTTGAAGGTTGGATTGAAATAGGGATGTGTCATGTCTCTATGGTTGCTCAATCTGTATATGGATGGGGCAATAAAAGAAATACAATGTAGGGTAGTGGATTTTGAGGTGGCCCTAATGAGAAAGGGCAATGTGTGGAAACTCCCTGTACTGTTGTTTGCAGATTATACTGAATTCTTAAATGAAGATGAAAGGGAGCTGCAAGGCTTGGTGAATGAGTTTGGGAGAGTGTGTAAGAAATGGAATTTAAAGGTGAATGTAAGGAAGAGTAAAGTTATGGTCTTCGAGATAAATGAAGTCACTGAATGAACAGTGAGGTTGGATGAGGAGGAAATGAAAAATGTGAATGCATTTAAGTACATGGGTAGTGTGATGAGTGAGGATGGAAGTTTAGAGCGTGAAGTTCTTGAAAGGGTACAACAAGGAAGAAAGGTTGCTGGTTCTTTGAAAGCATTGATAAGAAACAGGGAAGTGAGCATGGAAGTGAAAAAGTTACTATGTGACAGTATTGTGATACCAACTTTAACATATGGAAGTGAAGCTTGGACTTTTGTTGGAGGGACACAAGAGTGAGAGCAGTAGAAAGGAGTTTTTTGAGAGGAGCATGTGGAGTCACATGGAGAGAGAGACTGACAAATGAGGAAGTGAAGGAACGTTGTGGTGTGGATGTGGATGTGATAGGAAGCATTAGGAGAAACACACTGAGGTGGTTTGGCCATATGGAGATGAAGAGCGAGAGACTGACAAGGAGAGAGCATGTGAGTAAGGTAGAGGGGGGGGAGAGGGAGGGAGAGGCCAAGGATGAGATGGAGGGTTGGAGTGGAGAGGTATATGAGAGAGGGATGTGTGAGCTGGGAGCAGGGCAGTGGAATGGCGGGGGACATGGCAGCATGGAGGTGATTGGTTTGTGGCCATCCCCCATGGGATTGAGGCATCTGGCAATAGATAGATAGAGCATTCCAACCCTATTTCTGTTTAAAATTTGGGATGTGTAGGGTCTAAAAAGAGGACAAGGGAAACTTTAAAACAGGCAAACTCTCTGTAACATAAAGTGTAAATTGGATGTTATTCAGATCCTTAAACTTTTCCCAGGTCTACCTGGGGGCCATTTATCCCTTTAATGACCTATAATTTTATTTTACTGTTGCTGTCTCTGTGCAGTTTTACACAGATGTGGAGTGACTTTCTGAATTGGAGGGGTTATGCACTAAGGGGCACAAAAGTTTTGGTGTATAGGGGGTCCAATGCCAACCGAAAACATTTGAACAGCTGCTCATGTTTATCAGCATTTCATTGTGTATGAACAGTGTCAGCTGTATAAACATAACATTTGCTGTGTGGTTGCAAGAGGATATTGCTAGTTAGCAACATAAGTATGACACCTCCTGATATCAGGGCTACCAACGTGTGGTGGGTCGGACAGTAACTTGTCAGTGACTTTTATTTTGTGGTCCCAAATATTTCACACATATTGTGCACCAATACTTTTGTGACCCATAGTACAGGCTTCATTAACCTTCTATGTGATATTTTTTCCCTAAACTAAAAGCAGAGTGGTAAGAATAATATAAATACATCATGGGAATAAAGAGGTTAATCAGCAGTCCACTTCTGTAAGCCTTCATGTGTGAGAAAAAAGAACCATAAATACTGTATACTGTAAGTGAATGAGAAACATCAGAATGATTTCTGAATGCAGGGAGTGTCCCACTTCAATGGTTAATGTGATGATAATAGCTTTGTGTTGTGTCTTTTTTGCTAGATTATACCAACCCTGTTTACATAGTGTCCCATAAGCTATTTTTACTTTAGAAAGTTATTGTCGGGCTAACTTTGTTTAAAAAATGTTGTAGCAACATGGGTCTAATTTTCAACCGTTTCGGAGCTACAGTTCCTGATGGTCTTGTGGGCAAAAATGGCTTCCCTCAGAATTAACCTGAGAGGTCATCACTCTTAATAGTTAAGAATAAGTCCCACTATGAAAGACCTCCCCCTTTTTTTTTTAACTAGTTTTAATCAACAAAAGTTTCTTAGAAATTTTGCCAGACGCCCTGTACAGTAGAAATAGTGATGTATCAGTTATCCCGCATAGGCTGTAACGGCCAAAGAGTTGTCAGAAGATGACATATTGATGGCAGTAATACCCTCCCCAAACCCTCCCAAAGGAGTCTAACCCCCAGCATAAAACGTACAGTATAACTGTTCTGTATGACTGTTCAAACGTTGAAAAAGCACCCCTGAATGCTGTAATAAGCTTGATGCAGTGTCACTACTGTACTGCACTGTACAGTGTACTGAACACCTTGTGCTCCTGACATCCAAAGGCAGAGTTAGGATAGGCACAGCCAACCAAGCATGAGGAGCAAGAGAGGAGGCATGAATGACAAATGGATGTTTGGAAGAATAAATTTACCAGAGAGTAGCAGGATATCCTTGAGCTCCACCGCATGCACCATGACATAATGGCGGCACCACTGCATCACTGTCTATACTTTTTTTTTTTTTTTTTTTTTTTTTTTTTTTTTTTTTTTATGGAGGCGAAGATGCACTTGACAGACTAGTTATGATTGGGTGAATGCAACATGTTCGAATAACATTGTTGTGGTAATTGTTGTGGTAATTATTTGAAATACTGTACAGTGATGTTATTTGGACATGTTGCAGTCAGCCACTCATCAGCAACCAGTCAAGAGTATCTTTGCCTCAATAAAAAAAATAATAATAATAAAATAAAAAATCCTGGTGCTTGGGTCTGGCCATCATTTTCCATTCAAGACATTGGAATGGCTGTCCATATTCAGTTCCTGTGTGGCCGTCTTAATGTCCTACAGCATCGTAAAAAAAAAAAAAAAAAAAAAAAAAAAAAAGTTTCCCGGCTTACTGTCCATCCCATTTCCTTTTTCCCAGTAATCTCCCGCATCTTTTTGAGAGATAGGACCTTCCTGGGGCACTTGGCAGGTGGAGGCTCCATAGTGACATGCTTACTCACTCCCGGCGCATTGTCCATCCCTTTTCCATTTTTCTGATAATCTCCCGCTTCTTTTTGAGAGATAGGATCTTCCTGGGGCACTTGGCAGGTGGAGGCGCCATAATGCCACAGGCCTGCAGAAGGCATGAAGCCAGCACAACATGCAGGACAGGGATAATGAAAAATATGATGATTTCCATCACAAACACAGCTGCCATGTGTCGTTACTGTGCTGGATAGTGCAGACTTAGATCATCGACCATGGGGGGGAGGGGAACAGATACATTGTCATTCATTTTTGGATGAAGCACGAGGGGGAAAAATGTATAAAATATACTGAAGAAGAGGGATATACATACAGTAGGTGTATTTAGTACTGAACATGCGAATAAAACATAAGGTAGGGACATACAAAAGATAGCGACATAAAAGGTAACAATTAGAAAGAAATTTGCCAGGTTTGGCAACATCAAAAGCTGAGTTTTGGTGGCGAGACTAACGGCGCTGAATTGTTTTAGTGGTGGGACTCCGACAGATGTCACGGATTTTGATTTTGGGGCTTCCCACATATTTTTAAAAATTAAATCCTATTTGCTATGACGGATATTGACATCTGCTGGATGATGCGCCGACGGTTAATTGAGAGTTTACTGATGATCATGATCATGATGATGATATAAGAACAGTGATAAAAAATAAGGTACGGCAAAGAAATGTTGAGAGAATTTCTTGCACTGACGAGAAATAATGACGTGCATAGAAGGGAAGGAAGGATGTGTGAGAGAGAGAGAGAGCAGTACACATACCACAAGGCTTTTTTTCAAGGCAGTACACATACCGTACCACAAGGCTTTTTTTCAATGTCTCCTGTTCTCATCATCACTCCCATCTCCCCTATTTTCATCATTATTCTCTCTCTCTCTCTCTCTCTCTCTCTCTCTCCACTTTACGAGTAATTTTCCATATTCCCTTTCGTTCCATCTTCCTGTCATTCTCGTTTTCTTTCCTTTCTTGTCATTCATTCTTTCTTCTTTCTGCCCTCCTTCATTCTCTCTTCCTCTCTCTCTCAGTCCTTCTCCCTTCTTCCCTCACTTACTTCCTTTTTCTTTCTTCCTTTTTCACTCTCACCCAGTTTGCCCTCTTCACTTCCTATGTCTTTCCCTGAATCCTTCTTGTTCTTTTCCCTCCTTCTTCTTTTCTCTCTCCGTACTTCATCCCTCATTCTTTTCTCTTTCCACCAGTTTCTCCCTTGTTCCATCTCCCTCCCAACCTGTCCCCCCCCCCCCGGTACTTTTCCTTCCCTCCCCTTTCTCAATCCCTCCACCGCACCTTTCTCCCTCACCTACATCCTTAGGAGCCTATTTTAAGAGGTAGTGTTCCCTCTCTCTCTGGCGTTTTACTTCCCACTTAACCCCCCTCCCCCTCCGCCTCTCTCTCTCTCTCTCTCTCTCTCTCTCTCTCTCTCTCTCTCTCTCTCTCTCGTCCTCTTATCAGTTTCTCTCCCTCACTCCTGTCTTGTCTGCCATGAGTGTCAGTGTGGCCGCTCCCCTTGTCCCATGAGTGGGAAGAGAGCAGGGAGAGACAGGCGACCATACAGTATCTGTAAACTCTCGCATAACTTGGCTTGTATTTAAAATCGCTTGTATATACTGCACGTTCATCTTCACCTATACTTGTACCAAACATTTAGAGTACCAAACAGCTTAGTGTTTCAGTGACAGTAGGCTACCGTACGAGAAACAACACGGTCTGTGATAACATATTTGTTGTTGCTGAGAATTGGTTAGGATGTTTTATAAGTGCGACTCTGGGTGCGTGGGAAGTACTGTATGTGGGAGAGAGTTACATGGAGACAATGACCACACACACACACACACACACACATTACAGCCCTTAGAGCTTCAATCATGGGACTTATTTATTGATTTCGGTATCTCCAGATGGTTTTAGTCAGGCTGCTATTAAGGAAGTGGCAAATGAAGACATTATCAAACCTCCTCAAGTTCGGAGTCAGTTTTAACCCATATAAAATCACCAGGAGACAGCAAAAAGGAAAAAAAAAAAGTCCTAACTGAAGGGTAAATGCAAAGAACCCTCCCCGGCCTCCACATTCATCTGTCATAGCCCTATGCAGGAAAAGAAGTACAGGGAACATCCACGACTACAGCCTTAAAGGAAATTTTATAGGAAAAGTACAATTTAGTAACGACTGAATGAGAGGTATTAGATGTGGAGTGAAGTGGATATGATGTCGAGTAGCATGGATATAAGAGGGGTCGACTGGGTGTGATATGGAGTGGTGTGGATGTGAGAGGGTTACGATGGGTGTAGAGTGAGGGGATGAGAGAGAATGGAGGTGGATGTGATCGGAGTGAGGTGTGGTGTAGATGCGAGAGGATTGGAGTGGACGGGATCTGGGTAGAGGGGTATGATTGGTAGAGTGGTGTGGGTGTGAAAAAGTTGAAGTGGGTGTACTGTATGGTGAATAGATTAGATGAGTGGTTGTGATGTGAAGTTTGGTGGAATTACAGATGGGTGTGATTTGAAGGAGGGGATGTTTGTGTAGTGTGGTGTGAAGTTGAGTGAATATGAGAGAGATTGAGGGGGTTTGTGTGGAGTGGAGTGGGGTGGATATGTGAGTGGAAGGGAAGGAGAATTGTGTGGAATTAAATGGTGGGTGTTGAGGAGGGTAGACGTGGCTGAAGGTGGGTGTTCTGTATGTGTTAAGGGAGGGTGGAGGAATGGGTATGGCCCTGGTGGAATGGAATGATGGTTTGTGTGGGGTGGGGTGGGGTGGGTGTGGATGGGGAGAGGGTGACGGTAACATGACACACAGTTAAAGGGAACCGCATGTGTTCTGATGGAGGCTTCTGGTCATGGGTGTGGTAATGGTTATGGTGGTGGTTTGTGGTTTAAGAGGTTGCTGGTGGTTGAAGTATCTCGTGTTTTGGTGGTGATTGTGGTTGTGTGATAAGGTGGTTGGCTGGTAGTTGCGGTAATGATGTTATTTGTTGTACGGTGGGTTTGTGTGGTTTTGGTGCTTTGTGGTGTAATAGTGTGGTGGTGGTGCAGTGTGTTGTGTGGCGGTGGTTGTGGTGGTGATGGTGTTCTGCTGTGTTCATGTAGTGTTAGTGGTTGTTATTGTTGTGACGTTGTTTAATAGTTGTGATTATGGTTAATTTTTTGGTATAGCTTTTGATGTGTAATAGTTTTGATGATGGTATACAAGGATATTTCGTGGGTGATGGTTGTCCTGGTTGTAAGGATGTTGTGTGGTAGTTGTGGTATATTTTTGTGGTACTGTGTATTGTGGTTGCTGCGGTGAGTGGTATATGTTGATGTATTTTGTGGTATGGTGTGATAGTGTGATTTTGGAAATGGCTGTGGTATGGGTGGCTATGAGTGATGTGATGGGATGAGTGATGTATGTGGTTGTTGTGATGTTTGTGATGTGGTAGTGTATTATGTGGTGGTGGTGGTGGTGTGGTGGGAAGAGGGAGGGGAAATGAAGTCGAATAGAGACACAGGAAGGATCACTCATATCTCTCCCCTTCCCTCCCCTCTCTCGCCCTCTTCCCTACCCTATCCCCTCCCCTGCTGTCTCCCCTCCCCTTCCCTACCCTCTCCCCATCTCTTCCCTACCCTATTTTTTCCATCCATACCCTATCCCCTCCCTTTCCCCCTCTCTCTCTCTCTCTCTCTCTCTCTCTCTGTGTTCACGACCCAGCCACCCGTAGAGAAGATTGGTTTTCTCCATTATATAGCCAGTTAATTAACTTTTATTGACTCGACTAATGAAAGTTGTTGTCGAGTCCCAATTTTCCCTTTTCGCACTGAAGAGAGAGAGAGAGAGAGAGAGAGAGAGAGAGAGAACAAGGATGGTTTGTTTAAATGGCGCGATCGATTTTTGTGACGGGCGGAGAGAGAGAGAGAGAGAGAGAGAGGGAATACTAAATTGTTCAGTGTCACAAAATAATATGCAAGAATGTGTACCCAGAGTAATTCCAGTACATCAACGGACAGGGGCGTTTATTAACCCCTTCACCACCATGACTTTTTTTTTCCGCCACCAGATGTTTTTCTTCTGCTGTGGTAGTGACGGGTTTAAGCTATCACTGTCTCACCTAGCTCAGAGTTTATCCTGTAACCTATTTAGTACATCCTAATGATTATGAGAAGGTGTGAAGATGGCAAAAAATAAATGAGCATATGAGAGGCCGCGTTGGATCAGTGGTGGGAGTGTGGATAAGAAGAGCCTGAGGGGCTTACTGTGTCATGGCATCCCTGAATGAGCTCCGTGGTTTGATGTCTGGCAGTACATCTCTCTCTCTCTCTCGTTCCCCATCACCTCCTGCACCATTCACAAGCTCCCCGCCACGCCCGTTACGCTTGAGACAGGGCCTCCCAGCCTGCCCCGCGCGCCTGTGCTCATGAATGGCAGGCGCCGCTGGTACGCTCGCTCAGGGGCCGCCGGGGTGTAGGGTTTGTTTACGTCCTAATTTTTGCTAGATGCGAATGTTTGTGGTACTTGGGATTGTTTGTTTTAACCCCTTTCATCCGGTGAGGTATTTTTTTTTATTTATTCTTGCAATCTCCAGACGATGTTATTGAACTTGGGAATGATCTCTAGCGGTGTAGTCACACTCAGGGCGTGTCAACCGGTCTTGCGCAGTTTTCCTCGCAGACCCTTATTCAGTCTTACCATTTCGAAGTTTCTCCTACGTATAATTCCTTGAAGATAGCAAAAAATAAAAAAATAAAAATAAAACCCTGTTACTGGAGAGAGGATGTTTAGGTGTGTGTGTGTGTGTGTGTGTGTGTGTGTGTGTGTGGCTTGGGTTGACCCAACAGGATAAGTAACGAAGGATTTATTGAAGGATATGAGTCTTCGGGATGCGAGGTTTTCCCCTTGAGTGCCTAGGTTTTCTGTTGTTAATAAAATCCAGTTTAAAACAGTGAACACAGCCATGGCAGTGAAAGGGTCATAGGAATTTTATAACCTGTGGCTTAATGTGGGTTTTTCTGCCGAGTGAAATAGTAAAATGAGAATAAAACATCTAAGTTTGACCCCTGCTGGACGGCGTTAAGTATAATGGTTGGATGGATCAAGAAACTCTGTAGAACCCTAAGATACTGAAGGAGTTAATGGCAACTGTCTAATTTCTTGAGCACGAGGGTTCTAAGCTGGATAAAATCATCAGGCGGTAGTAAGAATAATGGATGAAAACTCAGTCGAAGTGAAAGGAAGAAGATTAGAAGACCAACAAAGAACGTATGCAGTAGAACGGATGTGATGGAGACCCTAATTAAAGAAAGATCGTGAACGAGGGAGCGTATTTGTCATTTATTCCTGGTATCCAGACGATTTTATTCAGCTTGGGAAATATTGCAAATAAGGATTAAGATGCAGTCTTCTTCAAAACACGTTGGCATTATGACTTTTTATTTTTCAAATCGCCTGGAGGTGATAAGAATATACAATAAAATGGCGTCACCGTATTGAAGAGGTTAAGAGATGGAGCGCAAGAGTGTTTTGACCAAAACCGAAGTGAAAAGGTGAAACGTACACGAGATGCTAGGAAGTGAAGGTAGAAACGTACACGAGATGCTAGGAAGTGCAGGTAGAAACGTACACGAGATGCTAGGAAGTGCAGGTAGAAACGTACACGAGATGCTAGGAAGTGCAGGTAGAAACGTACACGAGATGCTAGGAAGTGCAGGTAGAAACGTACACGAGATGCTAGGAAGTGCAGGTAGAAACGTACACGAGATGCTAGTAAATGATGGTAGACATCCCAGCGAAGGCAGACAAGTGCCACAAATAAAAGCAGGATAGGCACAGGGGATCTTTGAGGTCTCTTACTTTGTGGAATCCTGGTGCTTGTTGCTTTGCCTTTCTGGGCCTCATATATTGGAAAAATAAGAAGTCCGAGAACGAGCTGGAACTCAAGAGTTATTGGAAACTATGAAGAGGAAGATGGGAAGATAGACGGGAGTGTGCTGGGGGAATAAAGAAGAACTGGAAGACCGAAAACGAGTCGGAGAGAATGAATAGAGCAGGATCCTGCTACGGAGGCGTGAGTGGAAGACCGACAACGAGCTTAAGTAGATAGTGAGGATATGTTATACAAGATTAACCCCATCTGTCTAAAGATATCGGGCATAATCTTGAGACCACCATACCTCTTCAGTTTGGTATAACTTTATTTTCCCCAGAGTACTGTGGCGTCCCGCTAAGCTGAATACAGTCCTACTAAAATAGCAAGAATATAAAAATAAATGCCATATAATTGAAGAAGTTAAGGAGAGGAAGACAGAACGAGGTGGAGTGTATGAGGCAGAGCAGCGTAGAGTAGCAGGAGTGACGGTAGAGGCTCACTGAAGGCTTTTTTTTTTTTTTTTTGCCACCCTGGATGAACTCGGGATTACGAGTCTGGGTTTCTCTCTCTCTCTCTCTCTCTCTCTCTCTCTCTCGTGTTATTGTGTTTTCCTTTCTCATTTCTTACTCGCCATATCTTTCTCCATATCATAATTATTTTTAAGTTAGTGTTCCTCTTTCTGTGTGGAATTTGCCGAGACACACGATACTACGTGGGTGAGTGGGTGGGTTCCTGGAGGACAAGGTTGATCAGCTTTTGGTGTTTAGGTGTGCAGTCAGAGTTATGTATCAGACACATGTAGTGTGAAGGAACTTGCTGGAAGGTTGGCCCTCTACGATGGGGAGATGGCTCCCCTAGGGTGTAGACTCGAGGGGGTTAAGCTCCCTCTTCCCCCCAGAAGAGTCAGTCACCTTAGGGGAGTGAGTCCTTTTAGCCCTTCTCTGTGGGGATCAGTTCCTGTAGAGAGTTAGACCCCTTTGAGGAGCCGGTTCTCTTAGGGAAATCAGTCCGTTTAGGGGTTTTGAACCTTAGGGGATGTAGCTGGAGATGGGCTTAGAGTGCAAGTCATCATCATAATCCTTCTTTTCCCTGCATTGGTATATACATTTAAATTACAAGCAGCGATAGATATCCAATACAAAAAATAGTAGCACTGACTATATAATTATATTACTATTTCCCATGTAATATAATTATATAGTCAGTGCTACTATTTTTTGTATTGGATATCTATCGCTGCTTGTAATTTAAATGTATATACCAATGCAGCATCAATATATGCTGTATATATTGTAAGTATATATATTACGTAGGCCTATATATACGCATTACCTTTTGTCAATATATCTGTCACACTCCACCATGTATACTAATCTAGACATACTGTCTTTCATGTAACATATATAGTCATTGCAATACTTTGTAATTTAATGTCTGTCGCTAATCATAATTTAAATTTATATACCAATGAAGCATCACTATATGCTGTATGTATTGTGTAAATATATATATTAAGTAGGCCATATATACACATTACCATTTGTCACAAACACTTATGCCAATATGTCCTTTTTATTTTATAATCTTTGTAATAATGTGTACTATAGTAACATGTAAATTCTAGCCCAAGTTACTCTTACAACTAGCTGGGAGGAATCTCAATGAGATAACTCCTCCTTTATTGGCCACCCATGTAGTCATCATCTACTGACGCTGCCTCCTCACAGGATGAGGAAGGGGTGTCCAATAAACTAGCCCTACGGGGTCAAATTCAATTCACCCAGATTAAGGAACAGACTATGAAAAACGTTTATTAGAGCAAAAGCTGTTTAACTTGTCAAAGTGCAAATTACGAGGGAATCAGATTGAAATATTACGAAACATTGTTAAGGGACACGACAAGTTGGTAGCAGACAAGGACTTACAACAAACCAGTCAGATTTCACTAGACAATGGTGTTAAGATCATCGGCAACCGTTTCCAGTGTAATGAAGCAAAAAAAATAATTCAGTAGAGTTGATAACATATGGAACAAATTGCCTAGAAATGTGGTAGATACTACATTAATAATGTTTAAAAAACTGGATAAGTCTGTAGCCTTTAAATCTTCAATTAAACTCGTTCGTGGCTGAATAATTAACCTGATTGGCTGATTTTTCCTCGTGCTGATCGTAGCAACAGGTTTTCAGGTAATGTTAATTTTGCCGCACAGATTTAGTAGTGTAGGATTTATTTCTTTTCAGTATTTCCTGTAAAATTCCATGGCCGTTTTCTTTGCTGCATTGCGTTCCTTCTTATTTTTTCCTTCCGGTTTCGGCTGAAGGGTTTGGTGGGCGGGGGAGACCTATTTTTCTTCAGCTGATAGCATTAGATATCATAACCATTATCTGTTTTACAATCATCCCCGAAAGGGCCATTAGATATGTTGCCGTTTGCCTTCCTTTGCACTACTCCTTTGTACTCGTTGCTTTTCCAAGAAGGTTATTTTCTCGGGAATGACGTCCTCATAGTGAATGGAGTAATTGAATTGTTTGCCCTAAGCTCAGTCAGATCATGTGACAGTAGCAATAGTAAAACACGCATGCACAGCACCCACCAGTTGATCTAAGGCTCCAGCACTAGACTTTGCCCCGCTGGCTTCAGCCGATTGCTCACAGGGTCGAGTTACTTCCTTCTTGCCTGATCTCTAACCCCTCCACCAAATTTGGTCCAAATAACATTAAAGCTATTTGAGGTGACTGTCCTGTGACGTTGACTTTTGGCCTTTTCCTGCTACCTTGACCATAGGCTAATTGTTCTCAGAATCGAACCTCTTCGGTCTTGCCTTACCCTTAACATTTCCACGAAGTGTGACCTAAATTGGATAACAATTTGGACCTTGTTTAGTACAAATTTTACCTAGCCCCATGACCTTTGACCTTTTGCACAATAAGCAGGTCATCCAAGTTCTTTTCCCATCCATCTCTCCACCGAATTTGTTCATAATCGGATAAAATCCGAGTTATTTTTACACACACACACACATACACACACACACACACACACACACACACACACTCTCTCTCTCTCTCTCTTATTTCCACAGAAAACGGAAGCACCATCAGAGAGAACTGATAGTTTAGGGGAGACTCCTCACTTAGCTCCTTTATATATATATATATATATATATATATATATATATATATATATATATATATATATATATATATATATATATATACACACACACACACATTAGGTACCGTATCATATAACTTTCAGGGCATATATGGATGTCTGACAATATTTTGAGTAATTTTTTTCGTTTTATAAGTGGAATTTAATGGCTCTTTCCGCACTGTTATCCTCTTCTTCCATTGTTCTTCCTTTCATCTTTCCCCTTCCTACCTCCTCCTCCCTCTCATTTTCGTCCCCCTCTCCTCCCTCTCATCTTTCGTCCCCCCTCCTTCTCTTCTTTCTCACCTCTTCCTCACTCCAGCCTTCTCGTATATTTCCTGTTCTTCCTGGTTTGTATCTCTCTCCTTTTCCATCCTCCTTCTGCTATTATGTATGTTAGTTTTCCCCTTAAATTTAGACTAAAGATTACATAGTGCATAGTCTTTGCATGCTTCTACCTTTTGTCTGTCGGGTTTGCTGGCGGTTGTGGTGGTGGTGGGGGGGGGGGGAAGCCTTTCTTTTATTGCCTTTTCCCATACGCTTTTAGATGGTAGAATTGTTATTTTGTTCTTTTAACAGGTGACTCGTGGAGGCCCAATAGGCCTCGTGTTTGCTGTGCCTTCTGTGTACTCCTCCTCCCTCCTGCCTCTTTTCTTGCCCACAGTTTCCCTCATTCTCCCTTCTCCCTCCCGTATTTCTCCATTTCCTTATCTCTCATCATTCTGCTCCTTCTTTCCTCTCATCTCTCTCTTTCTCCTCCATTTTTTCCTCTCATCTTTCTTTCAGTTTCTCCTCCCTGTCATCTATCTTTTCCTCCTCCCTCTCATCTTTCTTTTTTCCTCCTCCCTCTCATCATCCCCCTCCCTCTCATGTTTCCGTTTCCCTCCCCTTCTCATCTGTCTTTCCTTTTCCTTCATCTCTCATCTTTCTCTTTCCCCTTCATCTTTCGTCATCCCTCCTCTCTCTCATCTTTCTCTGCTTTTCCTCCTCCATCTCGTCTCTCTAATTCCTCCTCCCTCACATGTTTCTCTAATTTTCCTTCTTATATCTTCCTCGTCTTTTACTTCCTGTCTCGCCTTTCCCATTCCTTCCTCCCTCTCATTCTTCTTTTTCCTTCCTCCCTCTCATCCTTCTCTCCTTTTCCTTCCTCCCTCTCACCCTTCCTTCTCCACCCGTATTCTCTCCTTTTCCTCCCACTCATCTTTCTCAACCTGTCTTCCGTCCTCTCATCTGTCTCACTTTCCTTCCTGCTCCACCCTCCTTCCTGTTATATTTCTCTCCTTGACCTTCCTCCCTCTCTTCTTTCTCCATTTCCTTCCTCTCTCTCATCTTTCTCGCTTTTCTTCCTCCCTCATCTTTCGTCTTTTCCTTCCTCCCGTTGGTTGTAATCTTTTTCTCTTCTATTGTTTCCTCCACCCCACTCATTTCTCCATTTCCTTCCTTCGTCTTCCCTCTCATTTTTTTCTCCATATCCTCCCTCCCTCCCTCCTTCTCATTTTTATCTCATGTTCATTCTTTTTCCACCCTCTTCCTGTCCCTCATCTTTCCTCCTTCCTCCACCCTCCTCCTGTCCCTCATCTTTCCTCCTTCCTCCACCCTCCTCCTGTCCCTCATCTTTCCTCCTTCCTCCACCCTCCTCCTGTCCCTCATCTTTCCTCCTTCCTCCACCCTCCTCCTGTCCCTCATCTTTCCTCCTTCCTCCACCCTCCTCCTGTCCCTCATCTTTCCTCCTTCCTCCACCCTCCTCCTGTCCCTCATCTTTCCTCCTTCCTCCACCCTCCTCCTGTCCCTCATCTTTCCTCCTTCCTCCACCCTCCTCCTGTCTCTTATCCACCCTCCTCCTGTCCCTCATCTTTCCTCCTCCCTCCACCCTCCTCCTGTCCCTCATCTTTCCTCCTTCCTCCACCCTCCTCCTGTCCCTCATCTTTCCTCCTTCCTCCACCCTCCTCCTGTCTCTTATCCACCCTCCTCCTGTCCCTCATCTTTCCTCCTTCCTCCACCCTCCTCCTGTCTCTTATCCACCCTCCTCCTGTCCCTCATCTTTCCTCCTTCCTCCACCCTCCTCCTGTCCCTCATCTTTCCTCCTCCCTCCACCCTCCTCCTGTCCCTCATCTTTCCTCCTTCCTCCACCCTCCTCCTGTCCCTCATCTTTCCTCCTTCCTCCACCCTCCTCCTGTCCCTCATCTTTCCTCCTTCCTCCACCCTCCTCCTGTCCCTCATCTTTCCTCCTTCCTCCACCCTCCTCCTGTCTCTTATCCACCCTCCTCCTGTCCCTCATCTTTCCTCCTTCCTCCACCCTCCTCCTGTCTCTTATCCACCCTCCTCCTGTCCCTCATCTTTCCTCCTTCCTCCACCCTCCTCCTGTCTCTTATCTTTCCTCCTTCCTCCACCCTCCTTTTGATCTAGTTTAACCATCTTGCCTCCTCCTCCTCGTCCTCCTTCTCCTCCTCGTCCTCCTCCTCCTCCTCGTCCTCCTCCTCCTCCTCCTCCTCCTCGTCCTCCTCCTCCTCCTCCTCCTCCTCCTCCTCGTTCCTTTCACCTCATCCCCCACCCCATCCCTCCATTTTAATTTTCTTCGTTGCATCCACCCACTCATCCTCCCCTCTTCCTCTTCTCCCTCCTCCGCGTCGTCTTCATCCCTCTTCCTCCTCATCCTGTTTTCCTCCTCCTCCTCCTCCACAGCTCCTTCCTTCCTTTCCCGCTTCCTCCTCCTGCCTCCTTCCCCCTCCATTTTCATTTTTGCCACATCCTTCCTCCCGCTTAACTTTCTCGGCTCTTCCTCTTCCTCCTGCTATTCCTTCCCTTGGCTTCCTTTACCTGTTTTCCTTTTCCTTCCTCTTCTCTTTCTCCCTCCTTCTTCCTCCTTCTTCTCTTCTATTCCTTTTCTTAATCCCCTCCTGGTCCTTCCGTCTCGCCCTCATTCTTGTATTTCCTTCCTCTTCCTCTTCTCCCTCGTCATTTTTTCCTCGCTTCCACTTCCTCCCTTTTCTTCCCTTTCCCCTCATTCTCTTCCTTCCGTTCCACCTCCACTCTCATATTCCCTCCTCTTCACCCCCTCCTTTCCCCGTTTCATCTTCCACTCCTTTCCTCCTCATATCCCTTTCTTCCTCCTCTCCCTTCCTCCCCTCATCTGCATGCCTACCGTCACCCTCCTCTCCCTACCTCCTCTTTCTCTTCTTTCTCCTCCCTCCCCTCCCTGCCTCATGTCTTTCTCTGCACGTCTCTCCATCTCGGTTCCTTCTTCCCTTCTCCTCCTGTCTTCTCCCTTCTCCTCCTCTTCTCTCGCATCATCCTCTCCTCTCCCCTCCTCTTCCCATCCTTTTCCCTGTCGGTCCCCTCATGCCGTTCAGTCTCCTCTCCCTCCTTCTCCTCATCTTTTTTCTTTTCTTTTTCCTCTCCTTTCTCCATCTTTCTGCCTATCCCTCTCACACTCACCAGACTACCTTCCCTCCCCATCCTTTTCTCTCCCTTCATCTCCCTTCCTCCCTTCCTGTATTCCCACCGTCCTCTTTCCTTCCACACTTCTCTCTTCCCCTCTCCCTCCTTCCCTCCCTGTCTTACTCCTCCGTTCCTCCCTCTTCCTCCTGCTCCTCCCTCTTCCACCTACTTTCCCCTCCCCCACCTCCTTCCCCCTCATCCTCCTTTATTGATCCCTCCCACCTGCTACACTTCTCATTGCCTATCTCTCTCTCTCTCTCTCCCTCTCTCTCTCTCTCAGATATATATATATAGAAGTACATATTTAATATATATATATATATATATATATATATATATATATATATATATATGTAAATTGTCAATTTTGCCTTGTGACTATCGCCAGACGATTTCTTTCAGGTGCAGGAAACTTCAGGCATCGGAGGGAGAGAGAGAGGGGGGGGGAATTATGTAACAGAATCGTGTTGGTATATATGTGTATGTATTTATGTACTTTATTGTGTGTGTGTGTGTGTGTGTGTGTGTGTGTGTGTGTGTGTGTTTGTGTGTGTGTGTGTGTGTGTGTGTTACACGAGGGATGTAGGTTAGTAATAGCAAGTTGTGTTGGCATGTGAGTTTTTCCTTGATTATATGTGTATCGGAATTCTCTCTCTCTCTCTCTCTCTCTCTCTCTCTCTCTCTCTAACTCTATATCTGTCTATATTTATATGTATCTCGATCAATCGATATCTTTACGTATATATATATATATATATATATATATATATATATATATATATATATGCAGTATCTATCTATCTATCTGTCTATATATACAGTATAGTAACCATATAACCAAATTTTGGCGCCTGATGGTTTAGTGGGTAATTACGGCGCTCCAATCGTATTGAGCCAGTGAAGGTTTATATCCAAAGGATGGTTGGGGTTTATTGCTCACGTAATGCCACTCAGGGATGAGTGAGGCTGGTCACTCTCTTCTTAAATGTCAGGGCCAACTTGCCTAGTCCCGGGCTCCTACGCTCCTCATGGAGCAGCGTAGGATTGGATGATGATTGATTGAATGAATATATATATATATTTATTAATTTTTTATTTATATATGTACAATGTGTGTGTAATCATAAGAAACGGATGTACGTGTGTATGTATATTTATGTAAATAAGGTCGCAGTTTTACTGTATATGTCTACATGTGAAGAAATTTGTGTGTGTGTGTGTGTGTGTGTGTCCCATTTTCTTTTGGCACTCATTTGATATGTCTACATTTATGTTATTCTTTTTCAGAAATGCAGGCCGTATCATCCAATTTTAAGTGGCGACAGAGTTCAGATAATGCTTTAATCAAGGTTTCAAAGTGGTGACTTAATTTTGGACACAGTACAAAATATCTGTTGGCCTCTCTTGTCTTCATATCATTCACGTAACATTACACTATAAGAGTATCAAGGAAAATAGTCATTCTGTTCCCCGCCATTTACATATTGTTGGGACAGTTTTTCTTGTTATTATTGATAACAGTATTCAGGTCATGTAATAGCGTTGGTAGCGTCAGTGTTATTATACATATTGTTCGTTACCTATAGTAGCTAAGTCCCTCCCTTCCCACACAACAGCTGTCAAATATAATCAGTTTTCACACTGCTGAAATCATGAGTCTTTTCAGTTACTCTAGTTCTCCTCCTCTTCCTCCTGAGTTACTCTAGTTCTCCTCCTCTTCCTCCTGAGTTACTCTAGTTCTCCTCCTCTTCCTCCTGAGTTACTCTAGTTCTCCTCCTCTTCCTCCTGAGTTACTCTAGTTCTCCTCCTCTTCCTCCTGAGTTACTCTAGTTCTCCTCCTCTTCCTCCTGAGTTACTCTAGTTCTCCTCCTCTTCCTCCTGAGTTACCCTAGTTCTCCTCCTCTTCCTCCTGAGTTACTCTAGTTCTCCTCCTCTTCCTCCTGAGTTACTCTAGTTCTCCTCCTCTTCCTCCTGAGTTACTCTAGTTCTCCTCCTCTTCCTCCTGAGTTACCCTAGTTCTCCTCCTCTTCCTCCTGAGTTACTCTAGTTCTCCTCCTCTTCCTCCTGAGTTACTCTAGTTCTCCTCCTCTTCCTCCTGAGTTACTCTAGTTCTCCTCCTCTTCCTCCTGAGTTACCCTAGTTCTCCTCCTCTTCCTCCTCCTCTTCCTCCTGAGTTACTCTAGTTCTCCTCCTCTTCCTCCTGAGTTACCCTAGTTCTCCTCCTCTTCCTCCTGAGTTACCCTAGTTCTCCTCCTCTTCCTCCTGAGTTACCCTAGTTCTCCTCCTCTTCCTCCTGAGTTACTCTAGTTCTCCTCCTCTTCCTCCTCCTCCTCCTGAGTTACTCTAGTTCTCCTCCTCTTCCTCCTCCTCCTCCTCCTCCTGAGTTACTCTAGTTCTCCTCCTCTTCCTCCTCCTCCTCCTCCTGAGTTACTCTAGTTCTCCTCCTCTTCTTCCTCCTCCTCCTGAGTTACTCTAGTTCTCCCCCTCTTCTTCCTCCTCCTCCTCCTGAGTTACCCTAGTTCTCCTCCTCTTCCTCCTCCTTCCCCTCCTCAGTTACCCTAGTTCTCCTCCTCTTCCTCCTCCTTCCCCTCCTCAGTTACCCTAGTTCTCCTCCTCCTCCTCTGACCTCAGCTGGAAAACCCAATGAGCAACCAGGCCTTTCCATTCCCCCCCTCCCCCTCCCCCTCCCCCCCCTCCCTCTATCTCGCCTTCGCCTCCAGCTTCCCTGCTTCTTCCTCCTCTCTTTCCGTCAGACATCTCCTTTCCTTCCACATCCTATTTTCTTTTTCCTCCTCCTTCGCCTCTCCACCTCGTCCTCTTTCCATGCGACATCCCTGTTTTATCTTCTCCGTGTCTTCCCTTTTCGTATTCCGTCTCCTTTTCATATGATGTGCTCCCGTCTCCTCTGTTTTTCTTACACCGCATTATGGTAAATCTTCAGCTTTACAAGGTTACCCTGACACAGCCCCTTCGTAGATCAGTTAGTTTCTTGTTATCTCTTTCATTATCAGTATTATGTACAGTCATAAGGAAAATTTTCGTTACTCTTCAGAGCTGTGCACTGTGACACAACGACGAAGTGTTGTGCAATGACGGGACAGGAAAGTTTGCACCGCAAACCTGTCAATGTCGGTTATGTAAGACATAGATATTAGAAATGGTGCTAGAGGTAATAAAAGCTAATTAGATCGTTTGGCCTTTCTGCATAGAGACAGTACGTTTTATTATCCGGTACCGAATTCGTTTAATAAAAATACAATATAATGGTGTAACGTCGGCAACACACATGCAGACAGGCAATGAGTATGTGCACCGATGCCAGACGTATGATATTACTTCAGCCGATATAAGCCAAGTTAGTAAATTTCAGTGTAATAATGATATGTATTCCTTTTTACATATAATAAGTGTTGAGTATAAGGAAAATATTAATACATGTTCAGTCTTATTGCTTTAATATTTTGTATACCCATTCCCTGCCTCCAGAACAGCCTCTAGACATCTGAAGCATCCATCTGAAGCATTGAACCACCCATCTAAAGCAAACAAATGAACTCGTGCGCCCGTGCTAGACTATCATAAAACAGTCGATGCCTATAGATTTAAATACCCTTCAAAATAATTTTTTTTTCTATGGATAATAAGTGTTGAATAGTAGGAAAATAATAAACGTGCCAAATTTCATTATTAATCCCCGGCGGGGCGCTCAGGGTAACGCAAACACGTCCAATATGTTTCCTTGCCATATGGCTCATTCTTTCTCATTATTCCAACTCTTGTAATGGGATTGTGATATGGCAGCACTAGGTGGGCAGGGGCGAACAGCAAGGACCAGCCCACATAGCCCAGCTAACGTTCGTTTCGCATCGAACATCCTGGGGGGTAACAATAGTTTTTCTTATGACTGTACGTCACTCCTCTTATCCCTTCCCTTTCACTTTACATCTCGCGTATCTTCCTCTCTTGACCCCTGTTTTACTTTTTCTCCAGTTTTTCCTCCATATTGTTACGCTGTCTTAAGTGTTACTAGCTTCCTGTTAGCTTATCTTTTTTTCTTTCTTTTCCCCTCTCCTCTTTTCTTTCCGCTCTTCTCCCATCTCCTGTCTTCGCTTTTATGTCAGCATTAGGTTATAATCCCTAGTGTTATTAATATACTGTACACGCCAATACATAACCTTGTTGATCAGCTGGGTTCCTGTTTATCAGTGTTTCTTATTTACTGCCATTTTCTTCTCTTATCCTCTTCTCCTTTCTTGCCTTGTGTTCTCTTTACTTTGTTTCTCAAACATTTTTCTCTTTGCATCAGGTTATAATCTTTCAGTAGTTTACCTCAAGCGTATAAAGTGTAAGTCATCTGGCGTGTTATCTGTGTTGTTATCTTTTCCCCTTCTCTTCTGTTTTCTTCTTTTCTCCTTTCCTGTTTTTTTTCTTATTTTTTCCATTTCCTCTCGTCTCCTTTTCACCTCCTCACTCCTCTGCCTTCTTCTTTCCTCACTTTCCAAGGTTACAATGTATCTTTAGTGTTACTAGTTCGCCCCGGCACGTAACTTCCTGGTAGGTCTCACATTCCTGTGTACGTCCTTGTTCTCCTTTTTTTGATCTTCTCCCTACCACTCTTTGTCGTTCCTTGCCTGTCCTTTTTTCCTTCATCCCATCCCATGCCCTGTCTCCTCCATCATTCTGCCCTTCCCCCATCCCTTTCCTTCCGACCTATTCGTCACGCCTCTCATCTCTTTGCTCTACCTCTCCTCCTCTCTTGGATTTTCTCGCATTTTGATGCGGGAGCATCTTTAGGAACAGCCCTGCCCATGTGTCTGTCACTGACGTTTTCCACAAACGAGGTGCTTCACTCCCTTAGACAGAGAAGCTCCATATTATTACCCTGAAGCTCCCGCTTCACGCTTCTGTTCTGTAGCGTCTTCAGGGAGTTCTTATATTAGGGCCCTGAAGTTCCCCCGTATATCTAGTAGTTTTATACTTGTTTCTCCTACATTAGGTTATTTCTTTTGTGTTACCGTACTAGTTTACCCCATCGCACATAACATCAACTGTCCTGTTACCTGTATTTCCTGTGTGTTTTATGTACTGCCATCTTCTCACATCGTAACCTCTTTTTCCATCCCCTTCCCTCTCCTCTTCCTCTCCTTTTCATATCATCCCTTCCCACCTTATCTCCTCCTCTCCCCTCCCCTCTCATCTTGTCCCCTTCCCTTCCCCGCTCAGCATTATATTATGTAACTTTTGGCGTTATTTGTGCATCCCAGCTCATAGCCACTCCAATGATCAAGTGAACTCCCGTTGACTGTTTCATATTTACTCGTATCTGCGCTCTCTCTCTCTCTCTCTCTCTCTCTCTCTCTCTCTCTCTCTCTCGTCTGTGTTCTTTCTGGTATTGCATCTTTCTTTCCAGCCGCCTCATCCTCCTTCCATCACTTTATTTTCCTTCATTCATCCTCATCGGCTTCATACGTCCTCTCTACTCCTGCCCTCTCATCTCTTCCCATCTCTTCTTTGCCTTATCTCTTCCCGCTTATTACACCTTACCCTCCGTTTCCTTTCCCTCCCCAGTTTTCCCTTTCCCTCCCCTTCCTCCCCAGCCTCTCCTCCTCTCCTTCGTTTCTCTCTCTTCCTCTCCTTCGTTTCTCTCTCTTCCTCTGTTCAAAATAATTCTGTTCTTCTTATCTCTTCACTTTTGTCTTCTCTTTCTTCACTTTTTTTCCTCGTCTCTTCTCCTTGTCTCATTTTTCTCTTTGCGTCTCTTTCGTTGACTTCTTTTCTCTTCCATTCTCTTTCTAGTTACTTTTTTTTTCTCACTGTTCATTTTCATATCTTCATTTTTTTCTTTTTCTTATCCAATCCTTTTCTTTTCCACTTCCTTTCTCCCCTCTTTTCTCCCCTCGTCTTTTGTCTTTCCTTCTCTCTTCTTTCCTCTCCTCTCCTTTCTCCTGTTTCCCTGGTGGGTCTCAAATTGGCGTGGGTTCCCTCTCGTGTCCTCTCCTTTATTCATTGTTTTCTCTCCCTCCCTCTCCCCATCCCTCCCTTCCTCCTTCCATCCCTTCCCCTCTACTCCCTTCCCTTCCCCTCTTC
Organism: Coenobita brevimanus; assembly: GCF_032717465.1. Taxonomy (NCBI): domain Eukaryota; kingdom Metazoa; phylum Arthropoda; class Malacostraca; order Decapoda; family Coenobitidae; genus Coenobita; species Coenobita brevimanus. Next base: position 24,614,244 of record NC_137063.1, on the reverse strand, counting down.
TTCCCTCCCTTCCCCACTTCTTCCCTCCTTCCCCTCTCATTCCCTCCTTCCCCTCTCGTTCCCTCCTTCCCCTCTCATTCCCTCCTTCCCCTCTCATTCCCTCCTTCCCCTCTCATTCCCTCCTTCCCCTCTCGTTTCCTCCTTCCCCTCTCATTCCCTCCTTCCCCTCTCATTCCCTCCTTCCCCTCTCATTCCCTCCTTCCCCTTTCGTTCCCTCCTTCCCCTCTCCTTCCCTCCCTTCCCCTCTCCTTCCCTCCCTTCCCCTCTCCCTCCTTCCCATCCCCTCTCCCTCCTTCCCATCCCCTCGCCTTCCCTTCCTCCCCCCTTGCCTTCCCTCTTTCCTCTTCCCTCCTCCCTCCCGTTCTTCCCTGCCTTCCCGCCTCCATCTCCCTCCTTCCTACTAACCCTCCCTCATCGCTGCCTCCATCCCAGTCTGTCTGTTGTGCTCTTCTTTCCAGTCTTTCCCTCTTGTGTGTTTCACCTCCCTCTCTCCCTCACTCCCTTTCCCTCCACCTCTCCCTCACTCCCTTTCCCTCCACCTTTCCCTCACTCCCTTTCCCTCCACCTCTCCCTCCACACATTCCTTCCACTTTTCCCATTCCTTTCCATTTTCCCTTTCTCTTGTCCTTCCTTTCCTCGCCCCCTCCCACCCTTTCCACACCCTCTCCCACCCTTTCCTCGCCCCCTCCCACCCTTTCCACACCCTCTCCCACCCTTTCCTCGCCCCCTCCCACCTTTTCCTCGCCCTCTCCCACCCTTTCCTCGCCCCCTCCCACCCTTTCCTCGCCCCCTCCCGCCCTTTCTACACCCTTTCCCCGCCCTATCCCAACCTTTCCACACCCTCTCCCTCACTTCCTTTCCACATCCTCCCCCACCCATTCCTCGCCCTCTCCCACCCTTTCCACACCCTCTCGCACCCTTTACCCTCCCTATCCCACCCTTTCCACACCCTCTTTACCCTTTCCACACTCTCTCCCATCCTTTCCACACCCTTTCCCTCCCTCCCTTTCCACACCCTCGCCCACCCTCTCCACACCCTCGCCCACCCTTTCCACACCCTCGCCCACCCTTTCCACACCCTCGCCCACCCTTTCCACACCCTCTCCCATCCTTTCCACACCCTCTCCCATCCTTTCCACACCCTCTCCCTCGCTTTCCACACCCTCTCCCACCCTTTCCACACCGTCTCCCTCCCTTTCCACACCCTCTTCCTCCCTTTCCACACCCTTTCCCTCCCACCCTTTCCACACCCTCTCCCACCCTTTCCACACCCTCTCCCACCCTTTCCACCCTTTCCACACCCTCTCCCACCCTTTCCACCCTTTCCACACCCTCTCCCACCCTCTCCCACCCTTTCCACACCCTCTCCCACCCTTTCCACACCCTCTCCCACCCTCTCCCACCCTTTCCACACCCTCTCCCACCCTCTCCCACCCTTTCCACACCCTCTCCCACCCTTTCCAACTTCCATCCACCACATACCTTCCCTCTCTCCCGTCCACTTTTCCCGATCCATTTTCTTCCACTTCCTTAATGTTTCCTTCTCTCCACTTTCGTCTCCTTTTTCCTCCTCACTGCACATTCCTCCCCTCTCCTCTTCCTCTCTCCACCATCCATCTCCCCTCCTTCTCCACCTTTCCTCCCCGTTTCTCTTCCCTCTCCACCTTCTCTCCTTACCTCCCCTCTGCTTCCCTCCCTTCTCTCTCCCTTCAGGTCTGCCTAGTTCTGCCTTTCGTTATCGTCCACTTCTGCCGCCTCTCGCCTGCCTATCTCTCTCCTCCGTGTTTCCATCTCCCTTTGTCTCTCCCTCGCTGCCCATCTCCCTTCTCCTTCCCTCCTCTCGTTCCCTCTCTTCCTATTTATGTTTTTCCATCAGTCATCCTCTCTGCATGTTTGTCTTTTCATAGACATATTTCTCTCTCTCTCTCTCTCTCTCTCTCTCTCTCTCTCTCTCTCTCTCTCTCTCTCTCGTGTGGACGAGTGAGAGATGCAATTTAACGTGTGTGTGGACCTTGATGTCTCTCTCCTCTCTCTTCTCTCCCTTTTCTCTCTTTCCCTTTCTTCCCTTTACCGTCTTCTTTCCATTCCTCTCATTTCTCTCCTCTCTCTCTCTCTTCTCTCCCTTTTCTCTCTTTCTCCTTCCTGCCTTTACCGTCTTCTTTCCATTCCTCTCATTTCTCTCTCTCTCTCTCTCTCTCTCTCTCTCTCTCTCTCTCTCTCCCTCTCTCTCCCCTCCTTCTCCTCCTCCTTCTCTTTCTCCTCCTCGTCCTCCTCCTCCTCCTCCTCCTCCTCGTCCTCCTCGTCCTCCTCCTCCTCCTTCTTCCATCCTTTTACCCTCACCTTTTTGGCCTGTCCGTGCTGTCGCCGTCATATTATGACGGGCCGACAGCAGGCAGGGAGAGAATTTCTGAATATTAAAGGAAATGCATTGTTTGCATCTTAACCCGACGACTTGTTTTTCATGCGCTACCGTTGCTTGCACCGATGAGTTTTAGCATCAGATTATTTTATTGGTTGGTGATTGCCTTGTAGCCTCGGATCCAGTGACGGCCTCGGATCCAGTGACGTCCTTCGCACTTCATTCTTGCCATTACCAAACATTTTTCGGATTTTCCGAGCCCACATTAGAACTTCTTTTAGAGGAGAGGTTAATGAAGCAAAATTTACCTTCCATTTCAAAGAAGGTCTCCGAAGTTGTCAGGAGGTGGGAAGTATAAATTGTAAATACATCTTTGGAGTGAAAGGGTTATTGTGTCTTAAGCATTACACAGTAGGTACTCGTGCGACGATTCCAAAGTGATGATCTTAATAGCAGGGAAAAGTAACAAAACTCACTCATAACTATAACAAGACCTGACAGAAGGAGCCGTAGTCTGAGTAGTGTAATAGAACCCCAACTGCCCAACCCCAACCCTGCTATATGAACCATGAGTGGAGAGTGGGTCGTTTAAAGATATCTAGATTGGAATTTATCCGAGCAAAGTGAATGTATTATTGAATACTTTATAGACTTCCATGATATGCCAGCTGTCCAGTCAGGTACTACACTGCAGTATATCCAGATATGTGCACATTTGCACTTGTAGCAATACATCATATGTTTCTAAGGTTGTATTGCAAGATGTAAATACATAGTTATTACAGAACTATTTTTAGCACGCAGGCTGCTTTGCTTCTGTACAAGCTGGTTGATTGGTGACAGCCATTTCAGCACCAACACATAAAGGATGCACAGACACTCCTTCAGTTTCTTTCCACACCTGTCATCCAGCCATAACCAGCAGAGCATGTTGGAAAATATAGTTTCTCAGCTGTGTGTACTGTCACAGTTGTACATTCAGTTTCTATGTATTTGGCTAAAGTTTCTTCCTCACTATTTTGCCACCTTCCCTGTCTTGGGTATTGCAAGTATATTTACATTCTAACTCAGTAATTATCCTCCTCTTGTATTCACATTCTTGATTATTAGGTTACCTTTTCCTTCAAACAGTGTCCAGTGACTGAAGTTGCTTGGTACATGACAGTTTTCTTTTTCTTTCTCAGTCTGCTAGTTAAATCTTACCTCTTTTCCCAAAAATCATTCCATTTCTATATATTCAGGTCTGTTTTATACATTTTCAGACTGCTTACAGTTCTGTTTTCGTAGCTTTCTCCTTAAACAATCACCTTGAAGCTGCTCTCCTTCTCCAAATATTTCTCTATATCCTTTTTGTCACAAGCACTGCTTACCTGCTCCTTCATGCTTTTATATAACCCTTTCACCCAAACCAGTATTCTCTACCATCCCTACACCCATCTGCTACATTACAATTACTGTCATTTTTCATCTAAAATTATTTTTTGGACTACATGTGCATGGTACAGACCATTACCTGGGGCCTGCAGCTATTTGCAGGTAAGAAAATCTCTTGGGATAAAGATGCCACAGGATTTGAAATAATCTGCATTATTATATTAACAAATTTTGTATTACAACCAAAAGACCTATGCTCAAAACTGAGTGTTTGATATCAGTAAATTTTTCAATCATCATCCTTACCAACCAGTTCACTCTATCTGGTAACTTTACCTAACTTTATCTTATCTAAATCAACTTATTTTGCTGCAAAAACGAATTACCTATTTCAATAAAGAGCTTACGTGATGCATTTATTTATTTTTATTTTTATTTTTTTTTATGTGACCGACTCTGGGCATAGGCTTCACAGCCTGCTCTCAAGGCCCAGTAGTCCTCCAACATACCATACACCTCTCTACATGTCACCACTTCGGCGCTAACACCCACCGTCCGTATTGAATACATGCTAGGGCTGTCTCATACAGGACCGGTGTATTGGTATTAGCGGGGGTACTTTTATGACATGTCGGCGGGTCATCTGGTAGATCAGGAAAGTCTGCTTTTTATGAAATTCAAATCCTAAACTGTTCCCTGCCCCAGCCGGGATTTGTCAGTAGCCTACTAATGACTTTCTTTTTTACCCATTCTCAAACTTAAGTGTAAAGGACCACTGAAGCTGGTAGAAAATATACCCCTAACTAACCATTTACCAGCACTGACCTAAGTCTAGTATCTGTAATTTCTTCCATGTAATATAATATTGTACATATAGTCTGCTTATAAGTTACTGATATTGATTTATTTTTCCTCAAATATGGGGGGGGGAAAGCTGTACTGTACCCAGCTGCATACTGTGACTTGCATTATTGTTGTCACCACTGCAGCTGCTACATCAGTCAACTACTGTATACACTTGCACTGCATGTGATGTACTTCAACAAGCACCCCATTGTCAGAAAAAAAAAAATTATTTAAATGCTTTCCAGTGCCGATATGTAACACTTTCAACTATACTGAGGCAGAAATTTATGGGCTTCCCCTCAAATGTGATACCTACAGGACTGAGCTGGCTAACACACAAACTCTGATATTACTGCCATTTCAAAAATTTATTAAGAATTTCCACAGGTACTCTGAAATTAATTTTTTAGCACAGTTTATTGTTATAACTCCATTTACTTTGCACCACGTTGCCGCCCCATCACACGGCAAGTTTTGTTTCCTTGTATTCGCTACAGAAACACTCAGTCTTGTAAAATTTTCTGAACAGCTCTGGATATCTCGTATATCTTAGCATGACAAGGTAAATTTTTTTCCCGAATTATTCAGTGTTTATAAATGGAAAAAACAACTATCATATTTATGAAGTTTGTTGCACAAAAGGGGCGTCTCTTCTGGCGTTTATTCTCGTGTAACATTCCAATACTATTTTACGCCATAATCAGCAGACGAACGCCTGGCGTGAACAACACATTTATTTATGGTACGAAACATTGGAACGTCAGACACTCACATTCAGCAATACCGGCCTTTAGCTTTTACAGTACAGTCCTTAATCGTCACAAAAATAGCCTGGGAATAATTGTTACGACTCTATAGGAATTCCCTCTGCCTGTTCAAAAAAGAAGTGGTAGGGGGGTCCTTGGGCAGAACCAGTTAAGTTAAAGAAAAAAGTGCATTTGGCTCGTTGTCCCAGATGAGGGAGTTCCTCTGAATCCATTTCACCCTGAGGGATGACTCCTCCAGCAAAATTAACTTGTCTGATGTCCAGAAGGAATTAAAAATTAGCGTCATGTCGCTGAGGGTGGGTTAGTTGAGGCAGATTATAAACCCATTAATCTAAATTCTGTCTGTTTAAGATGAATATAATTTTTAAAAACTGGTTTACTTTGTTTAAATATATTTTTGTAAACTAAAGTTCAGTTAATCAGAAACCTGATAGATGATTATTGCAGCATGCAACTCCAGAGTGAGTATTGCATCATCCACCACCAGTCTGTTATATCCCGCCAATACCTGTACCAGGTTGCAATTGCCCTTAGTTACAGCACAGAAGTTACACAGGAAGGATGTTGTTGAATAGCTATGTCTGACCCTGCGTGGATGAGCAAGTGACAGTGTAATAGCATTTTGATAAAATACCTTCAAAATTTGGTGAAGGACCAAGACCCAAGTGCAAGTCTTAGCAGGAGTTGCAGGGTCTTGTTGTAATGAGTGAAAGAGAGAGGGATGCCTGCAAGCCAGTCTTTAAATGCCAGTGCCTACAATGCCTACTTGTTTGATGCATAGGCAGATACAATGTAAAAGGCTGTGTAAGTAATTTTTAGTTTTATCTTTCTTTTCTTGCCATTTACATGTAAAAATGAAACTTATATGAATCAGTTATTTCATTTTAAAATCTATCTATCTATCTATCTATTGCCAGACGCCTCAATCCCGTTTGGGGTGGCCACAGACAAATCGCCTCCAAGTCGCCCTGTCCCCCGCCATTTCACTCCCCTGCTCCCAGCTCACACCCCCCTCTCTCATATACCTCTCCACCCCATCCCTCCATCTCATCCTCGGCCTCCCCCTCCCTCTTTCCCTCTCCACCTCACTCACATACACTCTCTTCGTCAGTCTTTCACCCTCCATCCTCTCCACATGGCCCAACCACCTCAGTGTGTTCCTCATAACGCTTCCTATCACATCCACATCAACACCACAACGCTCCTTTATATCCTCATTCGTCAGCCTGTCTCTCCATGTGACTCCACAGGCTCCTCTTAAATAACTCATTTCCACTGCTCTCACTCTTGACTTGTGTCCTTCCAACAACGTCCAAGCTTCACTTCCGTACGTTAGAGTTGGTATCACAATACTGTCATGTAGTAACTTTTTCACTTCCATGCTCACTTCCCTGTTTCTTATCACTGCTTTCAAGGAACCAGCAACCTTTCTTCCCTGCTGTACCCTTTCAAGCACTTCACCCTCCAAACCTCCATCCTTACTCATCACACTACCCAAGTACTTAAACGTTCTCACACTTTCCAATTCCTCACCATCCAACCTCGCTGTACATTCACTGACTTCACCTCTCTCAAAGACCATCACTTTACTCTTCCCTACATTCACCTTTAGATTCCGTTTCTTACACACTCTCCCAAACTCATCCACCAAGCCTTGCAGCTCCCCTTCGTCTTCACTCAGCAACACAGTATGATCTGCAAACAACAGTACAGGGAGTTTCCAAACACTATCCTCTCTCACCCTGGCCACTCCAACATCCACTACCCTACCTTGTACCTCTTTTATTACCCCATCCATGTACAGATTGAACAACCATGCAGACATGACACATCCCTGTTTCAACCCAACCTTCAAAGAGAAAAATTCACTTAGATCACCATCCACACGCACTGCAGCCTTCGCACCATCGTACATACTCTTCACAGCATTCAACAACTTTCCATCTACTCCATATATTCTTAACACTTTCCACAATCCTTGTCTATCCACCCTGTCATATGCTTTCTCCAAATCCATGAATGCCGCATATAACTTCTTTCCCTTCTCTAGAAACTTTTCCACTAAAGATCTGAGAATGAATGTCTGATCTACACAACCTCTTCCCTTCCTAAAGCCTCCCTGTTCTTCTCCAACTAATTTCTCTGTTCTTTCTCTAACTCTGTCAATAAGTATCCTACCATACACTTTTCCTATTATACTAAGAAGACAAATGCCCCTATGGTTACCACACACTTCTTTTTCCCCTTTTCTTTTGTACAAGGGAATAATTATACCTGACTTCCAATCCTCCGGGACTCTACCTTCCTCCCAGGCCAATCTGCACATCTTCCACATCCATTCTACTACTATCTCTCCCCCATGCTTCAGCATTTCACCACACACTCCATCAATTCCTGGGGCTTTCCCCGATTTAACTTTCTTCATTGCTTCCACAACTTCTATCCTACTGATTTCTTCCTGTCTTCTTACCTTCCTCCTTCTCCCAGCCATTCCCCAGCCACTTATACTTGCATTACTTCCATCCTCTACGTTCAACAATTCCTTAAAGTGTTCTCTCCATCTGCTCACTTTTTCTCCCTTCTCCACTAGTAATCTACCATTTTTATCTTTCACTCCCCTGCTAACTTCACTTCCACCCTGTCTTACTCTTTTCACCTCTCTCCAGAACATTTTCTTACAGTCCCTCCACTTTACACTCAAATTTCTTCCAAATTCCTCATCCACTCCCTTCTTACTCTCTCTTACTAATCTTTTCACCTCTCTCTTCCTTTCTACATATAACTCTCTCTTCCGCCTCTCAACCTCTTCCACGCCCCTATTTCTCATCCATTCATTGTTTGCTTTCTTCTTTTGTGCCACAGCCTGTTTCACCTCTTCAGTCCACCACGCTGTTCCTTGCACCCCCCTCCGTCTTCTCTTCCTTCCACACACCACATCACATGCTGCACATATTTCTTCTGTAAATATTCTACACACACCTTCCACGTCTCCCATCTGCTCCAATTCATATTTGCCCAATCGTTCCTCCACTTCTCTCTTATACTCTGCCTTTTTCTCATCCTCCTGTAACCTTTCCACTCTCCTTGCAACTACTCCTTCCTCTCGTCTTTCCCTTCTTCTATTCCTCCAACTTTCTTGTACTTTAATTCTGGCCATCACCAAGTAATGGTCAGAAAGTCCACTCCCCCAACCTCTATACACTCTTGCATCCATTACACATCTTTGCATCCTTTCATCCACACACACATAATCAATCATTGCCTTCCTTTCATTCAGTTCACCACCCACCCTTCTCATCACTCGCCATGTATACCTGTGAATCATTTTATGCCTGAAGAGGGTATTGGCTATCACCAACCCCCTCCCAGCACAAATGTCCACTAACGCACTCCCATTCTCATCTATCTCAGCAGGCACACCCCACTCACCAACTATTCCATCCACCTTCACATTCCCAACTTTACCATTCATATCACCAATCAAAAACACTCTCTCATTCCTTCCAAACTTTTCCATGCACACTTCTACATTTGTCCAGAACTCTTCTCTCACTCTTCTAGCACGATCTTGCGTTGGCGCATACACACACACAATCGCCCACATTTGTATTCCAACTTTCAACTTTACCCACACAATCCTTGACCCAACTGATCCATACTGTCTTATGCTCCTCTTCCATCTTTTACTCACAACTATACATACTCCTTCCTTTGCCCTCTCATTCTCACCTACTCCTGCACATATACCCCATCCATACTCCCATTCTCTCACACTTTCTCCTCACCATTTTGTTTCAGTTATTCCACATACATCCACTTTCGCATCCTCAAGCACCTGGACAATCTCTCTCTCTTTCACCTCATCATTCGCTTTTGATTTAAATCAGCTTGATTAAAACCAGGCAACTCTTAAGAGAAAAAGTGAGCAGATGGAGTGAACACTTTAAGAAATTGTTGAACATAGAGAATCAAAGTAATGGAAGTAAAAGTGGCTACGGAATGGCTGGGAAACGGAGGGATGTGAGAAGAGAGGAAGAAATCAGTAGGATGAAAGTGGTGGAAGCAAAGAAGAAAGTCAAAATGGGGAAAGCCCCAGGAATTGATGGATTGTGTGGTGAAATGCTGAAGTATGGGGGAGAGACAGTAGTAGAATGGATGTGGAAGATGTGCAGATTGGCCTGGGAGGAAGGTAGAGTCCCGGAGGATTGGAAGTCAGGTATAATTATTCCCTTGTACAAAGGAAAAGGGGAAAAAGAAGTGTGTGGTAATCATGGGGGCATTTGTCTTCTTAATGTAATAGGAAAAATATATGGTAGGATACTTATTGACAGAGTTAGGGGAATAACAGAGGAATTCGTTGGAGAAGAACAGGAGGTTTTAGGAAGGGAAGAGGTTGTGTAGATCAGATATTCATTCTTAGATCTTTAATGGAAAAGTTTCTAAAGAAGGGAAACAAGTTGTATGCAGCCTTCATGGATCTGGAGAAAGCATATGACAAGGTGGATAGACAAGGATTGTGGAAAGTATTAATAATATATGGAGTAGATGGGAAGTTGTTGAATGTTGTGAAGAGTATGTATGAGGGTGCTAAGGCTATAGTGCGTGTGGATAGTGAACTGAGTAAATTTTTCTACTTGAAGGTTGGATTGAAACAAGGATATGTCATGTCTCCATGTTTGTTCAGTCTGTACATGGAAAGTATTATAAAAGAGATACAAGGTAGGGCAGTGGATGTTGGAGCAGCCCGAATGAGACAGGGCAGTGTGTGGAAACTCCCTGTACTGTTGTTTGCAGATAATACTGTGTTGTTGAGTGAGGACGAAGGGGAGCTGCAAGGCTTAGTGAACGGGTTTGGGAGTCTGTGTAAGAATTGGAATCAAAAGGTGAATGTAGGGAAGAGTAAAGTTATGGTCTTTGAGAGAAATGAAGTCAGTGAATGCAGAGTGAGGTTGGATGGTGAGGAAACGGAAAATGTGAGTGCTTTTAAGTACGTGGGTAGTGTAGTGAATAAGGATGGAAGTTTAGAGGGTGAAGTGCTTGAAAGCGTGCAACAAGGAAGAAAGGTTGCTGGTTCCTTGAAAGCAATAAGAAACAGGGAAGTCAGCATGGAAGTGAAAAAGTTACTACATGACAGTATTGTGATACCACCTCTAACGTATGGAAGTGAAGCTTGGACCTTTGTTGGAGGGACAGAAGTCAAGAATGAGAGCAGTGGAAATGAGTTATTTGAGAGGAGCATGTGGAGTCACATGGAGAGACAGACTGACAAATGAGGAAGTGAAGGCGCGCTGTGGTGTGGATATGATAGGATCGTTAGGAGAAACACACTGAGGTGGTTTTGCCATGTGGAGAGGATGGAGAGTGAGAGACTGAAGAGGAGAGTGTATGTGAGTAAGGTGGAAGGGGGGGAGAGGGAGAGGGAGGCCAAGGATGAGATGGAGGGATGGAGTGGAGAGGTGTATGAGAGGGGTGTGTGATCTGGGAGCAGGGCAGTGAAATGGCGGGGGACAAGGCGACATGGAAGCGCTTTGTTTGTGGCCACCTGGTACGGGATTGAGGCATCTAGCATTTGATAGATAGATAGAACTCTAAAGATCATCCATTAGTAGCCAAAGTTAGTCATTGTGGTGAAGGGGTTAAATGAATATAAAAGTGAAATTTCAATTCTGTGAGAAAAGGTTATAACAAGGCATTCCTCCTCCATCCCCCAGCAGATCATCCAGTTGAAGTTGACAAGAGAAATGCACAAAAATGCAGTGGTAGTGTAGATATTACATTTTTATTGGGAAAACACCATAGTCAAAGACTTATTCTGCTCGAGGAAACCAAAAATAAACAGGCATCCTCGCTTTCGCTGGGGGAGAAGGGGAGTAGTGGCTTTGTAAAGCCATCATAGGAGCACAGAAGTAACCAAAACACCACCTCAGAAGGCTTTACTTTTGTTACACACACACACACACACACACACACACACACACACACACACACACACACACACACACACACACACACACACAACAACTAGCACAGTAACTATGTGCCCAGCTACTCACATTTCCCTCTGCAAAGCTGTCACAGGTGGCAGCCGGAACAGAGGACGTCATAAGAGACCAGACTCAGCGCCAGGTTTTGGACGGCCATTAGTTAGGTGTGCAGTCACGCTAAAGACGCTTGTCAGGGTATGGATTTTTTTTTTTTTTTTTTTTTTTTATACACATGTACTAGCTTTACGTGGGTGCTATAACTGATGTACGGATTATATAACTTTGCTGGATATATACTCCTATAAACATTAAAAAAAGATAATAGCCCTTTGTTGGCAGAAATGGAAATGGTTTTGATAGGTCCGAGGAATTTTTTATATGCACATTAAATTGGAGGGAGTGACTCACATGTCAGTGGCAGAAGGGCCAGTGGCCTTCATTGTGAGTTAATAGGATTGGTCCCTTGAGCATGTCATTCCACTTAACTACTTTTAAGCTCGCCAGGACGGGGTCCGGTGAGGTATTGATTTGGGTTGAGTATGTATGTTTCAGTTTCTCTGGTTCTGACATTACGGAAGAACGGCTGAATGAAATTACGTGAAACTTCCAGTATATGTGGGCACTGCCCCAAGAGAAAGTTATTAAATTTTGGAGAAAACTGAGCGACCTTGAAAGGTCAAAATCAAGCTCACGGATTTTCAAAGGGCTATGACTCGAAACCGGTTGAAGATAGAGGTATTTACTATTATGAACATACAGGAATTTGTAATATGGGTTTTCATTAGGCACCATGACCATTGACCTCGAGTGACCTTGGAAGGCCAAACTCAAGGTCACGGATATTCAGGAGGCCATAACTCAAAACACGTTGAAGGTAGATATAGTTACCATTATCAGCATACAGGAAGTACCACGTGGGTTTTGAATTTGTACCATGACCTTTGACCATAAATTACCTTGGAAGGTCAAACTCAAGGTCATGGATATTCAGAGGGCTGTAACTCTAAACTCGTTGACGATAGAGATATTTACTATTACTAAGATATAGAAAGTCTCATATGGGCTTTCATTTGGCACCATGACCTTTGACCTTGAGTGACCTTGAAAGGTCAAACGCAAGATCACGGATTTTCAGAGGGCATAACTTGAAAACATTTGTGCCATTACCTTAGATTTTAATTGTGTACTGGCAGTAAATGGCAGTAACGAGTAGGTATTCAAGAGCAATAAAATAACTGCTGTCGGACGAGGTTTGTTGTGCCTGGCACCACTTTTTTTTTTTTTTTTTTTTTTAATTCAGAAGTGAGAGGCAGAAAAAGGACTGTTAAGGAATATATTTGGGTTGTGTAAGGTGGGTATGATAAGGAATGCAGAGATTCTTAACGAAATAAGGAATTCTGCTGAAAGAACAGTAGACAGCTTGCTTGGAGACTAGTCATGTAGAGAAAACAGATATAAATAGTGAAAATGGTACATATATGAGTGGGTTTTAGGCTAGAAGGAAGCGTGGAAGACTAGGAATTAGGTGGATGAATAATGTAGGTGAACGTGTGAGTAACCGAGGTATGGAAGTTGATAAAACAAAGGAATCGATTGGGGACAAATGCATGGATGATGTATGTATGGGGACTTGACAGGGTTGCACCGCTTTATTACAACTCGGCCCTCAGTGGAGTGGCGGTACTCCATACTCATTGTAAAGTGCGATTCTATATAGAGTATTGGTGCTGTGATGTAGAGCTAAGTATTTCGAAACCTTGAGTGGTGAGTGCAATAATTGTAGCCCAGTTTTACTTGTCACTCTTTTGATGGTTTTCTTGCCGTTCTGCTGCACTTTCATGTTCAGGTTTCTGCTTCCTTCTTACCCCTTGCAGACCAAGAGGAAAAGAGGGTTAGGAGGGTGATGATTTAAGAACAGGAAGTGCCCATGTTTATCCGCTCCCTTCTGGGCATTGGCTCTTTTCGCACCCAGTCTGAGATGTGTAGTATTGCACTTATGTATGAAGAATTACACCCATCCACGCAAGGGTATATTTAAGCCCATGGAAGAACCATTGTGTTGATGCGGATATTAGCGATTGTTTATACCCAATTCACCACGAGGGCTCTGTCTTGCACTGAACAGTTACATAGTGGTAACAAAAGTTAACTGAACAAGACGTCATCGTGGTGGTGACGCATAGGATAGTCAAGCAGAAAGACAGCCTCCACCCTCCAAACCCACCAGCCATCACCCGTACAGGATATGAATGCAACACCCGCCAGAATTAAATGCATGAAGAAAACATTGTAAGAGAGAGAGAGAGAGAGAGAGAGAGAGGTGAATAAAGATGAAGGGAGGAGTGTAGAAGAATAGCTTGTGGTACTGAATTGTTGACAAGTTCCCCCTCCCCCCACACCGTCCCTCCTTATGCACACCCCATCTCTTTGCCATGCTTTCTTCCCTCTCTTTCCCTCCCTTCCTTGCCTCTCCGTCCCCCTCCTTATACCAACATTGCCAGATAAGACACTGGTTCTCTCTTGCCTTGTGTACTTCCTTCCCTATCATCTCTCTCGTCTGTTCCATCGGGCCTTCCTTCCTTCTTTCCTCCCTTCCTTTCTCATCCCTTTATCCTTTTTCTCTTCACTCTCATTTTCCTTTTCTTCCCTCATAGCCTCGCAGATACTTCTTTCCTCCCTCTCCTCCGCCTTCTTTAACCCCTACACCGCGGGCTTGTTTACCAATTACTTGCGTGTGCCGCGGGGTTATTTGGGCTCCGACAGACTCTCAAAAAATATTTGCCAAAAATCAGTTATTAGTCCTAGAATAATAAAATTACATATGCTTATGGCACATACCTTCAGCTTTCTCCTGGAATGATTGTTGAGCCTTCGTCGGTTACCGTAGGACTTGTGGAGACCTCTGAAGTAGGGTAACGAAGTCTCCACTTTACACTTCCCAACAACCCGTAATATGATTACCACAGCCAGATACAAACACTATAAACACTATTCTACAATTTTCAAGTAGTTTGGGATCCATACTAAAAAAAAAAACACTGTGAAAGCAATGGAAATTACGAGCGCGTCTGATCGTCGCACTGGCACTAGTTCGCTCATGGTAGTCTGTCATTTATTATTCATAAAACCCCTCACACTTTATATTTCTATTACTATATAACACTTATATATATCTACAGTCTTTATCCATAAGTTTCCTTCAGTAGTATTAGTTTATTGTCACTGTAGGGATTCAATTTCTTTCAGTAAAATACGTAGCATTCACTTTCTCGTCCTGTACAGTATACTGGCATTGAGAGTGAATGTCACTTTCATCTTCACTCTCATAACTCATAGCATTCAGACATGCTAGAGTGAAACTCACTTTCATTACTCCTAGGGTATATACTCATATTCTTATAATACTACTCATTTACATTTCTATTTACGATCTCTATTTTATTTACGTTATTTACATTTCTATTTTATTTACAGTGTTATGCACTGTCACTTGAAATAACTTATAAAACTATTTTCCATTGTTCACGTATATTTACATTCATTACTTTCACTTGCTGTTTACACATTATTTACACATTATTTACAATTCCACTTGCACTGTTTTACTCAATAGAAAGATCGTAGTCACTCTTTTATCAATTGTCAGCCCTTTACCTCTTTCCACACGAGGTTTAGTAGGGGTAAAGGTCACAGAGCCATTTGCATGGGGGTGAAAAAAGGCCTTGAAGTCAGCAAGATGAAACATACGTCCTCTCACTTCGGAAGATGACAGTACACTGATAACGCAGGGGCAGCCTAGAGGCCTGCTTTAGGGGTTATTCAGAGTTACCAATATTACTTCTTGAAACAGCTAAGTCTAGCACTGATATGATTGGCAGGAAATCTAGACAATACATTATAAATTTGGTAGTTCCAGGTGAATGTAAATATCATTTAGGGTTCTCCCTTCCCTCCTTACAGGTATATTTATTACGAAAATAGATTAGAGGCCTACTTAGGAGATATATAATCAGAGCTACCAATGTTAAATCTTGAAACAGCTTTGTGTAGCACTGATATGATTGGCAGGAAATCTAGACAATACATTATAAATTAGGTAGTTCCAGGTGAATGTAAATATCACTTAGGCCTCTCCCTTCTCTCCTTACATGTATATTTATTACGAAAATAGATTATACGGCATATTTCAAGTGGAAAAAAACAGCGAAAATTAGCGAACGAGTGCACGTGAGGTGTTGTCAGGTGATAATTAGCCAATTCCAGGTGTATGGCACTCTCACTTACCTGATTTCTTTCTTGTATATATTATTTGGTATAAGAATACGACATAGGGCTTATTTCAATGGATGAAATCAGTGAAAAATTCCAGGGAAGATTTACTTAGCGTAGCATGGCCGGGCAGGCGAGAGGATAGGGTAATGGAGGGGGGGTAGGGAGGGGAGTCAAGAACAGGGAGAAATGGCT